>NC_068369.1:35260411-35861661 GCF_020536995.1 Dreissena polymorpha
TTGGCTCATTGAAATGCTGTCGAGTCTGTTTCCTCGGACTAAGTACCAGTACTTGGTGTCTACTGAATGGTCCCACAATGTAACCTGATTTAACCTGAGACCTCCCTATTGCTAGACGGACACCATAATTATGCACTTAACCACAGCAATGTCTTACTGTACCCTTTCAAAAACAATTCACCTAAGGCAGGTGGCACACAGTTCGTGACAGCTTTTTGTTGTAATAAATGACGAAAGTCATTTCATGCATGATGAATATTATATGATTTATTTACACTGTATTTTGGCTGTGCTTTGTGAAAAAGGGGTTTAATCCACACAGGCAAATCAGGGACGACACTATCCCCTTTTATGATATTTTCTGTTTTAAGAAAGTATCTTCTTAGCCAAAATCATGTTGAGGCGGAAAGTATTGTTCATGATTAGCCTGTGTAAACTGCACAGGCTAATCTGGTACGACACTTTCCACACATGCATGAAACCATACATGCCATAAATTTGCACACCAATTTCCAGAACTTTTGCCGATTTTCCGGGACGTGTATTCATATTGCGATATATATAGACATATATGCATTTTTGGTACGCATTGTTTTTGCATCGAAAATTGCTAAGTTCGAAAGCCTATCTGAAATACACTATACCTATAAACATCAAATTAAACATAACTTAACTTAGGAAAAACTTATGCTCAATTAACTGTTAAACTCCACCTCTCTTCTCTGCAAAAGATTTGAAGGTGGAGCTATGCATGTGCTATTGTTTAATTGGACGATTGCCATTGAGGAACAAACACACGATTGGTAAGGCATGTTGATTGCTAGACTTCTAGACAAAGGAAGCTAATTTTGTCGGCGAGAAATTTGTCACTTTATGGCATCAGACAGGAAGCGGCTTTCCTTTGATGACATCAAACTGTCAATTCACACAGAGTGCAAATTTTCAGAAAGACTTTAATTGACTCTTTGTTTACAATTCCAGAAAAAACAACACTTGCTAACATTAAACTTTGGATTAAATTATCAAAATAAAGCAAAAGCGAAGTTGGAAAATATGATGACATTAATTCGTGTCAGTTCAAAGAGACATTTTGCAAACATAGCCTGCTTTTAATTTTCGACTCGACGATGTTTGACTTCATATGTGTGAACAATTCCTTTGCCCTTACGCAGAGGAAAATCATATTAACCTAGTATATTTTAATAATTAACAACCACATTAAACAGTATCGCCTTTTCGGTTTGACTAGGAACGTGAGACAATCAATATGATAACAGGACCCTTGTAAATTGATCAATTTTGACACGTAGTGTAGTCACCTTTTCAGGTAGGCATTGCCATTTGACAGATTTCCGGGACTGCGGGACATGTTCTTTATTTCCGGGACAATCCCGGACAATCCGGGACGTATGGCATGTATGATAAAACCCACATTTCACAGAGCATGGCTCATTTCTTTTATTGTATTGTATTGCAGCCATTTACCATACACATCAGGTAAAAACACAAGCAACAATGGCTGTTAAAACTTTCTCAAAGTTGCAAAGTAAAACCACCAGTTTTCCCATCTGTTGATAGGATAAATATTGTTTTGATAGACCATGTGCGAATCCTCTAACATTGATATATCTCTGTAACACCATTATCTTGATCCCATCTCATTAATGGATGTCTTAGAAGATAAATCCTTCAAGATTTTGGATTGCGTGTATAAACATTACTCGTGAGGTCCAAAAACGTACAAAATATGTAACTGTTTTTGCTTAGCTTGTTGGTATAAATCGAATAAATTTACAAATTTGTTTTTTATGGCAACACCTAATATATCAATGTTTATAATGTATGAGCCTTGCTGATATTAATGCATGTACGTAATGTCCCAGAATAGCCTGTGCAGTCCACACATGCTAATCAAAGACTGCAATCTCCACTTAGACTGGATTTTTATGTCCCCCACTATAGTAGTGTGGGACATATTGTTTTTGCCCTGTCGGTGGGTTGGTCTGTTGGTTGGTCTGTTGGTTGGTCTGTTTGCGCCAACTTTAACATTTTGCAATAACTTTTGCTATATTGAATATAGCAACTTGATATTTGGCATGCATGTGTATCTCATGGAGCTGCACATTTTGAGTGGTGAAAGGTCAAGGTCATCCTTCAAGGTCAGAGGTCAAATATATGTGGCCCAAATCGCTTATTTTATGAATACTTTTGCAATATTGATGATAGCAACTTGATATTTGGCATGCATGTGTATCTCATGGAGCTGCACATTTTGAGTGGTGAAAGGTCAAGGTCAAGGTCATCCTTCAAGGTCAAATATATGGGTCAAAATTGCTCATATAATGTCACTTCTGCAATATTGAAGCTAGCAATTTTATATTTGAAATGCGTGTGTATCTCATGGAGCTGCACATTTTGAGTGGTGAAGGGTCAAGGTCATCCTTCAAGGTCAAACGTCATATAGGGGGACATTGTGTTTCACAAACGCATCTTGTTCATTTTGAAAAAAACTTTCTTTAACGAAAAAAAATTCCATAAAAGCTGGAAGTGTCGTACCAGATAAGTCTGTGCAGACTGCACAGGCTAATCTGGTACAACGCATTATGCGCACGCATTAAGCCTCATGTTTTCTCAGAGCGCAGCTAGTATCTAGACTGGATTAACCCTTTACCTCTTAGATAACCTTTTACCTCTTAGATAACCCTTTACCTCTTAGATAACCCTTTACCTCTTAGATAACCCTTTACCTCTTAGATATGTATCTTGACTGGCTTAACCCTTTACCTCTTAGATACGTATTTTGACTGGATTAACCCTTTACCTCTTAGATACGTATTTTGACTGGATTAACCCTTTACCTCTTAGATACGTATTTTTACTGGATTAACCCTTTACCTCTTAGATACGTATCTTGACTGGATTAACCCTTTACCTCTTAGATATGTTTCTTGACTGGATTAACCATTTACCTCTTAGATACGTATATTGACTGGATTAACCCTTTACCTCTTAGATACGTATTTTGACACATTTGTAGTCCCATAGAAAGTTAAATTGAAGTAAAGACCTTTCTTACTAGATTAAAGTTTTAAAGGCTTCATTTCCAGCCCTTAGATACTGATGAGCAGCAAACAGCATAAAACCTGAACAGACTGCGAGTTTAAGGTGGAAAACAAATACTGTGTCAGAAAGCCATTTCTTTCGTAGGAGATGGAAGTTTGATGAAAAGTAGTGGTCGGCAGTCATGTACCATTCTGGTTCCCATGGAAACCTGACGCAGACATGGCGTCGTAGAAAGTGTAAGTGATGTATATATAGATCTAGTGTTTTTGTGTTTGCAAAATTGTAGTTATTACCATATAGTAGTGCATTTTATACATGTTATATCCAAAGCAGGTTATGAACATGTACTTGAAGGGTGTATATAACATAGTTGTTATCATTTATTCATATCTAATACAATTTTATATTTCTTTGTATATGATGAATATTGATTAGACATCTAAAAAAATTAGGTATCACTATAGGATTCAAGTATAAGACGCCTATAATTATAACTACTTTAATCCCCACCCCCATAAACTATCCTCAAAAGGAATGGTCGCCATGGCGTTATGGATATGGTGTCTGCCTAGCAACCAGGAGGTCATGGGTTCAATCTATTAGTCCAGAAAAAAATCAAACGTACCGAAAAAAATGAAAAGTACAGAAAAAATTGCTGTGGTGTAATTTATCGTGTCCGCCCAGTTACTTGGAGTTCTTGGGTTGGATCCCCACCGAGTACTGGTTAATTGCCCAGAAAATGGACTCGCGAGCATTTTAATAAGCCTGAGGCTGTCGATGCAATCAAGACAAAAAAAAGAGATTTAAACTTAGTACAGAAAAAAAGAAGATAAGATAATTTAGAATGCACACCTGACAATTGCCATTAATTAATATGCAAAAACTATGCTGCTAATAAAAACAGTTAAAAGTCCCACTCAAATAATAAATTGCTGATATAATTATGTGATGTATGCAATAATTAACTTTCAACTGAATTACAAAAAACTGCTGGAAGAGATGTTGGTATTAATTGCTTTCCATAAATATTCAAGGTCACTGCATGACGTCTGCAAGATAGAAGTGGATTATTGTTCAAATAAATAATTTTTTATTTGTTGCAGACATTCATTAACTGATTGCGCAATGAAGTATATTAAAGGGACCTTTTCAGGTTTTGGTAGATTGACAAAATTTAATTAAAATTGTCTCAAATTCGCAAATTTTCATTGTAGTTATGATATTTATAAGAAAACAGTAATACTGAACATTTACCATGCTCTAAAATAGCCATTATATGCATCTTTTGACAATTTGAAAACCTGAAAATTATAAAGCGTTGCAATGCAAAACGATTGAATAATTTGGAGAGTTCTGTTGTTGCTGTTATATAATATTTTGCGACACTACGAGGATTGCTTATATAAAGTATAAAATACATATTTCCTTATGTGAGCACAGATGGCTGAGTGGTCAAAGCGTTAGACTTTTACTCCAGGGGTCAGTAGTTCGAGCCTAGTTTAGGGTTACTTTTTTTTCTTTCTTTAATTTTATTCTTGTATTTTTTTCTGCAGCTTTTTAGATCCAATGTTTACAATTATCAATAGAAATTAAACATTAAATGACAAACTTCAGTACATACGTGTACCGAAATCTGTGAAAAGGTTCCTTTAAAATCATGTGAAAAGGACACTGATGTAGATTTTACGACTTTTGAATCTGAACAGCTGCCTTTAAAGTTTGTATATCTCAGACATTAAAGGGGCCTTTTCACAGATTTCGGCATATTTTTAAGTTTGTCATTAAATGCTTTATATTGATCTTAAAAGCTCCAGTAAAAAATCAAGAATAAAATTAAAAAAAGGAAAAAAAAGTAGCCGGTACCAGGGCTCGAACCAGTGACCCCCGGAGTCCTGGAGGTAGTCTGAAGTAAAAACGCATTAGCCCTCTCGGCTATTCCGCCGTGTATACACAATTTGAGTATTTTGTACCTTATATAAGCAATCTTCATAGTTTCGTAAATTTAAACGATAACAACAGAACTCTCCAAATTATTCAATGGTTTGCGTTGCAACGCTTTATAATTTTTAGGTTTTCAAATCGTCAATAGATACATATAATGGCTATATTGGACTATTGTAAATGTTCAGTAATACTGTTTCCTCACAAATATCATAACTAAAACAAAAATTTGCGAATCTGAAACAACTTTTTTAAATTTTGTCAATTTACCAAACCGTGAAAAGATCCCTTTAATTTTGTGTATTAATAACAATTAAAATTTGTTTCAAATTTTCATCTTACAGAACTAAACAAAATTGGTGCAATTTCTTCTCAACTTTTTTCCATAACTTATAAAACACGATGATATATAATCATTAATTTATAACTCTTTTGTTACCCTTTATGTGTTATGAAAAACTGAATTACAAGAATTAACATTTATTGGCATATTGCTTGCTTTTTGTAAAATGTTATTATTATTATTATTATTAATACCAATTGTTCACATTAGAAAAGTTGTATAAATACCAAAATGAATGTTGCTTTTCAGGAAAACTACTCTGGACACTTAAATTAGCAATAAGATCGTATTGTATTGAAAATATATTATTTCATAAAAAATAGATTAGGATAGATGTGCTATCTCTTAATTTAACTGTAATTTTGTTGAAGCTTTAGTAAAGTAGTGCAGTATTTTAGTTATACTTCATAATGTTGTTGTAGCTTTAGTAATGTTGTTGTAGCTTTAGTAAAGTAGTGCAGTATTTTAGTTATACTTCATAATGTTGTTGAAGCTTTAGTAAAGTAGTGCAGTATTTTAGTTATACTTCATAATGTTGTTGTAGCTTTAGTAAAGTAGTGCAGTATTTTAGTTATACTTCATAATGTTGTTGAAGCTTTAGTAAAGTAGTGCAGTATTTTAGTTATACTTCATAATGTTGTTGAAGCTTTAGTAAAGTAGTGCAGTATTTTAGTTATACTTCATAATGTTGTTTGTAGATTGTAAGGACATGCAGATCTTAAGATCTTTCAGTGCTGGAACCGAATTTTAAAGGCCTTTGCAAACACTTTGGATCCAGATGAGACGCCACAGAAGGTGGCGTCTCATCAGGATCCAAACTGCTTGCTATTCTTATAGTATTCTTTGATTTTTTTTTAAGAAAATGCAAATTTGAGAAAATTCAGCAGACGACATTTTAGCAGACGACAATTTCCCAGCATGCAAAGGGTTAAGCAGACTATTTTGTGGTCAAGTTTCCACATGTTCTTTGTAAATCATCTTGAAAAAATTGTATGAAAAATATGTAGATAGAGAATTTGAAGTTTTCTTTACCAAGATCTGTGCAATTTGTTTGTGGTGAAGTTTAAAACTCGGAATTAGGCAACATATATAATTTTGTGATGAAGTTTAAGGGATGCAATTCATGGAAATGCAATTATGTGATAAAGTATAAGGTTGAACAATGTGAAAGTGTCATGAAGTAGAAGTTTAGAATGGCAAATACCAAAGCAAGGTTCAAGAAAATGTCTGTGATATATTCTACATGTATATTTGGAACTTAATTAGAGAACACCCGAGTTTTCATTTGAGAGTCAGTCTGTCATTAGTTCTTCGCCAGTATACAGTGAATACAGCAAAGTACGTCACTTGATGATAAACACCATTGTTGTTGATTCATACGAGTTCAGCTTAGCCTAGATTTCCCAATGAGAGATGATCAAGAGCATCATGGGACAACATCCCCATCCCAGCTACGTTGGTCTATATGAGGTCACAGCGCAATGTCAACAGTGGCAAGATGGCAGCCTCAAAAAAGGTAAGACATCTTGCTTTTGAAATATGACCTAAAATCACCCCTTTTTAGCTCGGTTGTTTTCGGAGAAAACCCGAGGTATTGTCATAGCCAGCTTGTCGTGTCGTGTCCGTCGTCATGTCGTGTCCGTCGTCGTCCGCGTCGTGCTAAAACATTAACATTTTGTCAAGGTTTTGAACATTGGCTCTAAAATCAAAGTGCTTCAACCTACAACTTTGAAACTTCATATGTAGCTACACTTTGACGAGTTCTACATGCCACACCCATTTTTGGGTTACTAGGTCAAAGGTCAAGGTCACTGTGACCATCTAAAAAAAAAACAAAAAAACATTCTGACAAGCTTGCATCTATTCAAAACTGCACCCGCAGCCTAGCGTGGCACCCGTTATGCGGTGCTCTTGTTAAATATTTTTTCAAAGCATTACTTAAACGCAGGTTTGTGATGTATCACTTTGCAAAATTACCCTTGAAACATCTCTGGAAATCAGAACCTATTGTCAAAAGTTTTTTACAGGTAAATGTTAGCTGGTTGTATGTTTGGAATGAAATTCCTTTTCTCCTAAAATGAAAGGCCCAGAAATCTAAAGTTTGGTAGTTTCACTGAATGCAATGAACTCAATACTGATACATTATTATTATATTACAAATGTATTAATGAAATGAAATTGAAGGGAGCTAATTTTTGCTATACTTGAAAAATTGTATGGGTGTTGTGTCCCTTTGTTATAATATATATATATATATATATATATATATATATATATATATATATATATATGCACAAAATGTGCATTTATTACTTCAACTTGTTTGCATCAGATATATATGCAAAAGGCAAACTTTTGTTTGAGTTGCGCCCCTTTACCTATATTTTGCTGTTTTGTCCTTTGACTTAATTTGTACAGCCAACACAAAATCAGTCTTTATTACTTGGTTACATCAGAGATAAAAGCTTTTGCTATAAACTGTGCTCTAAATCGCTGATCCTATTTAATTAATTTCCTCACAGAAATGTAAAGAAAGGTTGCGTTGAAGTAACATGCAGTTTTAAATTATGCTGATGCCAATGCATATTTAACTGGGGCTGATTATAAACCAGGGCAATGGAATTTGAGAGGTTGCCAAACATGTGGATGGTTTAGTGTCTCTGATCTCTTAAACATAAATTATCTAGGGCAAGATTTATTTCTTGACATCACCACTTTGAGATCAGACTTGTTCAAGCGATAAACAGGTCTGCGTCACAATCAGTGATTTTGTGTTAATGAATTTTTACATAAAAGACACGGTCTTTTTAACAAATAATACAATAAAAGCAGAAAGTACAATCCTGAATAGGCTGTTCATACTGCACATGACAATCTTTGATGACACTTTACGCACATGCATTAAGTCCCGTTTTCCCACTTTCTCATATATTATTTTTGGCATTAGTAATGTATACATGGAATATATAAATGACATCATCGCTTTGATTGCGATTGGAGGTCATATTTGTTCAAGTCATATAAGATAGGGATGTATTTTTGTCTCTTTGAAATTTGTGTTTACTTAAATAAATTTAAGTACCTTTATTATTGAATGAAACGAGAAATAGTCGGAATGTTAAATGGTACTTAAACTTGAGAGCAATATTTAACATACATAAATGTACACATATATCAGATAAATATTTGTTTACTAACAATGTTCCTGACCTCATTTACTAAAATATGGTATGAGGTGTATAAATAAATGTCAGACTCTTTAAATGGCCGTAAATCATGGGCGCCACCTCTTTTTGATAAATGAGCAAATGCTGGTTCTACGGTTGCATAAAAGACTGGATGTTTCGACATTTCATGGATAATTCTTCAGGGTGATTTTGTTTTATATGTTTTTATGCCCTCGGTAGGGTGGCATATAGCAGTTGAACTGTCAGTCCGTTTGTCTGTCTGTGTGTCCGTCCGAAAACTTAAATATTGGCCATAACTTCTGCAATATTGAAGATAGCAACTTGATATTTGGCATGCATGTGTGTCTCATGAAGCTGCACATTTTGAGTGGTGAATTAATGGTCAAGGTCATCCTTTAAGGTCAAAATTAAAAAAATACAATCCAAGGGAAGTAATAAATTTTAAAAGGGAGATAATTTCTAAACCTGCCAAATGATATATTGAAATTTTATTTCAAAGCAGTGCAATAGGGGGCATTTATTTACTAACCATTGAAATAGCCACAATAGCACATAGAACTGCTGCCTCTGATATCATACATAACCCGAACCAGTAAAGCGCGCACTCTCCTAATACCAAACTACCATAACCACAGCCCATCTCTTCTATCATCAAATAAATGATCTATCAAAAACAAAGTCTGGCCCTCACAACACCACAGTGCCACAGGCAATCACCTCAGAAAGAAGAAAGAAAATCTCGAAATTGTCAAAGCCCACAAAACAAAATAGTCATCTTGGTCCATTTACACACACTCAGTCCCTCTCTTCTATCATCTAATACATGATCTGTCAAAAATCTAGTCTGACCCTAAAACCAACATACAACCATTACCCAAAAAAGCAACAGAGAGTGCCCAAGCTACTATCACATATGACACAAGGCAGCAGATCTCTATATCTACCTTACTAACACTATATACTAATATGTCCTCAGCGAGAGACGCTACATGCCGTCCCTCTTGAAAAATACTGAAAAGAATTACTGTTTGCAGTTCATTGGTACACTAACCTTTATATGTTCCTATGTAGCCGGCTCGAGCCCTTAGCTCGACATGCCCTAGACCAGACCACAATACTAAACCTGGCATATTACACAAACACATAGGAATGCTATCTTTGCTTTTATAACCAGAAACACTAACGTGTGCGCTCTCCCTAATACCAAATACACTCAAACTCAGCCCCTCTCTTCTTTCATCAAATAAATGACCTATCAAAACTAGTCTGGCCCTTACAACACCACAGTCTCACAAGACACTTAACACATCAATAAGAAAGAATTTACAAAAAGATTGTCTGCCCCCAACGAACTAGTCATCTCGGCCCAATCAAACAAACATAGTCCCCTTCTTCTATCATCGTATACATGATCTTTCAAAAACTAGCCTACCCTACGCAATAACATCCAAACTACATACCAAATAACAACAGAGAGAGCCCACGTTACCGCAAGCTATGGCACAAAACAGCAGAACTACACATGTATATAAACACCAATACTAACACTATGTACTAATATGTCCTCCGCGAGGGACGTTAAACGGGGGTGCAGTGTATCGGTGCTATACACCGGGCACTTAAAAGAACCAGGGGCGCCTCTGGAATCGGGGCGTTTCCTGTATCCTGCTCGAACCCCCACTAACACCTCTCATGGGGCGGAGAGCACAACAACCACACTTGGGTAAATGAAAGCTAGAGCACAGGACATAATCTATAATACCATGAGTTTTACAAATTAACATCAAACATAAATAAATCATAAGATATATCAATGGAGTTTTTAGATCATTTATTTACTTTACCTATCCAATTATAAAAGCAAATACAACATAACAGCAAAATTAATACATCCCAGCTTGATACACGGTCTGGATGTTTGGCAGGCGGGTGGGAAGGAACGATGGTGACTCTGAATAGGGCTTTGGATGGCTCCATGGTTGGTTCTCGACTGATTTGTTGTCGCGCGCAGCAAGTGGGTGGATGAGGGTGCTTGTCTCGGGGGTCTTCAGCGGTTGGGTGCTCGGGCCGGGGCAGTATGCGGGCGCGAGGGGGGGCTCGGGCTCGCTCGGCGTGGGTGCGCTTGTGCGGGGCGGCGGGTTCTGCGATCTGGGAACTGCAACAATATACAACCCTTCACGACTGACCGACGACCGTAAATTACTGACAGACACCTCCTCTTCCGCTCCAGACAAATGCACAACAATCACATACCACACACTATACACAACCATACACATCACCACCAAGGAACCCGGAACGCACGGGCGTGGCGCTCTCATACGCGCCACCCGTAATGAGTGGGGGTGTGAGAGCGATACGTGTGTGTGTTCCGGGTCCTATGTACCGGGTGGTGTTGGGTTGTGGATCGCGTTGAGTGTCTTGTACATTAGTAATGTGCGGGACACTCAGCGGGATCCGCTCCTCATCACCACCTTTAGGTAGCTAGCACATTAAGGTCTCATTGGCCAACGTGCAACAAACTCTTTTAAAAATTAAAGTATTTGGCGAATACCCGGGAAACCGGGGTAAATTTGACTACTTTGACTCTAAAATTAATCTTTTTCTCCTGAGAGGTCACAGGGGCAGGTCGGGCTACCGTAACCTCGTGAAGAGGCCAGTAGGACCTGTAAATAAACTCTGAAACACACAGGGGCATTGTTTTTCTGACAAACACATCTCTTGTTTCAACATGTTTTGCTCTTTTTTTTTTAATCAAGCAATGTAGTGTGATTCAGCGAAGATTGATTTATCCACAAATATACAGGTACATAAATCACAACCCATTTGGAAATGTGAGGACCTTTATCAATTGTGGTATGGTAGAGTTTTAAATAGAAAATCAATGTAATTTGCCACTGTGACAAGCAAATGTCTACTCAATGAAATTCAGCTAACGACCTCAAACCATTGCTTTGAACATGTAAATGTTGTTGCATGCTCAAAAAAAATTGGCTTCTTGTCGATCTAATACATAAATTTGCATTTTTCCAAAAGAGATGGAGCCAAAGCCAGCGCTTCATGTCTCACAAAATTAATGACTGTTGCTTCAACATATAATTTTGTGTGGTTTTAGCTCATCTACATTTTGGAAAAAAAAAGAGCTATTGTCATCACCTTGGCGTAGGCTTCGGCGTTGGCGTCGGCGTCCGGTTAAGTTTTGCGTTTAGGTCCACTTTTCTCAGAAAGTATCAATGCTATTGCATTCAAACTTGGTACACTTACTTACTATCATGAGGGGACTGGGCAGGCAAAGTTAGATAACTCTGGCGTGCATTTTGACAGAATTATGTGCCCTTTTTATACTTAGAAAATTGAAAATTTTGGTTAAGTTTTGTGTTTAGGTCCATTTTATTCCTTAAGTATCAAAGCTATTGCTTTCATACTTGCAACACTTACTAACTATCATAATGGGACTGTGCAGGCAAAGTTATGTAACTCTGACTGGCATTTTGACAGAATTATATTCCCTTTTTATTCTTAGAAAATTGAAAATTTGGTTAAGTTTTGTGTTTAGGTCCACTTTATTCCTACAGTGTCAAAGCTATTGCTTTCATACTTGCAACACTTACTAACTATCATAAGGGGACTGTGCAGGCAAAGTTATGTAACTCTGACTTGCATTTGGACGGATTAATAATGGGCCCTTTATACTTAGAAAATTGAAAGTTTTGTGTTTTGGTCCACTTTACCCCTAAACTTTCATAGATATTGCTTTCATACTTGGAACACTCGCAAACTATCATAAGGGTACAGTAAAAGGACAAGTTGCATAACTCTGGTTGTCATTTTTACAGAATTATGGCCTTTTTTTGACTTAGTAACTTTGAATATATGGTTAAATTTTGTGTTTCGATCCACTTTACTTCTAAAGTATCAAGGCTATTGCTTTCAAACTTTAAATACTTTCATGCTTTCATGAGGTTACTGTACCTGGCAAGTTGAATTTTACCTTGACCTTTGAATGTCCTTGACTCTCAAGGTCAAATTATTAATTTTTTTTTAAATACCATAACTTCTTTATTTATGATAAGATTTGATTGATACTTTGACAAAACTACTCTTACCTCACATACCACAATAGACTCCACCCAAACAATCCCCCGTGCCCTCCCTCCCCCCCGAATCCCCCCACACTATACTATACCCCCCCCCCCCCCCCACCCCACCCCCCCCATTTTTTTTTTTAAACGATTAAAAAACACCAATATTTATTTTTATTATTTTATGTTTGAAATAACCCCCCCCCCCCCCCCCCCCGAATGTTTGTTTCATATTTCTATTTATCCTGTCACATGCCTTTAAATCAGCCTGATTACTGGGTAACCTAATAACCCAAAAGATATTAGGCTAGTTGACCACGTGACCTCGAATATCCGTCAGTCGCTCTACGCGCATGCGCATGCCTTTACTATTTTCTATTGATAAAATATACTTGTTTCTTTTAATAAAATACCAAATACATGTAAAGTACTGTTTGTTTAAACTATACTATTTAAACAGAATTTTGTCTTTGTGTATTGAATTAATAAAGAGTAACTCGATTTCTGTGTTGCTTAACAAGATGGAAGCTAGCCTAAGCGCTGTGCATGATGTGACGTCACAATGTTTTTGTTCGCACATGGTGTTTCCCATATTAAATATTTAAAAACACAAAATACTCGAAAACTAGATATTTTAGAAACATTTCAACGAATTTTGTAAATGTGTCATGATGAATAGAATAATAGGTTGGTGACGTGGATGGAGAATGGTTATCTGGCTTGTCGGAGGATCATATCTGGTTCGCCTTCGGCTCACCCGATAAATTCCTCCGACTTGCCAGATAACCATTCTCCATCCACGTCACCAACCTATTATTCTCTATATAAGGTATGATAGTTTGGCGTTCAACCCTCGATGTTTTCTTTATGGAATTGATAAATGATTCTGGGCAGTGTATTAATAGGCAAGGTTTAAGGGGTGTATCAACGGTACAACCCCTCTTCCCATGTGAGATACTTACATACTTATAAACAACTGTTTGTGGTTATATAAAAATATTTCACAGGTTGTTTTCTTAAATAAAATATAAGATCCATGGGAAAAGTAGTAATTTAATTACTTACATTTAATATTTAAAAGATGTCCTTTATTTTTGAAATAAAACACCATCTAAACTGTTGGTACTGTATATTAGTAGGAATGAAAATTGTCACACAAATTCACTACAGATTTTATCTTTTTAATTAAATCTAAATAAGGGTCATGTCGTGTTTACTCAAATATTCTATTTTATCTTCAGAAACAGGGGTTAAGACAACACAAAACACACAAGTGTCTCCACATATAATTTCCGCTACCAAATGAAGAGTTTTTCATGTTTCCATGACATGGTATAATTTGTCTTGTAAAGACAACTTCTGCATGTTATCACCTCACATTTTGGCTTTGTCCTACAAAATAATATGTGACTCTACCATGTCATCATATGGTAGCTGTCACTATGACAATCATCTCATTTAAATTTGAAACACAATAAAGTGTCACCCTACCATGTCATCATATGGTGTCAGTCACCTTAATAATCAACTCGTTCAAATCTGTGGACAGGAACAGCTAATTTTGTGATTGGGCACGCTTTAATGCCTAAGCAGCTTTTAACGATGCCACCCTAATTTCAATGTGTATTTACCGTAATCAGGCGTGAAGTGTACCAAAAGTGGACGAGCCCTTTTCTTTGGACCCTTTAATTTCTTTAGGGTGAAAAGGACTATCTTTTGGTTTGATTTTCTAACTTGATTAGGGAACTTTGACATTGAAAAGCCCATATAATTGGTGAGGGTATTTTTGCTATAGGGTCAGAAAACCTGAGAGAGTGTGTGGCTATTGTGGACTCAAGATGTATCAAAAGATGTTTCAAGAGGAAATAAATTGACTAAGAAAATAGGGGAAAAGGATTGATATTGAGCCTGTGATGCAATCAAGCCACATGATTTTTTTTAAGCCTTTCCCACTCAGAAGCAAAGTGAAAATGGATATTTGTGCAAACAGCATAAAACCAGTACTGCCTGCAAGTAACTCACAGTCTTTTCAGGTTTTATGCTGTTTGCTGCTCATCAGTATCTTATTGTAGGAAATGAAGCCTTTAAAACTTGAATTTAGTTAGAAAGATCTTTAATTAAATTTAACTTTCTAAGGGACTACAAATGTGTCAAAATACGTATCTAAGTGGTCACAAAGGGTTAAGAAATGATTGACCCCTTTTGACATCAAAGCAAGTGATCTTGAATTGGAAGCTTCAACACTCTGAGTATGCGTTTAAAGGGATCTTTTCACGCTTTGGTAAATTGACAAAATTGAAAAAAGTTGTTTCAGATTCGCAAATTTTCGTTTTAGGTATGATATTTGTGAGGAAACAGTAATACTGAACATTTACCATGCTCTTATATAGCCATTATATGCATCTTTTGACGATTTAAAAACCTAAAAATTATAAAGCGTTGCAACGCGAAACAATTGAATAATTTGGAGAGTTCTGTTTTTGTCGTTAAATTTTGTGAAACTACGAAGATTGCTTATATAACGTATAAAATACGCCAAGCATGTGTACTTGGCGGAATATCTCAGTAGGCTAAAGCGTTTTTACTTCAGGACTGTGGCAGGACTCCAGGGGTCACTGGTTCGAAACCTGCTCCGGGCAATGTTCTTTTCCTTTTTTTAATTTTATTCTTGATTTTTTACTGGAGCTTTTACGATCCAATGTTTACATTTATCAATATAAAGCATTTAATGAATAAGTTAAAAAATGCCAAAATCTGTGAAAAGGCCCCTTTAAAGCCACACACCTTGAAATGCAATACATGGCATAGTAAATTTAAGTATAAATAAGAAACATATTTTATCTATGCCAAAAAGAATATATCTGGTGGTTACAAGATAGAAATCCGTCTTTTTTGCGCTTCAAAACTTAAAAATAATCTCGTTTGTCGAAATGGACGTATACGTCTACAAATCCTACTTTCGGTTTTAAATGCGGTACCGTTTGAAAAATAATAAATTACTTGCTAACTAGTCTATACATTTAATTTTATCTATCTAAATTAGAATATATCTGGTGGTTACAAGGTAGAAATCCGTCTTTTTTGCGCTTAAACTTAAAAATAATCGCGGTTGTCGAAATGTACGTATACGTATAGAAATCTTAATTTCGGTTTTAAAATTCAAAAAAGATACTTGCTAACTATGCTATAGATTTAATGACAATTTTGCACATTTTCAAATTGCATCTATATGTTTTGATTTACATGTACTTCAATTCAAGGTGTGTGGCTTTAAGAATTGCTATGAAACAATTGTAAATCACTTTTTTGTGAAAATGATTTTTAACAAGTGTAATATTGATGATATTTGCTATTCAGAGAAAATGGTCTAGAGGCCTTATTTTTTACCATACCAACATGAATAGCCGGCCAACAGCCAACATTTGGTCTGAAGCTCTGAAAATAGGTTCATAGGATATCTCGTATAATGGAATAAAAAATCAATAAGTGCTCAGTGTTTTTTTAACTATTTAATAATTGAAATGGGGCCCGGTCCCTTTCGAATGGGAAAAAGATCTCGGGGTTTTCACTAAAATTGGGAAATGAGTGTTGTTGCTGATTTGCTAACAAATGCTTTAAACCTTTGCTACTGGGAAATTTGTCATCTGCTAAAATGTTGCCTGCTGAATTTCTAAAATTAGCATTTTCTTCGATTTAAAAAAAAACAAACTATCAGAATAGCAAACAGTTTGGATCCTGATGAGACGCCACGTTCTGTGGCGTCTCATCTGGATCCAAACTGTTTGCAAAGGCCTTCAAAATTCGGTTCCCACACTTAAAGGGTTAAAATGGAGAATAAAAGCGGTTTCAACACTAGATTTACTAAGGTTTAACTGAGATGGATTTGAACTAAATGTTGAGTTTTTTTTTTGGGGGGGGGGACATCTTCAATTAGGAATTTTCAGGTTGCATTTGAGAAAAATATATACTGTTTTCTTCCATTGGAAATGAGGCCAAATACCGGCCCCGACTTTGAACGAAAAAAAGTACTGGTTAGCCTTAGGGTGGGCCTCGCTGGTCATAAGGCCCACAGTTGTGTTTTT
Source organism: Dreissena polymorpha (assembly GCF_020536995.1). NCBI lineage: Eukaryota > Metazoa > Mollusca > Bivalvia > Myida > Dreissenidae > Dreissena > Dreissena polymorpha. The sequence continues at coordinate 35,277,111 of NC_068369.1, forward strand.
AAATCTAAATTCTTTGACCTCACTTGGAGTTTTCATTCAAAGCTTCACTGTATTCACTCCTACATAATATTAACATACAATTAAGATTGAAATTAGTTTACCATGCAACATGGTAAATTTTAAAATATGAAATTATTCTGACTCAGCATGTCAGGATATTATACTGTTATAACAGCATTTCCATTCACTCTTTTATGTTTAGTTCTCATGTATGCTTGTGTAAGATAATAAAATTAATGTTTATTTATGACTTATATATGATCAGGTGTGATACACTCTGTGATAAGAGGAAAGGGCTTGATAGCTGAAAGCCTATGGCTTATCAGAATGTGGTATCTAGACTAGTTCTGATACGCCCATGAGTAGAGGCTTAGGCAAATAATCTTTTTAATTGCAAATACATGTTTAGATCATTGGATGGCTAATGTTATGCCTCTCTTCTTCCAGGAATCAGTGGTATATTATGACAATTTTACAACTATTGTCAACGGTAGGTCTGTTACGGTTCATAGTTTGTGTTTTTACAAGGTGTAGAGAACTATGAGACTTTTTGGCGAATTTTTTTGCCCAATTGGGAAAAGTACCATGTTTTCTGAAGATGCTTATTGATGTTAAGGTCAACAGGTCAAAGTTCACTACCAAACGAGCTTCTAACAGGATATTGCCTTTTTGGGACTTTATTGGTAGAACACCTTGAGCAATGATTATGCAAAGCTGTTTAGTGGTTGTATGGGAGGAAGAGAAAACAATTGTTGGTTTTGAGGTGGCCAGGTGAAAGGTCAAGGTCATATAGCCTTGTATAAAAAAAGTTGTTTCTGCATGATAGCTATAAAACACTTTGTCCACAATCATTTGAATTGGAATGCCGGAGTACTTGGTAGGTAGAATGACACCCATTGATAATCAGGTCAATGTCATAGGAGCTTGAAGCCAGAATTTTCTTTTCTGCACGATACCTACACCTGCAATCTTGCAAATCGGTACAGTAGTTGCTTGGATGGAAAGGACGGCGGGTATAATTTAAAAATAATTAGGCCAAAGAACAAGGTTACAGGGGCTTGTTTCATGAAATTTGTTGTCACACAATGCCTAGAGAACGCTTTGACCTATGATCAGTTTAATTTTTATGATGGTTACATGGGAAAGAAAGAAAGATGCCTAGTGATTTTTTTTAAGGTCAACAGGTCAAAGATCAAGGCAACATGGGCTTGTTAATATAAAATTGCTTCCTCACAATACAGTCAATCTTGTATTAAGAGACCACTCAAGGGCGTAATCAAAAGTGGTCTCTTAATAAAATGGTCTTTAAATAAAAAAGTCAATTCTGAAAGAATGCTTACCCTCAATTTTAATCTATATGAAGGATAATCTCTTTTGTCAACAATGATTTTAACTTTTATAATAAAATGAATATAAACACAATACATACACAAATGTACATAAACAATATTTTACTTATAATGTGTTTTATTTTTTCACTTATTATAAATTATCACATATTATAAATGAATTGTGTGTACATATTTATTTGCAAAAACAACATAGACAAGGAAATATTTTTCGCGTTTTTTTTCACCTGACAAATAATTTTCCACGTCTTCAAGCACCTCGGCTTTACGCTTAAGAATGTTCTGAATTTGAGTTTAACCGACTCAAAACTCATCTGCAATTTTACGTGCACTTTAACTATTTGACAATTCCAAAACCCGAATTTTCTCGTTCAACGTTAACACTTTTCGTTTTGACATTTTAATTTCTGTATGTACGCTTAAGGAAATCTGACTCGATTATGATACATAATGAGCTGAAAAAATTAAAACACGTCAATTGAAAACAAACAAACAGACCTGATTGGAAAATTTATTAAGTAAATAACAATGTGATTGGCTAACAAATATCTACTAATCAGCATAATTACAAATTGGTAATGTACGGATTTCGACAGATGTTGCCGATTAATAGTTTATTTTCCGCACTTCTCAGGAAATGTTTGTCGCGTACAGTGCATTGTTTCTGCACCTGTTATCTATACTCGAGAAAAATCGGCGTTGTCTCTTAAAGTTCCACATAGTAAACTTTTTAAGCTGTAGACTGTGCGTAAAACGTTCCTCTATTATTGAACTCAATAAATTGATATGCAGTCTACAACAATACCGGTCAGAACAGGTCAACGAGACAAAGCATAATCATGATGGTTGGTGTGAAAACAAAGCAGCGGTGTAACAGTACATCTTATCGGCTTAGATAAACAATTAACACGGATTTTTCCCTGAAAGATCAATACATTAACCACTTTTACCTCCTAGTGGTCGCTTAATTCAAGATTTGGACATCAAAATACATAGAAATCAGCGGTCGCTGGTCGCGTAAGACAAAAGTCGCTGAATACAATATCATTATATAGCGAAAAAGCTCCGTGGGATTTCAAAATGGTCGCATAAGACAAAGGTCGCTTCCCTGGCGAAATGTTGTTCATGATTTCATGAACACTTCAAGCCAATCAAGAACTGTTCATGAACGGTTCTGAAAAAGTTCCTGAGCTTGGTTCATGAACTTTTGGACATGAACTGTTCTTAAGACATGTTCATGAACTGTTTATGAATTATTGTTGAACATTTCAAAGTTCATGAACAGTTCTTCATCTAACCATAAATACTTAGTGATGAACATTTCATGCACAAGTATTTCTAATGACTTTTCTGAGACAGACTTTAAGGATCCATCATGAATAATTCATGAATTCCTTTGTGCTAGATTTTTCATACATATTTTTGAAAGTAATATTGAAAATCTAGCATACAAATCTTGTAGATTTGTCAAACCTGTGAAGTTAGTATGAATATGCATAGTACTTTCACCACTGTAAGTTAGAGTTCTTGACCTGTTCTAGAGAATTTTAAGAACATTTGTACAAGAACTGTTCAAGAACTGCCTTCAGGAACACTTCAATAACTTTTTAAGGACCTTTCCTGTTCTTGAATTATTCTTAAACTATTCTTGAACACTTTAAGAACTTTTTTGAACAACATGTTTCCTTCTGATGTTCTTTAAAACAGGTCTACACAATGTTTTTGAACGTATGATGGACTTTTTAAGAATCCAATATGTTCTTAAAAGGATCTGTCATTGTTCTTGGAAGACTTAAAAGACAAGTTTAAGAACGTTTTAAGGACATCTTATTTCAAGAACAGTTTAAGATGATATCAAGAACTCAATGTACATTGCATTGCTGTTTTTACAAAGAAAGAATATTGTGTGCACAGGAAGTTGAAACAGAAGGCACATGGTTTATGTTATATTTGAAAATGTAAGTATTTAATAAATTACCGGCTGAACTGATCAGCCATTGGTTCCATTTCAAGTTCTTTGGCACTGTAAGTGTAACCATTTCAGGGAAACCATTGATTAGTAAATGATTCTTGAACTGAAAATGAGACTATTCATAATCTTTTCAATACATGAATTATTCATGAACATATAGTGCAAAGTTGTATTATGAAATTTAAAGAGTATTATCAAACCACTTGTATCTCAGTTATTAGTGTTATATTTAAATTATTGTTATATGTTGCTATCAATATGTTAAGTGCTAATACAAGACTTGTTTCTTCTTATCCTGACCTGTTTGTTGAGCTTTAGTAACACTTATGATTACCTTTGCATAAATTGACAAATTCTTGTTCATGAATAGTTCATGAACACTTCATGCCACCTCAGTTCATGAACTCTTGAAGAACTATGGTTCATGAACTATTCACTTACAGTTCGTGAACAGAAAATGAGCCATTGAAAAATAGAAGGAAAATGTTCATGAACTGTTCATGAACAGCAAAACCTGAAGAATTTTTCAAGAATTGTGTTGTTCATGAACTGTTCAAGAACACTTCATGCCATTGATGTTCATGAATAGTTCATGAACATTTCATGCCATAATGGTTCAAGAATAGTTCATGAACACTTCATGCCACACGGGTTCAAGAATAGTTCATGAACACTTCATGCCATAAGGGTTCAAGAATAGTTCATGAACACTTCATGCCATTAGGTTTCAAGAATATTTCATGAACACTTCATGCCATTAATGTTCATGAACAGTTCATGAACTAAAATTTCAAGAACTTTTCACAGACATGGCTCATTTTCTGTTCACGAACTATTCGTGAACAATTCATGAACTCAGTTCACGAACAGTTCATGAACTGTTCACGAATTATTCGTGAACTGCAGAACAACATTTCGCAGGGGTTAACACAAGTGGTCGCATCCACAAGATTGACTGTATCTAGAGAAATCTCAGTATCACATCATTTTAGAATGCTGGTAAGTCTTGACAGAGAATGTCATATAAAGCGATCAAAAGTCAAGGTTAAAGGGATAACTTTGTTGAAGGTCAAGGTCATGAATGTTAAATTAACATTTCTTGTTGGTTTTGTAACTGACTCATGAAACAAAATTAGTGTAAAGTTCAGATCAAGACGGCATAAGCATGCTTGAGGAAAAGTTGTTTTTTTTTCCAGTAAATAAATCTATAGTAATATAGTTTTATATGAAAAATGCTTGTAACAAATTTGAGTATTGCTAAAAGTTGTGAGGGCCTTTTGCTGAATATAAATCATACAAGTTTAAGGATTTTGTATGGGTATAAAAAAAACACATAATTTAACTAGGACGGTATGGGAATATTTATGCCCCCCTTCGAAGAAGAGGGGGTATATTGCTTTGCTCATGTCGGTCTGTCGGTCAGTCTGTCGGTCCATCCACCAGGTGGTTGTCAGACGATAACTCAAGAACGCTTGGGCCTAGGATCATGAAACTTCATAGGTATATTGATCATGACTCGCAGATGACCCCTATTGATTTTGAGGTCACTAGGTCAAAGGTCAAGGTCACGGTGACCTGAAATAGTAAAATGGTTTTTGAATGATAACTCAAGAACGCATACGCCTAGGATCATGAAACTTCATGGGTAGATTTATCATGACTTGCAGATGACCCCTATTGATTTTGAGGTCACTAGGTCAAAGGTCAAGGTCACGGTGACCCAAAATAGTAAAATGGTTTCCGGATGATAACTCAAGAAAGCATACGCCTAGGATCATGAAACTTCATGGGTAGATTGATTATGACTGGCAGATGACCCCTATTGATTTTGAGGTCACTAGGTCAAAGGTCAAGGTCATGGTGACCCAAAATAGTAAAATGTTTTTCGGATGATAACTCAAGAACGCATACGCCTAGGATCATGAAACCTCATAGGTAGATTGATCATGACTTGCAGATGACCCCTATTGATTTTGAGGTCACAAGGTCAAAGGTCAAGGTCACAGTGACAAAAATCGTATTCACACAATGGCTGCCACTACAACAGACAGCCCATATGGGGGGCATGCATGTTTTACAAACAGCCCTTGTTTAAATTATAAATGGTTAAGATCTCTCACTTTAAATCTTCCGACAAGATTTCAAACCATTTAAGGCACTTTTAACAATCTCATAGGGATGAAATATGTTAAAATTGCACACAAAATATCAAAACATGGTCTTAAATTTAATGGCAAGAGGATCAATATTAAAATATATTTAGGGCTAAAAAACTTGAAAGATTGTAAAGGGATTAAGGTCTATAAAGCGCTTATGTTCAATTTCCTATCAACTAAGTCACTTCCTGTCATAATGTTCAATTTAGCACGCACCTGGGTTTGATGTGTCAATTCAAATATCGGCCTAGTTATGTGATCTTGTGTATTTTGTGAAAACACTTTTAGAATTGTGTAGGCCATTCATAATTAAAATGTGCAATAAATGAATGGGTTTTGTGGTTTACTTTTTTAGATCTCGTTTTGTCCCATTGATAGGTTTTCTATGACATTGCCGGAAATGTATTACTTGTAGTTTAAATGAAATGAATTACTACTTTAAAGTAAGCCAATTTTTCTCAAGACAGATTTTTAAAATTGCAAACTCGTCTTGTTTGTCATTTTGACTTAGGAATTTCTTTAGTTAATTTTTCATCCAAAAACCTATCTAATGGCTGCCAAAAATTATTTTCTAAAAATACATTAACCCTTTCCCACTCAGAGGCAAAGTGAAAATGGTTATGTGCAAACAGCATAAAACCAGAACAGCCTGTAAGTTACTTGCAGTCTGTTCAGTTTTTTTTGCTGTTTGCTGCTCACTAGTATCTTAGGGTTGGAAATGAAACCTTTTAAATTTGAATCTAGTAAGAAAGGTCTTTAATTTTCCACTGCCGGTGAAACCGGAGGGGACTTATGGTTTGCGATCTGTCTGTCTGTCACACTTTTCTGGATCCTGCGATAACTTTAAAAGTTCTTCATATTTTTTCATGAAACTTGAAACATGGATAGATGGCAATATGGAGATTATGCATGTCATTTCATTTTGTTAATACCTCAAGAATTCTGGTTGCTATGGCAACAAATAGACTAGAAATATTGCTGGAAATAGTGGATCCTGTGATAACTTAAAAAGTTCTTCATATTTTTTCATGAAACTTGAAACATGGATAGATGGCAATATGGAGATTATGCACCTTATTTCATTTTGTTTTTGCATCAAGAATTCTGGTTGCTATGGCAACAAATATACTAAAATATTAACAAATAGACTAGAAATATTGCTGAAAATAGTGGATCCTGTGATAACTTAAGAAGTTCTTCATAATTTTTCATGAAACTTGAAACATGGATAGATGGCAATATGGAGATTATGTATGTCATTTCATTTTGTTAATACCTCAAGAATTCTGGTTGCTATATGGCAACAAATAGACTAGAAATATTGCTGAAAATGGTGGTGTTTTACCGGTAGGGGACTTGTTAAATTTAACATTCTAAGGGACTACAAATGCGTCAACAAAGGTTTCTAAGTGGTCAAGGGTTAAACATTTTCATTTTTTTTTCTTATAATTGAGCCACGCTCTGGGAAAACGGGGTTTAATGCATTTCTTTGTTGTCACAGATTAGTCTGTGCAGTCTGCACAGGCTAGTACAGATGACCATGTGCAGTCTGCACAGGCTAATCAGGAATGACACCCTCTTCTACACTGGTTTTTCTTTTAGACGAGTTGTACAATCTAATCTGGGACAACACTATATGCACAGGCATTAAGCCCTGTTTTCCCGCAATTGAATACCACAGCCACAGAAGTCTTATATTATCAAAAGAACATCAAAACAATAATGAATGCAACTGTTTTAAAATACATCAATTAAAGAAAATACAATTGCACAAAGTGAAACAGAATACTCCTGTTAAGGCTACATGGAACTGAACGATAACTGTATCATGTAACAAAAAAAATCACACTACATTTCTTTTTCGAACTCCAATTATATAATGAAATTAGATATTGGACAACTGACAGTTTGTTTTTATTGCAGTCTCCAAAATATTTGTGGTCAAAATCATGAGGATTTGGCCGTAATATACTTTTTGACTTTTGGGATCACATGACAGCCTTTTAAAGGCATATAAACACATGATTGGACAAAAAAAGTGCCATTGCAAAAAATGATTTTAAGTGTGGGCACCACTGGCCAGCTATGCTAAAACTAGTAATATGTTTGATCACTTTCAATTTTTGATTAATTATTATTGTATGCTTGACGAAAAATGTCAAGTTTTCTACCTATCAAGATATTCTTCCATTTTTGAATTGCAAATACCGCAGTATTAAAATATTCATATGCATGGAGTTAAGGACACCAAAAATTATTGATTTCACAGATCAATAGGTTTTTTCACTTGTACTAAATATGCATTTTAATATCAAAAGCAAATTTGCTCTGGTAATAATCTTGACAAGCGGTCTCTGTACACTCTCCCATGATTGATTGTTTTTTTGGAAGAAAATGTCTTTGTTTGTTTAGTTGGGTTTTCCGCAGTTATCACCAATATTTCAGTCGTTTCACTGAGGACAGTTAGCAGTCCACACAGGCTAATCAGGGATACCACTTTCCGCTTTTATGATATTTTTCGTTTCAAGAAAGTGTCTTATTAGCAAAAATCTAGTTTAGGCGGAAAGTGTCGTCCCTGAATAGCCTGTGTAGCACAGGCTAATCTGGGACGACACTTGACGTACATGCATTAAACCCCCTTTTCACAGAGCGCGGCCAATATATATATATATATTGTCAATAAATCAGAAATATGGGCCCTTTCAAAACATGTTGTTAACAGGTTAACTCTTTCCCACTGAGAAGCAAAGTTAAAATGGCTATGTACAAACAGCATAAAACCAGAACAGCCTTGCTGCTCATCAGTATCTTAGGTCTGGAAATGAAGCCTTTTAAACTTGATTATAGTAAGATTGGAATATAGTTAGAAAGGCCTTTCTTTAAATTTAACTTTCTGAGGGACTACAAATTCGTCAAAATATGTATCTAAGTGGTGAAGGGTTAAACAGATATATGGATATCAATAAATCGGAAATATGGGTCCTATCAAAACACACTGTTAGCAGGTTAAATGACTCATGAGGGGCTTTATTTGGGCTCCAACAGGATTTAGGGAAACCATTGTCGGGATCACAATTAAGAGGTTATCATAATCTCAATCATAATAATTTTCATCATCATCATTACTATCAGCATCATTACTATCAGCATCATCAGCGGAAGAATCTCCACCAATGTTGATCATACCTCAATTGGTTTTACAGTAATTATTAAGTAATGTTTTGGCAAAAGTTGACTTGTCCTTTTAGATTATGTTATAATTTAAGCTTGCCCTGGTTTGAACATTTTAATTTGCCATGCCCATATCACAGTCACATTCATTATAAACATTGTATTGGTCAATATCGTTTTAAACTTTCAAATTCAGTTTTGTTAACCTGTCACTTAACATTTAGAATATGATGAAAAGAAAGCTGACCACATACTTTCTTGTTATGGCCCATCATGTAATGAATAACTATTTTCATCCCATACATATGTCGTAATTTATTGTAATGTATACCATTGTATAAATGTCAAAGTAAATAATATGTCTTTGGTATGCATTCACTGCCATAACAGCTAGGTGATTAGTTATGCAAACATTACACCATTAACATAATATGTCATTTCATAAATAATTAAGGTGTTCAGGTTCCAGTAAGGTTATAAACGGAATATTAAAATTGTCTCAAATAAAAGATGTATGTGCTTTATTTCCACATTCTTTGTTGACCACCCTATTATGCTGAAAATAAACCAATTAATATTCTTTTGACAAAAAATACCATCAAATGTTTTATTACTCTGTTATTGGCATAAAGCCTTGTAATTTGCATAACTTTTCATACGTACATGTACCATAAATCCTATATTAAACGCGACTGACCTAATACCCCCACCTCAAATACAAATTTCATACTAAATAACTGATTTAATTACACAGTAAATTCAACAAGATGACCTAGGAACTCTTTGACTGAAATGTTATAATAATGAGCTTCACAGTCAAATTATCAAAATTTTCTAATAATTGTATTAATACAATTTTTCTATTATTTTGAATAATATTAATTGCCCTCCCCCCCCTTCTTAAGAAAATGTTAGACTCCACCCCCCCCCCCCTCCCTTCCCCGGCATTTATTAGGGGATATACGGTATGTCAAGTTAGTAGGGAATTGAAAATCTTGACCTTGAATATGAAAACCAAGTCTTGGTTTAGTTTTTATTATAAACTTCCATTTAGTTTTCTCTTTAATTCCTTTAATTCCTTTTAAATTCAAGAAGAAAAAAGTCTGAATACACTTTTTCAAAAGTTATATGTATGAGTCTGAACGAGTTTTAGTGAAAAGTTATTTAAGCGAAAATGTGTATTTAAAGTGAAAATATCTATTTCTTTAATGAAAATTCAACACAAGTGTTAAAAAATTCCATGCTTGTTTTGGTTGATTTCACATGATAAAATGCAAGAGACATAATGTTTGGTACAGCAGTTTCGGCTGAGGTGTGAATTTAAAAAATTATATTTTTATGCCCCCCTTCGAAGAAGAGGGGGTATATTATTTTGCACATGTCGGTCGGTCCGTCTGTCGGTCCGTCGACCAGGTGGTTTCCGTATGATAACTCAAGAACGCTTAGGCCTAGGATCATGAAACTTCATATGTACATTGATCATGACTGGCAGATGACCCCTATTTATTTTCAGGTCACTAGGTCAAAGGTCAAGGTCTCAGTGTCTCGAAATAGTAAAATGGTTTCCGGATGATAACTCATGAATGCTTACGACTAGGATCATGTAACTTCATATGTACATTGATCATGATCGGCAGATTACCCCTATTGATTTTCAGGTCACTAGGTCAAAGGTCAAGGTCACAGTGACTCGAAATAGTAAAATGGTTTCCGGATGATAACTCAAGAATGCTTACGCCGAGGATCATGAAACTTCATAGGTACATTGATCATGACTGGAAAATGACCCCTATTGATTTTCAGGTCACTAGGTCAAAGGTCAAGGTCACAGTGACTCGAAATAGTAAAATGGTTTCTGGATGATAACCCAAGAATGCTTACACCTAAGATCATGAAACTTCATAGGTACATTGATCATGACTGACAAATGACCCCTATTGATTTTCAGGACACTAGGTCAAAGTTAAAGGTCACAGTGACTAGGAACAGTAAAATGGTTTCTGGATGATAACTCAAGAATGCTTACGCCTAGGATCATGAAACTTCATAGGAACATTGATCATGACTCACAGATGACCCCTATTGATTTTCAGGTCACTAGGTCAAAGGTCAAGGTCACTGTGACCAAAAATAGTAAAATGGTTTCCGGATGATAACTCAAGAATGCTTATGCCTAGGATCATGAAACTTGATAGGTAGATTTATCATGACTCGCAGATGACCCCTATTGATTTTCAGGTCACTAGGTCAAAGGTCAAGGTCACGGTGACCTGAAATGATAAAATGGATTCCGAATGATAACTCAAGAAGGCTTATGCCAAGGATCATGAAACTTCATAGGTACATTGATCATGACTTGCAGATGACCCCTATTGATTTTCAGGTCACTAGATCAAAGGTCAAGGTCATGGTGACCGGAAATAGTCAAATGGTTTCCGGATGATAACTCAAGAACGCTTATGCCTAGGATCATGAAACTTCATAGGTACATTGATCATGACTCGAAAATGACCCCTATTGATTTTCAGGTCACTAGGTCAAAGGTCAAGATGACCCGAAATAGTAAAATGGTTTCTGGATGATAACTCAAAAATGCTTATGCCTAAAATCATGAAACTTGATAGGTAGATTGATCATGACTCGCAGATGACCCCTATTGATTTTGAGGTCACTAGGTCAAAGGTCAAGGTCATGGTGACCCGAAATAGTAAAATGGTTTCCGGATGATAACTCAAGAACGCTTATGCCTAGGATCATGAAACTTGATAGGTAGATTTATCATGACTCGCAGATGACCCCTATTGATTTTCAGGTCACTAGGTCAAAGGTCAAGGTCACGGTGACCTGAAATGATAAAATGGATTCTGAATGATAACTCAAGAACGCTTATGCCAAGGATCATGAAACTTCATAGGTACATTGATCATGACTTGCAGATGACCCCTATTGATTTTCAGGTCACTAGATCAAAGGTCAAGGTCATGGTGACCGGAAATAGTCAAATGGTTTCCGGATGATAACTCAAGAACGCTTATGCCTAGGATCATGAAACTTCATAGGTACATTGATCATGACTCAAAAATGACCCCTATTGATTTTCAGGTCACTAGGTCAAAGGTCAAGATGACCCGAAATAGTAAAATGGTTTCTGGATGATAACTCAAAAATGCTTATGCCTAAAATCATGAAACTTGATAGGTAGATTGATCATGACTCGCAGATGACCCCTATTGATTTTGAGGTCACTAGGTCAAAGGTCAAGGTCATGGTGACCCGAAATAGTAAAATGGTTTCCGGATGATAACTCAAGAACGCTTATGCCTAGGATCATGAAACTTGATAGGTCATTGATCATGACTGGTAGATGACCCCTACTGATTTTCAGGTCACTAGGTCAAAAGTCAAGGTCATGGTGACCTGAAATAGTAAAATGTTTTCCCGATTATAACTCAAGAAAGCTAATGGCTAGGATCATGAAACTTCATAGGTACATTGATCATGACTCGCAGATGACCCCTATCGATTTTCAGGTCAATGACAAAAAACATATTCACACAATGGCTGTCACTACAACTGAGAGCCCATATGGGGGCATGCATGTTTTACAAACAGCCCTTGTTTAAATGAAGTCTTAGCAAAAGGTGGAAAGTGTCCTCCCTGATAAGCCTGTGGGGACTGCACAAGCTAATCTTGGACAACACTTTAATCACGTGCATTAAGTCCCATTTTCCCGAAGCATGGCTCTATTTCTCCATCTAATTCAGCAACCATGTGTGAAATTTTGTGAAGTGTGTAATCTTATCTCTACTGACAAAAGTTATGATATCAATCATGAAGATCATTAGCCTATTTTTAAAGGGACCTTTTCATGTTTAGTAAAATTGAAAATTTAAAAAAAAAAAAGTTTCAGATATGCAATTTTTTATGTAGTTATGATATTTGCGAGGAAATAGTTTAAATACTAAACATTTACTTTGCTTGAAATTAGCCATTATAAGCATCTTTTGACGATTTAAAAACCTGAAAATTATCAAGAGTTACAAACAGGAAACGATTTAATAATTTTGAAAATGTAATGGTTCTGTTTCGTGACAATACATGGTTTGCCTTCAAAAGTAAAAAATACATTACTCACTGTATTAGCACGGATTGCTGAGTGGTTCCAGTGCTCGACACTTACTCCTAAGGTCAGTGGTTGGAGCCCAGTTGAGGTTTTCTTTTTGTGTCCCCAAAGGAGGGCATATAGTGATCAGACTGTCCGCCCGTCCGTCTGTCTGTTCATCCGTCTGTCCGTAACACTTTTGCGTTAAGGTTTCGAAAATGCTCATAACTTCTTTGTTGCTTCAGATATAACGTTCATATTTGGCATGCATGTGTAAATGGACAAGGCCTTTCCATACGCACACAAATTTTTACCCCTTTAACCTTGACCTTGAACTAAGGGTCTGCGTTTAGGTTTTGAAATCTGCGTTTAGGTTTTGAAAAAGCGTTTTTCGGGGGCATATGTCTTCCGATGGAGACAGCTCTTGTTTTCTTTAATTGTATCCTTGTTTTTTATACTGGAGCAATTGATTTGTAATTAACATGTATACATATATCACTTTTAAGCATTTAATCACAAACTTCAGTACATGCCAAAATCTGTGAAAAGGTCTCTTTTAAGACTGATATAGTGCAATAATTCTTTTATCAGAAGTGAGACGCGTGGGAACATTTTTAAGCAATGGAAGATAATTTCTTCCTTTGGTCATTGACAGATAATATTCAATGTTAATAACCCAACAATTATCTTCCTAAATAATAATCACAGAGTGCTGTGTTTAATTGGTGCTGTTAGAACATTTTCAGAGTTTTGTTAACTGAAAATTGTTTTCGTTTGTGTTTGTGTGGTATATTGAGCTCTGGATTTACAAGTGGTTGGTATGATTATTATTAATTATTGATTGTCAAATTTGTATGACAGAATGACAGGCATTTATTGAGTGCATTTTGATGTTATAATTTGGGGTGTATTAATGGTTAACCAATTATATGTTGGAATACAAATTTAATATTTAAATGTTAGATTTGTTCTAACTTGAATTTACAATTTGGCCATGTTATGTGAAAATGGGGTTTCATGCATGTACGAAAATTGTTGTCCCAGATTAGCCAGTGCAGTCCACACAGGCTAATCAGGAACGGCACTTTCCGCTTTTATGGTATTTTTTGTCACAAGAAAGGCTCTTCTTAGCAAAAATCCAGTTAAGGCGGAAAGTGTGGTTCCTGAGTAGCCTGTGTAGACTGCACAGGCTGATCTGGCACGACTATTTATGCACTTGCATTAAACTCCCTCTTCACAGGGCAAGGTTCACTTATGTTAACAAACACATCCCAAATCAGTGCTTATGCATGTTATTAAAGGGATCTTCTCACGCTTTGGTAAATTGACAAAATTGAAAAAAGTTGTTTCAGATTCGCAAATTTTCGTTTTAGTTATGATATTTGTGAGGAAACAGTAATACTGAACATTTACCATGGTCTAATATAGCCATTATATGCATCTTTTGACGATTTTAAAATCTAAAAATTATAAAGCGTTGCAACGCGAAACGATTAATTAATAATTTGGAGAGTTCTGTTTTTGTCGTTAAATTTTGTGAAACTATGAAGATTGCTTATATAAGGTATAAAATACATCATGTATATGTACACGGCGGAATAGCTCAGTAGGCTAAAGCGTTTTTACTTCAGGACTCTGGCAGGACTCCAGGGGTCACTGGTTCGAAACCTGGTCCGGGCAATGTTCTTTTCCTTTTTTTAATTTTATTCTTGATTTTTTACTGGAGCTTTTACGATCCAATGTTTACATTTATCGATATAAAGCATTTAATGAATAAGTTAAAAAATGCCAAAATCTGTGAAAAGGCCCCTTTAAAGTATCACATAGAGAATGCAATTCTTTGTTAAAAGTTGTTTTATTTCCTAAATTAAAAAAAAAAAATAAGCACAAATTTGTTTTTAGTGTTTTTCTTTTGGGGTTGGGGTAAATAAAAAACTAGTAGGAAAATTTATCACCAGTTTCTTTCATAAAGAAAGTTGTGATGACCAATGACTGATTCTTGTATGATGACTCAATCTTATAAATTGCAACTTCCTCAAGTTTTATTATGAATGACACTTGAAGGTTAAAATCATAAAAATAAATTATTCTACCACAAAAGTTGTTGATATTGGTCAAATGTTAAGCAGCCCCTGAATTATCTACCCTAATGGTACTTAACAGTACTTAAAGCCTTTGTAAGTTGGTATTGTTGACAAATCGGTTTTGCGGTAAGATATTGAAACCTTGTTACTTTGTTCACCTGACCCATTACTGCCCAATGAGTGTGTATTTAGTTCTCGATTGCTAATTGATTCTTATAGAGAGTTACAATTTTACAATGGAGTTTTAACTTGCTTATGTTTGAGTAAATTATTTATAATAATTTTCTTTGGTCTGATATTTATTTGCTAATCTCTGATTGTGCAATTTTTATTTGCTTCATGATTGTATATATATATTATGACTAGTTGGCGTTTAAACGGATTTGCACAAGTCCTTCAACTTTTTCTGAAAGGATAGCTATTTAAATTGTATTATGTTTGGAAATGAATTTCTTGTTGAAGTAGTTTAAGTATAAGTCTGACGGTAATTTTTTGTATCACTCTGAACAAGCCAATCATTCAAAGAATGAAAAAAAACATGCATGGATGAAATCAATAAAATTTCTACAGATTGTACTTCTCTCAATCATCATCATCATCAATCCCTTGACCAGTTTGGCCGCTGGGGTTAAATGAGGGATGACTGATACAGGAATCCTCCTCCAGTCAGGTCTGTTGTGTGAAGTCTCTCTAAATAAAGAACGGAATACCGCCAGGGCCATCGTGGCTACACATTACAATCCAGAGGGCCTTAATGTGATAGTGCGGTAGTACGATGGCGACATGCGATAGTACGATTGCGATAATGCGACAGACTACGATGACGACAATGCAACAGTGGGACAATACGATGGTGACAGTGCGACAGTAGGATAGCAACAATGAGATGAACACCATGACAACATGACTATCGCATTGTCGCCATCATACTATCGCATTGTCGCCATCATACTATCGCATTGTCGCCATCGCACTATCGCATTGTCGCTCTCTGGATTTTAATGTGTAACCGGTACGATGGCCCTAACAGTATTCTGTAATAAAGAGACTTTAAACATGGGATTATTCAGTAACATTTAAACTAGGCCAAGTTTCCCCAGAGCAAGGCTTGATTTGTCATCATTTAATAAACTTTCATTTAACAGTGATGATAATGGCTATGTCTGGGAGAATTATGTAAATTTGCAATGATGCAGTAAAATTGGTCTTGATGGTACCCCCATTCTTGGACCTTATGTTGCCTTTGCAATGATGCAGTAAAATTGGTCTTGATGGTACCCCCATTATTGGACCTTATAATGCCTTTGCAATGATGCAGTAAAATTGGTCTTGATGGTACCCCCATTCTTGGACCTTATGTTGCCTTTGCAATCATGCAGTAAAATTGGTCTTGATGGTACCCACATTCTTGGACCTTATGTTGCCTTTGCACTGATGCAGTAAAATTGGTCTTGATGGTACCCCCATTCTTGGATCTTATGTTGCCTTTGCAATGATGCAGTAAAATTGGTCTTGATGGTACCCCCATTATTGGACCTTATGTTGCCTTTGCACTGATGCAGTAAAATTGGTCTTGATGGTACCAACATTCTTGGACCTTATGTTGCTTTTGCACTGATGCAGTAAAATTGGTCTTGATGGTACCAACATTCTTGGACCTTATGTTGCTTTTGCAATGATGCAGTAAAATCAGTAGAGTTTAAGCAGCGACAAAGTGACGCCCCATTAGCAGTGATTGGCAGAGTTCTTCTGCAGACTCCTCTTGAGGTCAATACAGGCAGGGCTGGCAGAGGGGGGGGGGCATGACAGGATTGGTGTGGTTAACCCTTTGCATGCTGGGAAATTTGTCGTCTGCTAAAATGTTGTCTGCTGAATTTCTTTAAAAAAAATCAAAGAATACTATCAGAATAGCAAACAGTTTGGATCCTGATGAAACGCCACATTCTGTGGCGTCTCATCTGGATCCAAACTGTGTGCAAAGGCCTTCAAAATTCGGTTCCAGCATTGAAAGAGTTAACCCTTTCCCCCACTCAGAAGCAAAGTGAAAATGGCTATTTGCAAACAGCATAAAACCAGAACAGTCTGCGAGTTACTTGCAGACTGTTCAGGTTTTATGCTGTTTGTTTCTCCTCAGTATCTAAGGGTTGGAAATGAAGCCTTTAAAACTTGCATATAGAAAGAAAGGTCTGTAATTTAATTTGACTTTCTACGGGACTTACACATGCGTCAAAATACGTATCTAAGTGGTAAAGGGTTAAGCACTGGTCGCTATTGAACCTAAAACATGTCATGGTGTCTGGAATGAGGAAGCAAGTACAAAATATATTGTTAAGTACAAGAGACGTGCATCATGATACCAACCTAAACCCATTCACCAGTCAGATACATGCTTGTAGTCCTTAAGAAAAATTCAATTTAAGATTTTTATGTCCCCCACTATAGTAGTGGGGGACATACTGATTTGCCCTGTCTGTCTGTCTGTTGGTCTGTTGGTCTGTCTGTTGGTCTGTTTGCGCCAACTTTAACATTTTGCAATAACTTTTGCTATATTGAAGATAGCAACTTCATATTTGGCATGCATGTGTATCTCATGAAGCTGCACATTTTGAGTGGTGAAAGGTCAAGGTCAAGGTCATTCTTCAAGGTCAGAGGTCAAATATATGTGGCCAAAATCGCTCATTTTATGAATACTTTTGCAATATTGAAGATAGCAACTTGATATTTCGCATGCATGTGTATCTCATGGAGCTGCACATTTTGAGTGGTGAAAGTTCAAGGTCAAGGTCATCCTTCACAAGGTCAAGGTCATCCTACAAGGTCAAACATCATATAGGGGGACATTGTGTTTCACAAACACATCTTGTTCTTATTAGATTCAAGTTTTAAAGGCTCCATTTCCAATCCTAAGAAAATGATGAGCAGCAGTTACAGCATAAAACCTGAATACCCTGTGAGTTTCTCACCAGTAACTTCAGTTACTTTCAGGATGTTCTTGCTTTATGCTAGTAACATATTGCCATTTTTACCTTGCTTCTGAGTGAGACAGGGTTATTAGATGGTCGCTTTAGCGACCGTCTAATGTGCTTGATGTAAAATTCAGGTCGATACGGCCTGGGTATGATTAGCCCAATTCCCGCTTACACTACGCGCGAAGAAAGAGTTGTATAATTTATGCAAGAGGTTTGAGTTCTCCAATTATGTTTATTCACAAATGGAAACATTATATTAATATCGTGTTAAATGCAATAGTTTCGAATGGTGTTTTATAGAAAAGAATAAAAAAAACAATGATCGTATTGCACGTGTCGCGGAGGAGATTGTTTATGAATGATTAAAATAGTCCACTTTCTGCTGCGTCTGCGTGACGTAGTATTTTCGCTCATCTCATTCATAAATCTGAGGCTGGCGATAAACAAAGGGGAGTCCGGGTGAGAATTACGCACTAGTATAAGGTTACGCTTGTTTATATTCACAGGTCTCAATTAATAACACGTTGACCACGAGTTCAACAATTATTACCGGGATACGATAGACAACATAAAAATGATTCATTATCGCTGAAACTGTTAAAAAACATTTAAATATAACAAGAATATTCTCTAAAAAATGTAGTCTTGCTGTTTTGAAATAAGGTTTGGAATTTTGGTTTCTAAATAACTTAATTAAAAACAAAAGTTTAATTATAGTGTTTTTTACTTTTAGTCGCATATTTACCGCATTATAATGTGTGTTATAATAGGCAAACCGTACATTAGTAAAATTCAATCTGCCTTCGCACATAGAAGGAATGGGTCAATTAGGTGCTGCGTTTCCTTTGCTTACTTCAGTTAGAGGTCAATTCTTTACGTAAAAGCAATCACAAGGCCCCGGCTTCAGAGAAATTGCGGAGCGTTCTTACATAATTAAAGTCGTAGTCGCATGGTATTTGCGTTTAGCGTCCTATTTGGTCACGTGGTTCTTTTTCGCGGGTGTTTTGGCATTCATGATATGAGGCTATTAATAGATGCGCCTGTCGATAAACAAAGGAAAGTTTACGGGCGATAACAACGCAATAGGTTACGCTCTCACATACAACTCAATGACGTAGTACAGGTCGTAAATTGAGAGATTTGGGAAAAAGTTGACGCTTATTATATTCTCAATTATAAACGTTGAACAACAATAACTTCAGCGATACGATAGACTAAAAAAAATCATAATCGCTTAACCCGAATATAACAAATAATTTATAATAATAATACGAATGACCTGTTTCATAACCTCGTTGAAGCTACTACATCGGGTATTTCTGGAAAGCGTTCTTGGTTCTCAACACATAGCGGCGATCTTTTGTATTTACGGGTGCTAGCAACGCAATAGTAGAAGCTTAGTAGAAGGGTTAGCTTATTTATATTCACAGTTTTCAATACATTGACAGTTGGATATGAGTTCATCAATTACTCAGGCATACTATAGGCAACCTCGAAAATGCTTTATAATCGCTAAAACCGAAAACAACTAAATATATTATATTAAATATATTTATAACAATACATGTCTTTTAAAAATGTAGTCGGCGTATACGCCGACTTTGAAATAAAGTTAGCAATTTTCTTTTCTAAATAATTGAATACAAATAAACAAAAGTTAAACTATTGTGTTGTCTTTTTCACTTGTAAGCTGCATATTCACCGCATGAAATGTGTGTTAGCATTGTCAAACCACACATTAGTGTGAGTAAATAAAAAATATACTACGGGAGAGCACTTCATATGTGTCCTCATATGCGTTGTTATGAGTATCTTTCTTCATTATCGAAATATATCGTATGTTTATATTTGATTTAAACGCAGTTTTCTTTCGTCACATTTAAATCACACGTCAATAGCGCCGTCATGCGAAAATGGGTCTTATGCGTTTCGGCAAGCGTTTGTTAAACCCAACATGTGCTCTTGCGCAGTCAGGCCATAGGCGACGCTGTTCGCTTTAAAATCACTCAATATGTTATGTTTCTCCTTACCAGAAGGAGGGATAGCTGAGTGGGCTATTTATATGATGGGCGCATATGGAATAAGACCCATTTTCGCATGACGAGGGTCATTACAAATCTCATTGCGAATTGAAAATCCCACATTTAAAAACAATGCTTTTTGATACAAAATTGAATTCAAAATAGCAAACTTGTTAATAATAGCAGCCTATCGACGCATTAAGGAATGATTTCCAGACGTGCTGACCAAGTACGGCAAACATTGTGGTATGATAATTAAACGATTTTTACTTATCGTGACACTATACTATTTCGCTAATGATTGTTTTCTCATCTTGGAGGCGAAATTGATATTCTGCGAGATGGATTGTAACGCGTAATTGTAACAGGGCCACAATTTGTGTCGTTTGAGCATACAGAGAGTAGTCCGGAATTCCTTACACTGAACAGTGCTACATCCTTTGAATTGAGCACATACGCAGTGATGTAGCAAAAATTCAGAGGTTGTATCTCGAATCAGCTTATTAAATATTCGAAAATATTCATGCGTGTCTGTTGGCGTTATGTTAAAGTCACTAAGATGAAAACTAAAACAGCTTCGCCTAAAAGCGCATTAGTGCTCTATACCTATGTTTATGTTAGCGTTGTTGACACCGTGTGAACTGCTCGGGTAACAAGTAAAGCATAAACAGCAATGTTTATATACTTTTATTCCTCCATATACAAGATACGAAGATTATTGTATATTTTGAATTTGTATATGGTGTCAAAAATCAAAAGTTTTGTACACGGAACTTTCATTATGAATTTATATTCTTGGTGAGATAGTCATTTGATATTAGAAAAAATATTCCTTTAATATGATGGTGACTGCAAATTTTCTTTATATTAAGTTCTCATTACCATTTTCATCATACTTTCTTTGCTTTCAGAACTTCCAAAAAAGCATGCTGTTTTTATTTTGTCTTAGTTATTTCTATGAAATAATAAGGATGATAAAAAGTGCACACAAAACTCGACCCGTGCGCTATGACACACACTTTTTAAAGTTGAATGGCGTGTGTGCATTTCAAACTTGCGATTGATTTTGAAAAATGAATTGCGTGTTAAATTATGCAATAGCGAATATCTTCAGTGCCTTCAGCGCTTTGATTTATAAAAGGGGATTGGTGATGCAGTGTAAATTACTGAACTTTAAAGAAGGAGGTGCCAATGTGAGTCCCCGACTGGCTTTTCACTTTTCATGGATGGAAATGTCTGATGTATATATTTTGTTCTGTGAAGTATGGAAATAAGTATTTTACGGTCCATAGAATATCTTAAAATTAAATAATTACAATACTTTATGCCTTAATTGCACATGTAGATAATAATTCTGCAATAAATAGGATTACATTACTTTGATTGTCTTTAATTACGATAGATAAAGTTTTGATGACTTTTGGTATCCACTGATGTAAGAATGTTGTAATAAAAACCTTGATTTTAAAAGTTTAGCAGAAGGAACATACATGTTACATATCTGAACCAGTTTCTTAATGGCCTACATGCATCGGATGGGGGGAGAGGAGGAGGAAAGAGGGGGGTCTTATCTAAATTAATATTTTTCTTAGATCTTTTTCTTAGATAAACATGGCGCTTGATGGAAGATTGAAGTGGTAAAAAAGTATATTTATTGCCTCAGAATTAATTTGAAAATTGAGTACAGGAAACAGGTGCTTTGTAGTGCTTTGTTGCTGAGTTGTTGGTAAAGCGTTTAAAAATTGTATCTTGTATAGGAAAGTTTAAACACATACAACAGTTTTGAACTCAACACTTGAAGAGCATTTGTGACCAAGGTTGTGGGCTTTATGCTATTATGTAATATAATTCAGGGGAGGGGGCATGTATTCCAATGAGCCTTGTTCTGGGAAAACAGGTCTAAATGGATATTAAAGTGTCCTCCCAGATTAGCCTGTGCAGTCCATACAGGCTTATCAGAGATAACACTTGCCATCTGGATTTTCACTTAGAAGACTCTCCCCCCCTTAAACAAAAAATATCAACATAAAAGCCCTGATAAACATGTGTGGACTGTGCCGGCAAATCTGGAACAACACATAAAGAACATGCTTTAAGCCCCATTTTCCCAAAACATGGCTGATATCATATGGTGCTTGTCAGGCTCCTGTTTGAGCTAGATTCTGTATAAGGCATTGGCTGGCACATAAGCAATAAATATTGGCTTACACGAAATTGAACCGCTCTCTGGGTACAGGAGGCTTAACCCTTTGCATGCTGGGAAATTTGTCTGCTAAAATGTTGTCTGCTGAATTTCTAAAATAAGCATTTTCTTCGATTTTTTTTCAAAGAATACTATCAGAATAGCAAACAGTTTGGATTCAGATGAGACGTCACGTTCTGTGGCGTCTTATCTGGATCCAAACTGTTTGCAAAGGCCTTCATAATTCGGTTCCAGCACTGAAAGAGTTAATTAATTCATGTGCGTAAATTGTAAAGTGTTGCCACAGATAATCAGGTTGAACACTTTGAAATTTTTATGGAACTTTTTAAATTTTTAAACTTCAAAATAAAAATCCAGTTAAGGTCTAAAGTGTCATGTTCAAGGAATGTAAAGAAAGCTATCATGTTTAACAGGGCACGAGTAGGGGTCTGGTTAGCCTCAGCCCCTGCCAGCCATTGTTCTGGCACGCTTTGTTTCCGCTTGGTGAAAGCCAGGCTGGCATATCAGCATTTGTCTACTCTTATTATAAAGTTTGTTAAATTAAATGTTTTTAATGTCACAAACTCAGAAAATAACTCTTAAGTGAATGTGAAATTAATGAGCTCAAAGTGGAGTATGTTTTTTAAAATTGATTGACCAGAATATTGAAATTTAAAGTTTAAATTATTCATAGATGCTTAGAGAAATCTGTAACCCAAATGAAATTCACACAATTTGAGGTATTTGTAATATCTTCGATGTTTATACCCCCAAAGGTGTGCATATAGTGATCGCATTTCAGTCCATCTGTCTGTCCGTACGTCTGTCTGTCTGTCACACTTTGCGTTTAGGTTTCAAAAA
This sequence comes from Dreissena polymorpha, assembly GCF_020536995.1. Taxonomy (NCBI): domain Eukaryota; kingdom Metazoa; phylum Mollusca; class Bivalvia; order Myida; family Dreissenidae; genus Dreissena; species Dreissena polymorpha. The sequence goes on from NC_068369.1 coordinate 35,299,978, forward strand.
ATGCTCATAACTTCTATGTCGCTTCAGATGTATCTTTTATATTTGGTATGCATGTGTATATGGACAAGGCCTTTCTATACGCACACAAATGTTGACCCCTTTGACCTTAACCTTTAACTTAGGGTCCGCCTTTAGGTTTCGATATCTGCGTTTAGGTTTCGAAAAAGTGTTTTTTGGGGGCATATGTCATCCTATGGTGACAGCTCTTGTTTTAATTCTATTTTGATTTGAGCAAACTCATCTGACATGTTATAAATTATGAGATGATAAGTTACCAAGCCAACTATTAAGTAAATGTATTATGTTATCTGTTTCTAACTAATTGCATGAAAATCTTTGGCACTGCTGGCCAAGATTTCAGTTACAAAATTTATCACAATTTTATAATGAACCCCTCAGTAACAAGTCTAAGAAGAAACAAATGTTTAATGGTAAATTTATGCACTGTTTAAACTGTTCTTAAATGATATAATGTGACAACATTATGCTCACCAGATTTTGAACAATTGTTCCTAATTTGTGCCAATTAGGGGTCTCCCATTAGACAGCCCCGTTTATCAGCCCTGACGCATTTAACAGGGAGCCCATGCCAGATGGTAATTTACTGCGAAAAAGGGGCTGGCCCCTTAATTTATCACCTAGTGTCTGATTTACTGGGAGGGGTTGTGGTTTGCGGTTTTTACAGACAGACAGTTCACACAGATTCTGCGGAACCAGTGCTTGGAAACTTTGGTGGTGAAATGCTGTAAATGCTGGTGTTCCAGTAACAGACTGTTATCAGAGAATATTCAGGGACTCAATAATGTTGCAAGGTTTTAGAGAGGCTTTATAAATATTTCACATATTTGTGGCACGTTTTTTTTTCAGCAATAAAGTGGTCTTATTAAGGAAAAGCTTAATCTTAAATTGGATTATATGGCTAAATTGAATGAAGACATTTTAAAGATTTGTATTGTTGATTGATGGTAGTATCTGAAGAATAATTTCAGCTGTTATGTCGAAATTCCATTTAAGGTGTTTGTGTCAGTAAAGTGTTAAAATTGCTGCAAAAAAATATCGCTGGAATAACATTGCCACTGACTACAAGCATTAACCATGTATGTATTTCCCTTTTTTCCCACTTGTCTTGTGGTTTTTAAATCATCATTATAGCTTTTGCGTGATACATGATTATATATCACAGGCGATAGTGTTGACTATTGAAACTTTGGAAATAATATTGAACAGTAAAAATTGGCAATAATATTAAACATAACACATAGGCAATAGTATTAAATATAACACATTGGCAATAATATTGAATATAACACATTGGCCATTATATTGATCATAAAACATTGGCAATACAATTGAACATATATAAAAATATTGAACATATAACACATGCAATAATATTGACTATAAACATTGGCAATAATATTGAACATAAAGCATTGGCAATAATATTGAACATAAAACATTGGCAATAAAATTGAACATAAAGCATTGGCAATAATATTGAACAGAACAGACATTTGCAAATAAATTGTTCATAAAACATTGGCAATACTATTGAACGTTACACATTTGCAAATACATTCAGTATAAAAGAAAACATTTAACATAATACATTTCCAATTATGTTTTAACATCAAAGGCTTATATGGGATGACAAATTATGCACATGCATTAAACGTGGTTTTCCTGGAGCGTCGGATTATTTACATCAAATTCAGCTGCATAATGTAAATATAGGTCAGGTGAATTGGACCATGTTAAAAAAAATCTGGATGTAAAACGTTCAAATGAAATATGAAATAGGCTAGAATGTAAACAAAAGAATTAAATGTTTGTGTTTCACGCATAATGTGGATTTGTTACAGATGTTCGTGTATATATTTATATAACATGGTAAGTGAAAATAATGGTTTATGAATTTATAATTAATTATGTAATAATGATGTTTATAGAAATTGATCAATAATTTAAATAGGAAGATATTCCATTAAATGAAACTATTTGTGAATAAATTTTTCTGTACATATAAATAGTCCATATGTCTTATACAAAGGATCTGATTATACCATACTTGCTTAAAGTAAGACTGACTAATATATGAGACTTGTAAAACATCAACCTCGTTTTGGGAAAACAGGGCTTAAATGCATGTGCATGAAGTGTCAATCCAGATAAGCCTGTGCAAGCTAATCAGGGAGGACACTTTCCAGCACTTAATTTTGTGCAATTTTTATGTCCCCCACCACTGTAGTGGAGGACATATTGTTTTTGCCCTGTCTGTTGGTTGGTTTGTTGGTTTGTGTGATTGTTTGTCCAAACTAACATTTGCCATAACTTTGGAATATTGAAGATACCAACTTCATATTTGACATGCATGTATATCTTATGGAGCTGCACATTTTGAGTGGTAAAAAGTCAAGGTCAAGGTCATCCTTCATGGTCAAAGGTCAAATATATGGGGACATAGTGTTTCACAAACACATCGCTTGTTTGTTTGAAGAAAGTCACATCGAATCCAAAATCCAGTTTCGTCCAAGAGTAGCCTGTGCGGACTTCACAGGCTAATCTGAGATAACATTTAACGCACATGCATTAAGCCCAGTTTTCCCAGAACAATTTGTAGAGTTCAGTGTAAGATATTTTCAACTGAAAAAAATTGCCAACCCTATTTAAAGTGACAATTAAGTACCGTAAAAATGCAGTCATAAGTCTACCCGCTCATAAGTCGGGGGGTAAAAAAAGATACGAAAATCGGAGATTTTGAATATGTCCAAGTCATAAGTCGAGTCAGAAATTGTCCGTGCAAGAATTTCATAAACAGACGCAATTTTGAATGTACGGGAAGTTTTTATTCTATACATAGACCATGACATCAATACAGCACTGTGCGACGTAGACATAGCGGACACGTGTATTATGTACTGTGTTTAATATAATCAATACGATATATATTTAGGAAATCGTAAATAATATATGAAAATATAGACAAGCAAATCATAATGAACCACATAAAAACAAAGACAACATAGAAACCAGAACTTATATACATGTTCATCGTAATTTACACATCAAAGACATACGAAACACCAAACTCGCGTTCAGCAGCACTATTATTAATTGATTGCTCTGCAAATTCTATCACGTGTATTTTAAACGTATTGTCATACGCATGGCGTTGGCGTTTTCGAGGCATTTTCACAAATCAAATGTGTTAGTCAAATTAATAAATTATTATTATAAAGTTTGCACTAAATTGTCCACGCTAGTAATAATCCACAAACTTATAATCCGATGACACACTGTGATCACTGTAATCAAATCTTTGTACTTTTAATCTGACTATCAAAACAATTGATTAGTTCCTCGGTAAACACGTTTTTATGACAATGATTGACATAACCAATAGACTGCTAACTCCACCTTTGTTCTACATAACAGTTTCAAAGGCGGAGCTATGCACGTGCTCAAACATAATTGGACGATGACCAGTGAATAACAAACTCGCGATTGGTTAAACATGTCGCTTCACAAATTAATTTTTTTTATTTTATCGGCGAGAAGGGTGATGCTTTATGGCTTCTTGACAGGAAGCGGCTTTCCTTTGATGACGTCAAACTGTCAATTCACACAGGTTGCCAATTCTCGCTCTTCTTTAAAAATGACTCGATCTTTTGTTTACACGTTCAGTTGTAAAAAAAAAACACCGCTTACATGAAAACTTTGGATTAAATTATGAAAATAAAAACAAGGGAAATGTTGCGGCAAACTGTGGTTATATTAATTGGTAAGTATCAGTTAAAAGAGGAAATTTTGTGTGTCTTATTTCAACAAGTTTTCTATACAACAACAACAAAAACTTTATCCATTTCCGCGGGCGTCGATCTAAGTAGAATGTCATCATTTTTTTTCATGGGTCACGACCTCATAAGTCGAGACTGTAAATTTAATGAAAATTTTGAGGAAAAAAATCTCGACTTATGACTGCATTTTTACGGTATGTCATAAGATTTAGTGCATATTAAATTTGATAACAAAATGATTTCTTTATTCCATTAATTCTTAAGAGGGATCAAAGTGCTTAAGTTTTTGTTTCTTGATTATATCTGTAATTTCAAAGTATTGTGTATTATATCATACATAACAATATATTATATATAGTAATCTATCGTTGAACTATTAAAAGGCTGAAAAATACACTGGCAGTCGAGTCAGAATATTAACCAAAGTATGTTTGTGACACTTAAGGCCCATTTCAATTATTTTTAATAACTGACTACTTGAAGTATCAAACCAGTCTGATTTCCAAATGATTCATGGACTTGATTATTGATACCAGTCCAGGGTCAGGGGTCAATTTAACCTCTAGCCTCTCTGCCAGGGGTGGCACCATTTAAAGCTAAGGGGAGATTGTAATGAAATATTAGAGTCTTTGATTAGCAGGTAATAAAGATTGCGGACCTAATATGTTCCAGGCTGAATTAAGATGAATTATTGGTGCTAATAGCTGCAGGTGGCCATTTAATTGAAAGGTAATCAGATATTAAAGGGATGTGCTTCATTGGTGTTTATTGACAATTACTGGAGTAACAGAAATATTGAATATTGCTTGGTTTTAGGTGTTGTAATGGAGCCTTGTTGTGGGAAAATGGGGCTTAATGCATGTGCAATCTGGAAAGACTGGGCTTAATGCATGAGCATAAAGTGTTGTCCCAGATTGGCCTGTGCAGTCGGCACAGGTGCAGTCTGCACAGGCTTATCAGGGATGACACTTTCCACTTTTAAAGTATATTTTTTATGCCCCCTTTCGAAAAAAATAGGGCATATAGTGATCGGACTGTCCGTCTGTCTGTCTGTCCGTCTTTCTGTCACACTTTGCGTTTAGGTTTCGAAAAATGCTCATAACTTCGAAGTCCCTTGAGATATAACTTTCATATTTGGTATGCATGTGTATATAAACAAGGCCTTTCCATACGCACAAAAATCTTTACCCCTGTGACCTTGACCTTGAACTTAGGGTCCGCGTTTAGGTTTCGAAATCTGCGTTTAGGTTTAGAAGAAAGCTCATAACTTCTATGTCCCTTGAGATCTAACCTTCATATTTGGTATGCATGTGTATATGGACAAGGCCTTTTTTACCCCTGTGACCTTGACCATGAACTTAGGGTCCGCGTTAAGGTTTCGAAATCTGCGTTTAGGTTTTGAAAAATGCTCATAACTTCTATGTCCCTTGAGATATAACCTTCATATTTTGTATGCATGTGTATATGGACAAGGCCTTTCCCTAGGCACAAAAATGTTGACCCCTGTGACCTTGACCTTGAACTTAGGGTCTGCGTTTAGGTTTCAAAATCTGTATTTATGTTTCGAAAAATGCTCATAACTTCTATGTCCCTTGAGATATAACCTTCATATTTGGTATGCATGTGTATGGACAAGGCCTATCCACTCCCACACAAATTTTGACCCCTGTGACCCTGACCTTGAACTTAGGGTCCGCGTTAAGGTTTTGAAATCTGCGTTTAGGTTTCGAAAAAAGCTCATAACTTCTATCAAAGCGTTTATAGGGGGCATTAGTCATCCTATGGTGACAGCTCTTGTTAAAGAAAGTCTCTCCTTAGCAAAAATACAAATACTGCTTAACCCTTTGCATGCTGGGTAATTTGTCGTCTGCTTAAATGTCGTCTGCTGAATTTCTAAAATTAGCATTTTCTTCGATTTTTTTTCAAAGAATACTATCAGAATAGCAAACAGTTTGGATCCAGATGAGACGCCACGTTCTGTGGCGTCTCATCTGGATCCAAACTGTTTGCAAAGGCCTTCACAACTCGGTTCCCGCACTGTAAGGGTTAAAGTGTCATCCCTGACTAGCCTGTGTGGATTTTGGCAGAGCAAGGCTTAACTATTTTTCGGTTTGAGCAGTCTAATTAATGTATTCTATGATGAACTTGTTAAGGCATTGAAAAGTGGTTTTCATGATTTGGAAGATTTTGTCCTCACACATTGGCTTTTTCGTGAAAATGTTTTATTAGCATAATATAGTATTAGAATTAATGCAGCCAATTGATAATATATTGCCCAATTGGCGCAAAAAAGCACTTTGAAATTAATATGCACATGATACCTTTTTGCATCAATGGGGCAAAATATGTCACTTTAACATGGGACATGCATTTTAGTTTCTACAAAATTGATACAACTAATATTGATGTGACGTAGATCTAACAAAGCAGAATACAAGTAAAGGCTTAAGAAATATTTTATTGCCATAAGAAGTGAAAATGCTTAGTATAACTATGTTTAAGTGCTGGTTTACAGTTAAGTACATTTCTTTTAAAGGTTGTAAGCATTTTGAGATTACTTTTACACTCTGTATGTTAAACATATTAAGATTTTCAGATATCAGCATGTAAGTTACATGAGGTACCAAGATAAAAGACCACTCTGTTCTGCTTTCAATGCATCCAAGACTGTAAAACATTTTCAGAACAGCGTTTGCAAGCGAGCAGGCAAACATTCGTGGGAACTAGGTCTTCAGATATATTGCGTTTCTGCTTTTCAACAACTTGTTTTGTATTCCCTGCAAAAGGCAGAGGGATGTAGAATTGGCGTTGTCGGCGTCTGTTGGTCCATCAGTCCATCTGTCTGTCACAAATCTTTTTTGGGCTATATCTCAGAAATTATATAAGATATCAAATTGAAACTTTATTGGTGTATTGATATCAAAGAGGAGAAGTGCCATGAACAAGAACCATAATCCTACACTCTTTGATAACAGTTATTGCCCTTTGTTTGGTTTTTTGTATGATGTAACTTTTCAAGGCTATATCTCAGATATGAAATTACACCATTTCAACTTCATGTAACTTGATGGGTGAATAAATATCAATGAGAAGAATTGCCATTCATAAAAACAATAACCCTGCACGTAATTATTTTTTATGATTATACCATAATTATATCAAGGGATTTGCACCTATCCATAAATAAACTTTATTTGTTGGGTGATATCAATTAAACGAATTGGCTTGTTTATTTTAACATTTGATGTATGGCTTTCTTGCTCAATAAAAAAGGCTATTTGTAGACACAAGTATTTATTTACAATACTAACTTTGAATAACTCGTGTCCTTTTTTAACAATGAATTGCTGTTTTGTGGATGACCATACACACAGAACCATGTTTTTATCCGTGAATGACCGGTATTGCATCCAAGAGGGGTACCAATATAGCGTTTCATCCGAGAAGGGGACCGATATAATTATACACCGTGTTATTGGTACCCTGGCAGGAGTGAAGTTTTTTAAAAGGTCAAGGTCAATCATTGTCAAGGTCATTTTCAAGGTCAAGGTCACATGGGAGTTCTAATAGCCTGTCTTACATGTCTTTTAAAAATATGAAATAGTAAAATCACACAAAGACTGATGTTACCCTTGCTCTGGGAAAACAGAGTTTAATGCAATTGTGAGTAAAGTGGCACTTTCTGCTTGTATGGAATTTTGCATTTAATTTAAGTCTCTTCTTAACACAAGTATCGTTGAAAACAATGGATACTCCTCTTGTTTGACCTTGAGAAAATCTAGCCTCGGTGACTTTGACCTTGACCCCAGTGACCTCAAACCTCATCAAAAGGTTGAGGCCCATGCAAGGTTACCTACTTGCAAAATATGTAAGAGATCGATAAAATATTGAAGGCGCTATAAGAAACTGTAACAAAAGTGTAACTGAAAATCTATTATAACCCTCAGTGACCTTGAACTTGACCCCAGTGACCTCTAACCTCATCAAAAGGTAGAGGCCCATGCAAGGTAACCTAAATGCAAAATATGTAAGAGATCGGTAAAATATTGAAGGCGCTATGAGAAACTGTAACAAAAGTGTGACGGAAGGAAAGGATGGACAAACTGGCAACTATATGCTCCTGGAAATGTTGTTCCTTATAAGCCTGTGCAGCAACACAGGCTCATCTGGGATAACACTTGGCACATGCTTTAAGCCCCATTTTCACAGAGCGCGGCTTCTATATTTCATGCATTAGCCTGTAATACAATTTATTTTTAGTGGGGTAAAAGTTAATTTGCATTAGGTCAAGTATATTTTGGGTATTTACTAAAGGTCAAAGAATTCTCAGCTGATAGAAGATTATATTTATTTTACCAGGATGGAGTCAAATATATTAGCTTCAAAAATAAACAGTCAAGATAAAACATTAGGTCAATTTATTTATAGGTAATGATATTGCTGTGATCCCTTTAAAAACATAACTAGTTTTTATATATAGAAAGGTATTTATGTAGTTTATTTTAGCCACGTTTTACAAAAACTGGGCTTAATGCCTGTACGTAAACTTTCCTCTTTAATGGAATTTTTATGCTCCCTGAAATATTTCGGGGAGCATATAGTTGCCAGTTTGTAGTTCCTTACTTCCTTACATCCTTACTTCCTTACTTCCTTCCGTCACACTTTTGTTACCGTTTCTCAAAGCACCTTAAATACTTTACCGATCTCTTTCATATTTGGCATGTAGGTACCTTGCATGGACCTCTACTTTTTTATTAGGTTTGAGATCACTGGGGTCAAGGTCAAGGTCACCTAGGCTAATAATATACTTTTTCCGTCACACTTTTGTTACCGTTTCTCATAGCTGCTTCAATACTTTACCGATCTCTTTCATATTTGGCATGTAGGTACCTTGCATAGACCTCTACCTTTTGATGAGATATGAGGTCACTGGGGTCAAGGTCACAGAGGCTAATAATATACTTTTTCCGTCACACTTTTGCATAGACCTCTACCTTTTTATGAGGTTTGAGGTCACCGGGGTCAAGGTCACCGAGTCTAATAATAGATTTTTCCGTCACACTTTTGTTACAGTTTCTCATTGCACCGTCAATACTTTACCGATCTCTTTCATATTTGGCATGTAGGTACCTTGCATGGACCTCTACATTTTAATGAGGTTTGAGGTCACTGGGGTCAAGGTCACCGAGGCTAATAATAGATTCACACTTTTTTAACAGTTTCTCATAGCACCTTCAATTCTTTACCGATCTCTTTCATATTTACCACGTAGGTACCTTGCATGGACCTCTCCCTTTTGATAAGGTTTGAGGTCACTGGGGGCAAGGTCACCGAGGCTAATAATATATTTTTTTAGGTTGTTATTAACACATAGATTGACAAAGTGTATCATCGGGGAGCATCCATCAGTTTCACTGATATTCTTGTTTGTTTCTAGTCTTTTTATGATCATCCGATCTTGGCCAAATGTGTTGTCCATTATGAGCCTGCAAAGTGCGCAGGCTAATCTGGGAGGAAACTTTATGCACATGCATTAAAAAAGCCCAGTTTTTGAGGACCAAGTTTCATTTGAAAATCAATAGAAATACACCAAATCGATTGTTAGCCAAGTATTTTAAGCGAATTTGTGTGGACAAAACTGACTTCTGCATTAAAACTAAATGAAAGTTTATTTCCAAAAAGTAAAAAATTTACAAGAGTAGAACAATTGGAGAAAAGTTGGAGAGGACCTGGGTCCGTATTCTGACCAACCGATTCTTAGACCTAAGTCTTAAAAAAAAAGACTTCATGAAACTTTAAAGTTTGTATTATACTTATTAGATGGTTCAAAATGACTTGGGATCTAGTGCCTTTATCTACATGATTCTTCATTTATAAATTGGCCGTGCTCTGTGAAAAGGGAGTTTAATGCATATGCGTAAAGTGTTGTCCCAGATTAGCCTGTGCAGTTTGCAGAGGCTTATAAGGGACAACACTTTACACTTTGATTTCATTTTTTGTTTTGAGAAAGACTGCTGTTGACGAAAATCCAGTTCAGGCGGAAATTGTCGTCCCTGATAAGCCTATGTGGGCTGCACAGGCTAATATGGGATGACACTTTATGCACATGCATTAAACCCCCTTTTCACAGAGCACGGCCAAAATGTTTATTCATGACATCAGACACCTTCATACTCTGCATAAAAGTTTAAACGCTTAACATATTTTTTTGGTTTTTACTCCATTTTCAAGTCTAAGAATGGGTTGGTGAACACGGGGCCTGAAAACACAGCGATTCATTTTGCCGAATTGGTACCAGTCCAATTGGAAAAATAGCGCAAAAAACCTGAAAATTGGGAAAATTTGCGTTGTGACGTCATCAGATTGGGACATTGGTGTATTGGATTTGTTGCTAACAAATACTTTAAAACTGATAACAAAGTGTTGTCAATATTATTAATATTTTTTTTTTGAAACCTTCAATTGGGATTTTTTAAGACAGCAATCGGGAAATTCTTAGTTTTTCTCCAATGGGAAAGTGCCGTTTTCCGGTACTTTATAAAGAAGGAAACAAATCGCTGAAACATGCTTGTTTCAGATTAAAATCTAGACTGATGAGTTGATATGTGGTTGTATCGTTTTTTTTATTCTGCCCGCTGGCAATCTCATCATGAAAAGAATTCAGACGCTGAGGTGGGGTGCGGAATTTTTATATGTAACTTATCTATGGATTTTGTATTTCGATAATCTTGGATTACATGTTCCATGACTGATATTTTCTCTCCTGGGGAAAACAGTTTGTTTAATGAATTTTTTTTCTGGCATGTTTGTTTACATTAATGCTAAGGATTATATACTTTCAGATTATGTTTTATTGTTATTGTTTTACATGGGGAATCAATATACTTCCTGGATTGTCGACTATTATTGTGGAATTTTGTGAAAAGAAGTTTTCTACATGTAAGTACATAACCATGGAAAAAAATCATTTATGTAATGTTTGTATTTGGGATTTTTAAGACAGAATCACCTGTGTGTAAAATTAAGCAAAAGTTTACAAATAGTCCATGGCATACTAGAAATTTGATTTTGGGATATTGAATTTAAGATATATAGGTGTGTTAAGATATATTTATATACATATATAGGTATTATATGATTAATACAGATGACTAGGGTCGTATAGCAACCATTTATATGAGGCACACTGTGGGAAAAAGGGACTTAATGCACATGCATAATTTGTTGTCGCAGATAAGCTTGCCGTAGAGGCTCATCAGGGACGACACTTTCCACTTTTATGGTATTTTTTGTTTATAGAAAGTCTCTTCTTAGGCCGAAAGTGTTGGCCCAGGTATGCACAGGCTTATCTGGGACAACACTTTAGGCACATTTTTTTTTCCCAAAACTTGATTATCTGGAAAAAGAGACATTCCTTCAAATGAAAACTACAATAAAAGCAGAAAATGTTGTTCCTCATAAGCCTATGAAGACTGCACAGGCTAATTTTTTATGACACTTAAAATATGCATTTAGCCCCCTTTTCCAAGAACGCTGCACTTATATATGATGGGTCAGTTATGAAAGATTCACCGATAAATCTATATAACCAGTGACTTAAATTAAGACTGACAAGTTCAGGCCACAAATCTGTGATGCTCCCTGCTAGCTGTCCAACATAAAAGGGTCCCAGGGGGTGAGGGGTTGGGCGTTAATAGAAGGGGCTTGGGGAATGAGGGGTTGTTGTCATGTTGCAGATTGTTGGGTCCAGTGGAGAATAAATTGGGAAAACCTGGCCCTTGTCATCTGATAGGGATATTTATGGATGCTTTACTGATGCAGGATAAGGCCCTGACATTAATGATTGGAATTCTTACTACAGACTCCTGTTTGGGAGGTGTATTCACCAAACAATTCATAGACTAAAGTCTCAGAATAAAGAACTTTCTTTTAATTAGAATATTCAAGAAATTGTTTAATTTTGAGTAAAACTTGGCATCATTACCTGCCTCTATCTACATCACTCATCATGTAGAACATTTTGTCAATGACATAATCACTAGGTGAGACCTGTATATATTCCAACATTGAACAGATTTTTCTTGCTTCCAAGTCTATTCTTTATTCTTAAAGGCTCTATAAAGGTGACGATCCGTAATTATTTAATGATTTTTAAATATTTTTTCCATATTTTATTTATAAAGGTTATCAAAAAACAATATATATTATGCTATTGGACATTACCATAAAAATATGAGCAATACAACTTGTTTTGAGCGTGACGATCCATTATTATTTACCGATTTTAAAATATTTTTTCCATGTTTTATTTATAAAGGTTATCAAAAACAATATATATTATGCTATTGGACATTACCATAAAAATATGAGCAATACAACTTGTTTTGAGCTCAAAATACAGTATCTTCCAAGTCAATCGTGTTTACAAACATTCAGTTTATTTACATCGCTGTTTACTTGGGAAAGTGAAAGTGAAAGTAACTCAGATCACCAAAAATATTTTGTTGATTTTCAACGTTTTCTGGTATCACTCACAAAGTAGGTCTCTTCTAAATGGTTTAAACGTTTGTAGTGATCTAATTAGTTACTTTCTGCTGGTAAAAAGTTGTTTAAAATAGAATTAAAATTGAATGTTCTTTCGGCTTTTTTTAGCATACGGGCTACACATCACGTTAGTTGCAAAGTTGTAAACATTTCTTCCTATTATGAAACAGGTATATCTTCCATAATTCTTGACAACGTTGCACCTAAGCTGTGTTATTAGCATTTCTTATGCAAGAGTAACTGAAATCCGGTAAAAATTAGACCAGTTTATATGCATAATAACTGGATTTGTCACCTTTATAGGGCCTTTAAGTCTAAGAAAGGGTTGGTGAATACATGTAGCGGCCCAGGACATGAACAATGATGTGTATAATGTACTGATTTATTAATGCCAAGTTTGACTCAAAATAAAAGCAATTCTTGAACATTCCAATTTTATAAATAATCTTTATTTTTTAGACTTAAGTCGCGTTTAGTGTAATCTGGGGGGACACTTTATGATAAAAGCCTGAGTTATCCCAGAGGCTGATTTATTTCCCAACTGTATTTTAATGGTTTCGACATTTTGAAGCCAAAATTTACCAAATAACAAGACTGTTAATGAAAGACTCTAATGAAACCAGAAGGATGTATTAATCATTATGCAAGGGATGTAGCAACAATATTCAAGGTATGGGGTCTGTTACTGTGTTTTAATCACTTTTAAATAGGCTCTCATTTTGTGGGGCGAGGGGTCTGGTATGTGGGAGGGAAGGTGTGCTTTTACTTGGTGTGTGGGGTATTATAAAGTGTATTGGAATTGTTTGGTCAATTCAAACTGGCTAGCTCTGATATAATTATACACTAAAATCTTTTTTTAAAGATGACAAAATGGTTAGGTTTAAAAAAACAACAACAACTGTTAACAATGACACAAAACCTGTGGTTTTAAGCTTCTCTGTTTACATGCGCTTCATTTATTCAAAATGTCTGATTGTAATTGTAATAAAGAAATTCATTTAAGCAAACAGCGCAGACCCAGATGAGACGCCGCATTATGCGGCGTCTCATCTGGGTCTACGCTGTTTGCAATGTCCTTTTTTCAGGACGCTAGGCATAAATGGGTTAAGTTTGCTCATTGATGGTAAAAATTGCAAAGTAGACAGATGATCTTTTTAAGCAAATTTAAGGACCAGTGTGCAAATATTGTACTTGATATAGCACTAACAACAGTTTTATGCTAAACTTTCAATTTTTTCACATTGTGTGGTATCCATTTATTTATATTTGTACTGACAGCTTGTTTGTATATTGCCACCTTCAATACCTTTGTGTACATGACCCGATCTAAAACTGTTAATTTGTATGGATTTACAATTTCTTATCCAGTGTGATGTAAATGAAGGGGTAACAATAACATTTGGGTTTCTGTAAAAACAATGTACATCCTGTGGACTGATTAATTACCAAAATAATGGGGGAAAGCAGTGTTCTGAGAAAAAAAATTGCTATTTTCATGACAAAACAATTTACACAAGAGCACCTGTTACTGGTGGGTGTCAGGGGATGTTGTGACTTGTGTATAAAAATACTGTCAGACTCTGAAAAACTACAACAGTAAAAGCTTGGGCATATCAATATAATCTTGATGCCGACTTAACACATGGTAATTTTTGTCCATCAGTCATTCCGACCGTCCATCATTCCGTCCGTCAGTCGGTCACAAAATTTTGAAATAAGAGGAGATATCAATTCAAAGAATTTGCTTGTTTATTTTCCATTTTGCACTTGACATTCAAATTTCTGTCCAATAGTACATAAAAATTCTGTGCAGAAAGTGTTACACAAAAATAATTGTAGATTATTGTTGGAAACCTGTTGTTCAGAACCTCTGCACAGAGATAAGACTGGAACCATGGCAGCATAGATGGATCAAATCGCTGCCTTCATAACCAACCACATGATGATAGCCTAGCTACGTGGTTGGTAATTTTCCCGTTGTTATTTTTACTCTTTAAATTTAGGTAATTTTTTATGGTGATCCTAAACTTGTACACTATTTTCAAAATGTAAAAGAAAATGATACTACCTTTCATAATATAATACTTAAACAAACAAAATATAAAATCCTACCAAATCTGGAAGGATTTTCTTGTGATAGCAGAGAATGATAACTCTGCTTAAGGAGACTGGCTGTTCAGATGTGTGTGGACATCAAATCGGGCCATGCTCTGTGAAAAATGGGTTTAATGCATGTGCGTTATCTCAGATAAGCCTGTGCAGACGACACCTTCTGCTTTATGATATTTTTTGTTTAACCCTTTCAGTGCGTGAACCAAATTTTGAAGGCCTTTGCAAACAGTTTGGATCCAGATGAGACGCCACAGAACGTGGCGTCTCATCAGGACCCAAACTGTTTGCTATTCTGATAATATTATTTGAAAAAAAATCGAAGAAAATGCTAATTTTAGAAATTAAGCAGACAACATTTTAGCAGACGACAAATTTCCCAGCATGCAAAGGGTTAAAGCAAGTCTCGTATGAGCAAAAATCCAGTTTAGGTGGAAAGTGTCGTCCTTGATTCTAAGCCTGTGCTGGGACAACACTATCTGCACATGCATTTAATGCCTTTTTCACAGAGCGCGGCTCAATTATAGACCAACTAGACAAGACTCTCATACTAATAGCCCTTGAATATAGACCAACTAGACAAGACTCTCATACTTATAGCCCTTGAATATAGACCAACCAGACAAGACTCTCATACTTATAGCCCTTGAATATAGACCAACTAGACAAGACTCTCATACTAATAGCCCTTGAATATAGACCAACTAGACAAGACTCTCATACTAATAGCCCTTGAATATAGACCAACCAGACAAGACTCTCATACTTATAGCCCTTGAATATAGACCAACTAGACAAGACTCTCATACTAATAGCCCTTTAATATAGACCAACCAGACAAGACTCTCATACTTATAGCCCTTGAATATAGACCAACTAGACAAGACTCTCATACTAATAGCCCTTGAATATAGACCAACTAGACAAGACTCTCATACTTATAGCCCTTGAATATAGACCAACTAGACAAGACTCTCATACTAATAGCCCTTGAATATAGACCAACTAGACAAGACTCTCATACTAATAGCCCTTGAATATAGACCAACTAGACAAGACTCTCATACTAATAGCCCTTGAATATAGACCAACTAGACAAGACTCTCATACTAATAGCCCTTGAATATAGACCAACTAGACAAGACTCTCATACTTATAGCCCTTGAATATAGACCAACTAGACAAGACTCTCATACTAATAGCCCTTGAATATAGACCAACTAGACAAGACTCTCATACTAATAGCCCTTGAATAACCAGGGCTTTTATTCAGCTTTTTGGGAAGAAAGCCCATGGCTTTGAAATTTGGAATTTTATTTGCATTTTCAAGAAATTGGGGAAATAAATTGGGATTTAAAACTACATGAATGAGTTCAGCATCTTTAATCTCAAACGCCATCATGATTAACAGTTTCCCACGTAATAAGCTCACACAAAGTCTTCAGTCAAATCAGGCACCATTTTATTAGGAGGCGAACTACTGCTATCAACATGTTGAATATCAGTCAGCACTTTGTCTTTGGAAATTAACAATGACCATGCAAAAGAGTCACTTGTTATTAAACTACCTTCATTTACAATGGAAGGAGTTTCAATGGAAAGACTTGAACTTCTTGACAATGTTTTTTTTTAAAAATGACCCTTGATTAAAAAAAATCAACAGTTTCCGTGTTGCAGCCATTTTTTATGCCCCCATTTCGAAGAAAAGGGGGTATATAGTTTTCGCACTGTCCGTCGGTTGGTCGGTCAGTCGGTCGGTCGGTCGGTCACACTTCGTGTCCGCTCTCTAATTCAAATAGTTTTCATCCGATCTTTACCAAACTTGGTCAGAAGTTGTATCCAGACAATATCTAGGTCAAGTTTGAATATGGGTCATGCTGGGTAAAAAACTAGGTCACTGGGTCACTTAGTGCATTTCAAGGATTTAGCATGGTGTCCGCTTTCTAATTGAAGTAGTTTTCATCTGATCTTTTCTAGACTTGGTCAGAAGTTGTATCAAGACAATATCTAGGTCAAGTTCGAATATGGGTCATGCCGGGTCAAAAACTAGGTCACTGGGTCACTTAGTGCATTTCAAGGATTTAGCATGGTGTCCGCTCTCTAATTGAAGTAGTTTTCATCTGATCTTCACTAAACTTGGTAAGAAGTTGTATTAAGACAATATCTAGATCAAGTTCGAATATGGGTCATGCCGGGTCAAAAACTAGGTCACGGGGTCACTTAGTGCATTTCAAGGATTAAGCATGTTGTCCGCTCTCTAGTTTATGTGGCTTTCTGATTTATTTTGATATTCTAAGACATTTTTATGCCCCCTAAGGAGGGCATATAGTGATCGGACTGTCTGTTCGTCTGTCCGTCCGTCTGTCCGTCACACTTTGCGTTTAGATTTCGAAAAATGCTCAGAACTTCTATGTCGCTTCAGATAGCAATTTCATATTTGGCATGCATGTGTATATGGACAAGGCCTTTCCATCCGCACACAAATTTTGACCCCTGTGACCTTGACCTTGAACTTAGGGTCCGCGTTTAGGTTCGAAATCTGTGTTTAGGATTTGAAAAAAGCTAATAACTTCTACCAATCGTTTACACAGTTATACTTATATGTAGTGACAAAGTTACAGTTGGGGGCATCCGTGTCCTGTGGACACATTTCTTTTTTGCTAAGGAATCTTTTTCACGTAATATTTCGAATTGCGCAACATCTTTGTTTTCCATTCAGCTGAATCGCGAAACACTTGAATTTTATCGCAAATATGATAAGCGCCTGAACAACATGGAGAATATCGTGCACAAGAATAATGCCAACATTATCCAAATTGAGGTATAGTCTTAAACCCGTACGAGACTGGATCGGATTACGCTTTGTTAAAAAGCGAAATTGCCGATGTCATTAGCATTTTTTTCCCCCATTGGGACAAAAAGCCTTGATAACCCTTTACCACTTTTTAGAAAGTAACATTTAATTAAAGACCTTTCTTACTAGATTCAAGTTTTAAAGGTTTCATTTCCAACCCGTAGATACTGATGAGCAGCCAACAGCATAAAACCTGAACAGACTGCGAGTTAGGCTATTTTGGTTTTATGCTGTTTGCACATAGCCATTTTAACTTTGGTTCTGAGTGGGAAAGGGTTAAGATGCCAAACCAGACACTGACTTTGATTGGAAGTACCTGAGTTATCAATTTGTCCATTGTCTGGTTTCACCTCTGGGAACTTCATAAAAGATGAGTTTGTTGTATGTCTGGTATCCATCAAACCGGTAGAGTATCATATTTATTGGTGAAAAACTGTACATGATATGATTAAGTGTATTATTAAGTTTTAGCAAAATTCCATGGATTTCTTATGATATTTTACACAATCCGCTTGGGAAAAAAGTTGAAATTCTTAAAATATGAGTATTTCAATTGTATATTAACATTTTTTCGGCATTGAAATGCAACTGGCAATTCCTGATTACAGATTAACTTTTGTAAAATTGTGTAAGATATAAGAAAAATTTAGTTTTATTTTTGTTTTTCAGCTTGATATCTTTACCTGTGATGTTTGCCATTTTGAACTAATAATCAAGCAACCAAAATAAATATAAAAAACCGCCAACAAAAATAAATCATAAACAAACAACCAACATTAATAATAAACATTTTTACAACCAAAATAGATAATAAACAAACAACCAAAACTATTGAGGGTAGAAGTTGGAAACAGAAAATTCTGATTCCTGAAGCTTGAAATTCAGCTGATATTAGCCCCAATTGATATTAATTTCACCACAGGGAATGTATAATAAGTGAGACCTGTTTAAGACCTCTTTCAAAGTGTTTATACAGTGATAGTGGGCAGGGTTATAACAAAGCATTTAGAGAGAGTGAAAACTGACTGCCAGGCGGACTTTTATAGTCTATCAGGATAGTCAATTTATGATAGTCCATGAAAGTCAGGTTAAAATTCACAGGAGCTGTGTAAGTGTGTACTTTGGAATTAACTTGGACTTATCATCAGAGACTTTATTGGAATGTATATCATGGTTGTTTTGTGTGTGAAAAGTATGATATGAAGATTGATTTGTAAGTAATGTTCATTATATTAAAGTGTATTATAATTTAAATGCATAAATGGAGGCTTTCCATGTGTGGAGGTTTTTATGTAATGTAAAATGTGTTGTTAACAAGGTCCGTAAATTATTTTTCTTATACATTTTATTATTGAAATTAAGACATATTTTTGCATCTTTTATAAATAAACTTGTATAAAAGTGTAAATTATTTTGTTTTTTTTAAACAATGATGAAAATTACACTGGGCCCCAATAGAAATATAAAATAAAATATGGAAATATGTTTGTATTATGACTTGACTCTATCAGTGTTAATGTTCAGAATACATGATCAATAAACAATTGTATTAATGGTGTCGTCCCGATTGTCCCACATTTAGAAATTCAAAACACCGTTCAAATAGGTGTGAAGAGGCGTAAGATGGGTAATACAAGTATAAAAAATATCATGTCTAGGATTTGTTATGATTAACTACGATCAAAGTATAAAACGATGATTATCTATTGTTTGTCTGCTGTAACATAAATACAATATAAATTTAAAAAATAAGATAAATAAAAACTGTTATTTTATATAATTAAATAACAGTCGAACATCTCAAACATGCATAATAATATATATCCATGCGTTATTAACAAATTAACCTAACTTCACTTTTTTCAAAATTCCACGTTGCTGTATTTACTTATAAACACGAAGGGATGAGCATTTTGCTTGACGGATTCAGATTTGTACTAAGTATGTATACTTGTATACTCATTGATCTTACAACATGCGAAGTATTGTTAGTATGCCATTCGAATTAAAGTATACAGAATCTTTATTCAGAGGGGAGATTAAATAACGGATTGAACGATTGATGCTTTGAATCGAAATATTAAGAATAAATGGTGATTGTTAAATAAACAAATTACCTGAGATTGTCTGATTTTTTTAATACATTCATATTGCATTTTATAGGTATTAAATCGATTGGTGATTAAATATAAAATGTTAATAAAGTGTGTCTATATTCCCTCTAATGGAAGAGAATAAAAATATTTATCGAGAAACACTTTTGTGTTTATGTTATGTTAATTTAATCAAATAAATACACGAAATAAATACCCCTTTTCGAGCCCCAGATATGCGACTTACCTGTCTTTTCCGTTATCGATTTTTTACTCTTAAAATAAAAATGTAGGACTTTCGGGAGTAAACCGTATCAATCCATTTATGCCTAGCGTCTAGAAAAAAGGCCTTGGCAAACAGCGTAGACCCAGGTCTCATCAGGGTCTGCGCTGTTTGCTTAAAAGAATTTCTGTAAGAAATATTCTAAATATAGAAATAAATATACAAGAAACAGTCTATTATGTAAAGTTGGAATACCACATTAATTCTAGAATGGACTGTTTCAGGTTCATTTGCTTGGTTTTGACCATGCAAATGTCAGTGGTCAGAAAAACAAAGATTAAAGCCATAAATTATAGAGTTATCAATTAAAAATAGATGGACCTTTGCTCATGCACCGCATGGGCAACCCCCCTTTGCTCATATACATCCGCTGGATGAGCAAAGGGCGTTTGCCCATGCT
The DNA here is from genome assembly GCF_020536995.1 of Dreissena polymorpha. Classification (NCBI taxonomy): domain Eukaryota; kingdom Metazoa; phylum Mollusca; class Bivalvia; order Myida; family Dreissenidae; genus Dreissena; species Dreissena polymorpha. Next base: position 35,320,058 of record NC_068369.1, read on the forward strand.
GTGTATGAGCAAAACTTGGGGCTTGCTCATACGGTGCTGAAACAGTCCATTCTAGAATTAATGTTGTATTCCAACTTTACGTTATAGACTGTTTAGACATTTCTAATTTTGGAAATAAATTGTTCCAATTTAGAAGAATGGGAGAGCCCACTAGGCATAAATGGGTTAAACACCTATTCATAATGTGAACGTTATAATGAGTTGGCAAGGGAATTTTATGTGGAAATTTTAATGTCACTTTTATCAGATATTTCAGTCTACTTCTATTGAGTTAATATGAGTCTTGTTCTGGGAAAACGGGGCTTAATGCATGTGCGTAAAGTGTCGTCCCAGATCAGACGACACTTTCCGACTAAACTTGATTTTCAGTAAGGAGGGACTTCCTTGAAACTAAAAATACCATAAAAACAGAAAGTGTCGTCCCTGATAAGCCTGTGCGAACTGCACAAGCTAATCTGGGACGACGCTATGCACATGCATTAAGCCCAGTTTTCTCAGAACACGGCTCATATAATGATTTTCATTATGTATGGCTCTTCGAGCTTCAATCTGGGTGAAGTGGGCTTAATGCACTCGTCTAAGGTGTTTTCCCACTGGTTTGCCTACACAGTCTGAACACGCCTATCAGGGACAAAACTTTCAGTCTTAACAAGATTTTCATTAACCCATTTATACCCAGTGGACTCTCCCATCCTTCTAAGTTGGATCCACGTATTTCCAAAGTTAGGGATGTCTAGTATATTTATTTCTATATTTAGAACAATTCTTACAGAAAGTCATTTAAGCAAACAGCGTAGACCCAGATGAGACGCCGCATTATGCGGCATCTCATATGGGTCTACGCTGATTGCAATGTCCTTTTTTCAGGACACTAGGCATGAATGGGTTAAGAAGAGACGTCATTTTAAAAAAAAATTCGTAAACTGTTGTCCCTGATAATGTGTTGCTTACTGCACATGCTAATCCCCTGATGACACTTTACAGACATGCATTTAGCCTAGTGTAACCCTTTCCCCCACAAGAAGCAAAGTGAAAATGGCTTTTGAAACCAGCATAAAACCAGAACAGCCTGCGAATAACTCGCAGTCTGTTCCTGACAGGTTTTATGCTGTAAGCTGCTCGTCAGTAAATAAGGGTTGGAAATGATTTAAGCCTTTAAACCTTTAAAATTTGAATTTAGTAAGAAAGGTATTTAATTAAATGTAACTTACTACGGGACTACAAATGTGTCAAATACGTATCTATGTGGTAAAGGGTTGAAAAACAACAACATGAGGCTATTCGGCCTAAATAGGCTTTATCAGGGAAGTTGCAATCTATTAACCACAAGAGCTGTAATTCTCCCTCAATTTTACAGGTTCAAATTACCTTCATAACAAATATCAATCAATCTTGTTACAACACTGTGCAATAAAATTCACTTTTCTCTATGGAATTTGAACATTCATAGAGCTAGCTTAATTGTGAGGAATTTAAGACTGAAATACTTTCAAAAAGCTTTAAAGCCAATCATAATGGATTTCAAACCATTATGGCACCCCCTATAATAATTAACATGAACTTAAATTAGGATTCTAATGTTGCGCCAAATTGTTGTGAATGTTTCTGCCACTGTGAAACAATTAAATGCTGATATTAAGAAGATTAATGGTTATGTCTCTGTTGACAATAACAGTGGAAGGAATGTGTTGTTAGATTATCAGGTCATTTTTCATGAACTTCAGATGTTAAGGTCAGAGTGTTACATTTTAGGTCATGATTTGAGCATTTTAGGTCAGGGTGTGTACAATTAAAGTCAGGTATTAAACATTGAATGACATGTTTTGTTAGAATGCCAGGTCATTTGTCATGGTTTCTTTGTGAACTTAAGGTGTGAAGGTCGCGATGTGTATACTTTAGGTCATGGATTGAGCATTTTAGGGTAAGGGTGTGTACAATTTAGGTCAGGGATTCAACATTGAAGGCTATGACATTAACAATTAAGGTGAGGAAGTGTACAATTAAAGTCAATGAGAGGGCATTCCAGGTCAGGATGTGTGTAATAAAGGGCAAGGATTGTTAAGTTTAGTCATGAATATGATGGTTACATTTTTTGGCCCGTTATATACAGTTTGCAATAATTGATATACATTTTGCCCATCATCGCGACCAACCTTCTTTACAATATGTCGCCAATGGTTGAAAAGATAGGGCCATAACCTTTTGAACAAAACAAACTCTTACAAATTTACAATAATTTAAAACTTCACACATTTACTCTTTTATTAAATATTTCAGCCAAAGGCCTTCTTCATTTACTTCCGTTATGATCGACAGCAGAAAACGCTATGTAAAGTTGTCTTAATAATCGTTTACTGAAGAAGGCCTTTGGCCGAAATATTTAATAAAAGAGTAAATGTGTAAAGTTTTAATAATTTCCTCCCTCTGGAGATCCAATACATAGAGTATTTATACAATAATTTAAAATGTTTTAACTCAAAATATTTTCCTTATATTAAGATATGCATATTAGCATTCATGGGTATAGAGCATGCCATTTGGGGCAGAAAAATAACACAAAAGATGTCTGGCTACAAAACATAATTGGAGGTCAGGACATCAGAGGGGGTAATCACGTGACAAACAAGATGGCGAAGTCCATGCCGAGGCAGGTATTTTTCGTCGTTTTAAACCTTTTATTACTTGTATTATTATTTTTTATTCCGCTCACTTTCCAGCCATATTAGAAAGAAAGTTACTGGCTTTTATTTCGAGGTAATATTCGCTCTATATCTCGACTTTACTCGGTGCAAAATTTCTTAGCGGGATGACCTAATTAGGGCTCCACTAAGAAAAGTTGCACCGAGTAAAGTCGAGATATAAAGCAAATTAAAATACGAAGTAAACGCTAATCACCTTCTTACTGATATGGCTGGAAAGTGAGCGTCATTTAAAAAAATAAACAGAAGTAATAAAGAGTATAAAACGGCGAAAAATAACTGTCTCGGTATGGACGTCGCCATCTTATATATCACTTGATTATCCCCTCTGGACATACTATCACAATATTTACAATGAAAGCTTATAGTCCATTCTGGCTTTCAATATAGGGTTACTTGTCACTGAAATGAAAGCCAGCATGACCTATAAGCATATGTCACTCCCTTTGTGCAAAAAGGTACCATGTGACATTGAAATTAGAAGGCACATGGTACCTTTTTGCATCAAAGGGGCGATACTTTTTAATTTATTTTATTGTGTAAAGAAGGCAAATGTCATGTTGCCTTATTTGATGTGGACCATTGTGCAGCAAGAAGGTCAAAAAATTGTAAGCTATGTGAAAGTAGACAGACCACCGTTGGTGCTTTTCATTTCAAGAGGCAAGCATATTCATAAATATCAATATTTCACGTAATCTTAAGATAGTGCCATGCAGTCTTATTATTAGTTGGGTGATAATTATTGCATGAGAAAGGCTAGATCCATAAGTGTCAGGGCAGATAACTCTGGCACTTACTGATAAGCCTGTGAGGGCTTTTAACTCTTTCAGTGCGGGAACCGAATTTTGAAGGCCTGTGCAAACAGTTTGGATCCAGATGAGACGCCACAGAACGTGGCGTCTCATCAGGTCCAAACTGTTTGCTGTTCTGATAGTATTCTTTGAAAAAATCGAAGAAAATGCTAATTTTAGAAATTTAGCAGACAACATTTTAGCAGACGACAAATTTCCCAGCATGCAAAGGGTTAATGACCTAATGAGCCATGTGCTTAATGTGTCATCCCAGAGTAGCTTAAGCACTGTGCACAGGCTTATCAGGAACAACACCTTTTGCCTTTGTGGACTTTTTCTTTAAAGGAAGTCTCTTCTTAAAAAAAATTAATTCAAGTGGAAAGTGTCATCGCAGTGATTAGCCTGTGCAGACTGCACAGGCTAATAGCTGGAAAGTCTATTTACAAGCATGCGTTAAGCCCAGTTTTTTTACAGAATGAGGGTCAATAAGTGTCAGGAGCTAAGGGAGCAGATTATACTCTGGCACTTACTGATAAGCCTTGAAGGCTTTCAGTGACATAAGGAACTGCATTCTGGAAAATGTGCTTATTGCATGTGTGTGAATTTTATTCCCAGATAAGCCTGTGCAATGTGCACAGGCTAATAAGGGATGACACTTTTTACTTTCATGGAAATTTTTGTTATATTTTAAAGGGGCCTTTTAACAGATTTTGGCATGTTCTGAAGTTTGTCATCAAATGCTTTATATTGATAAATATAAACATCGGATATAGAAAGCACCAGTAAAAAATCAAGAATAAAATTTTAAAAAAGAAAAAAAAGGTAACCCTCAGCAGGACTCTCTAAGCACTTACCCCTGGAGTCCTGGAGTAAAAAGTCTACGACCACTCGACCATCCTTCCGGATACAATTCCAGGCATATTTTATGCTTAATATAAGCAATCCTCGTAATTTCCCAAAATATAGTGACAACAAATTATTAATTCGTTTCTCGTTGCAACGCTTTATAATTTTCGGGTTTTTAAATTGTCAAAAGATGCATATAATGGCTATTTTAGAGCATGGTAAATGTTCAGTATTACTGTTTCCTCACAGATATCATAACTAAAACGAAAATTTGCGAATCTAAAACATTATTTTTTCAATTTTGTCAATTTACCAAAACGTGAAAAGGCCCCTTTAAAGGAAATCTCTTCTGAACAAAAATCCAGTCTGGGCGGAAAGTGTCATCCTTCATATACTAATCTGGAGCGAAACTTTACGCACATACATTTACCCTTAACATCTCAGAAACGCAACTTGACGCATTTGAAGTCCTTTAGAAAATCAAATTCAAATTTAAGTCCTTACTAAATATATTCAAGTTTAAAAGGCTTCATTTCCAACCCTTAGATACTGATGAGCAAGCTTTTCTGGTTTTATGCTGTTTGCACTGTATGGCCATTTTCACTTTGCTTCTTATGGGGGAAAGGGTTTAACCCTTTGCATGCTGGGAAATTTGTCGTCTGCTAAAATGTCGTCTGCTGAATTTCTAAAATTAGCATTTTCTTTGATTTTTTTCAAAGAATACTATCAGAATAGCAAACAGTTTGGATCCAGATGAGACGCCACGTTCTGTGGTGTCTCATCTGGATCGAAACTGTTTGCAAAGGCCTTTAAAATTCGGTTCCCGCAATGAAAGAGTTAAAGCACAGTTTTCTGGGAACCAGGCTCTAAGAATCAGGCCAGAAATGTTGCACCAAAATAAAAACAATACCCAAGTGATTAGTTAAACATTAGAAACTAATGCAACGAAAAAATCAAACACTTGGTTATAGCTAAAATTGAAACGAAATCAGCAGCACCAAGAATCATAATTCTATTAAACCATTGAAGTCCATAACATTGTATTATCTGGTAACATTATATAATAATAATTCGCGCCCTTGGTGCAAAAAGGTACCACCCCTGCGAAATGTTGTTCTGCAGTTCACGAATAATTCGTGAACAGTTCATGAACTGTTCGTGAACTGAGTTCATGAACTGTTCATGAAAAGTTTGTGAACAGAAAATGAGCCATGTCTGTGAAAAGTTCTTGAAATTTTAGTTCATGAACTGTTCATGAACACTAATGGCATGAAGTGTTCATGAAATATTCTTGAAACCTAATGGCATGAAGTGTTCATGAACTATTCTTGAACCCTTATGGCATGAAGTGTTCATGAACTATTCTTGAACCCGTGTGGCATGAAGTGTTCATGAACTATTCTTGAACCATTATGGCATGAAATGTTCATGAACTATTCATGAACATCAATGGCATGAAGTGTTCTTGAACAGTTAATGAACAACACAATTCTTGAAAAATTCTTCAGGGTTTTGCTGTTCACGAACAGTTCATGAACATTTTCCTTCTATTTTTCAATGGCTCATTTTCTGTTCACGAACTGTAAGTGAATAGTTCATGAACCATAGTTCTTCAAGAGTTCATGAACTGAGGTGGCATGAAGTGTTCATGAACTATTTATGAACAAGAATTTGTCAATTTATGCATAGGTTATCATAAGTGTTACTTAAGCTCAACAAACAGGTCAGGGTAAGAAGAAACAAGTCTTGTATTAGCACTTAACATATTGATAGCAACATATAACAATAATTTAAATATAACACTAATAACTGAGATACAAGTGGTTTGATTATACTCTTTAAATTTCATAATACAACTTTGCACTATATGTTCATGAATAATTCATGTATTGAAAAGATTATGAATAGTCTCATTTTCAGTTCAAGAATCATTTACTAATCAATGGTTTCCCTGAAATGGTTACACTTACAGTGCCAAAGAACTTGAAATGGAACCAATGGCTGATCAGTTCAGCCGGTAATTTATTAAAGACTTACATTTTCAAATATAACATAAACCATGTGCCTTCCGTTTCAACTTCCTGTGCACACAATATTCTTTCTTTGTAAAAACAGCAATGCAATGTACATTGAGTTCTTGATATCATCTTAAACTGTTCTTGAAATAAGTTGTCCTTAAAACGTTCTTAAACTTGTCTTTTAAGTCTTCCAAGAACAATGACAGATCCTTTTAAGAACATATTGGATTCTTAAAAGTCCATCATACGTTCAAAAACATTGTGTAGACCTGTTTAAGAACATCAGAAGGAAACATGTTGTTCAAAAAAGTTCTTAAAGTGTTCAAGAATAGTTTAAGAATAATTCAAGAACAGGAAAGGTCCTTAAAAAGTAATTGAAGTGTTCCTGAAGGCAGTTCTTGAACAGTTCTTGTACAAATGTTCTTAAAATTCTCTAGAACAGGTCAAGAACTCTAACTTACAGTGGTGAAAGTACTATGCATATTCATACTAACTTCACAGGTTTCACAAATCTACAAGATTTGTATGCTAGACATTTCAATATTACTTTCAAAAATATGTATGAAACATCTAGCACAAAGGAATTCATGAATTATTCATGATGGATCCTTAAAGTCTGTCTCAGAAAAGTCATTAGAAATACTTGTGCATGAAATGTTCATCACTAAGTATTTATGGTTAGATGAAGAACTGTTCATGAACTTTGAAATGTTCAACAATAATTCATAAACAGTTCATGAACATGTCTTAAGAACAGTTCATGTCCAAAAGTTCATGAACCAAGCTCAGGAACTTTTTCAGAACCGTTCATGAACAGTTCTTGATTGGCTTGAAGTGTTCATGAAATCATGAACAACATTTCGCCGGGGCAATATGTGACATTGAAATAAGCAGGCATATGGTACCTTTTTGCTCCAATGTGGCAATTAATGGTTATCTGTATTATAATTAAGAAATAATATTTTTGTGTGATTGGAAATGACATGAATTAGGTTCACTCAGGATTGATTTTCAATTTAAAAAGTTACTGCTCATAGCTTTAAAATTTTTGTTCTGCAAAATCACGTGTTTAGTGCCTTTTTAGCTATTTGAACAATTATTAAATGTTGTGAGGCATTTTGAGAAACATTCCTGAGATTTCGTGAGTCTTGCATTTTTGTCTTTACACAGGCCCATTGTTTTAAAGAAGAAATATGCACAGATAAAATCTGTTTGCATGACGTTAAATTCACGATTTCAAGTGTTTATCATGCAGTGATAAAAATTGCATGTTCTGGGAAAAAAAGAGAACAACTTCCAGCAGTTGAATGGAATTTACCCTGCTTAACCCTTTGCATGCTGGGATATTTGTTGTGCTAAAATGTTGTCTGCTAAATTTCTAAAATTAGCATTTTCTTTTATTTTTTTCCAAGAATACTATCAGAACAGCAAACAGTTTGGATCCTGATGCGTCTCATCTGGATCCAAACTGTTTGCAAAGGCCTTCAAAATTCGGTTCCAGCACTGGAAGGGTTAAAGTCCAAATCAATTTCTTTCTTTTTGTTACATCTGTGGGCTGTGGGCAACAACACTTGACGCACATGCCTTAAACTATAAACTAAGTTTTCCATGAGGGCTGCTGGAATATTTTTTTATGCTATTCATGTGACCAGGTAGTGTCAATTCGGTCATATAGATAAGACAGTGGCAGGCATGTTGGCACAATAGTTTTCATCGAAAAAATTCAGGGCACTCAGGGCCTTCAATCTATCAAATCCACCACCGAATTTCGGCGGCAGTCCCCCACCTGAAAAGTATAGTTTTTTCCCCTTATGGGGGGAAAAATTCCCCCTAAAAAAAAAAAAAAAATTTTTTTTTTTTTAAATATTGAAAGATGTGTCTCATGATTATTATATCTCAATTCTATTTCAATTTAATCTTTTCAAACATACTAAATTATGAAAAATGCAATGAATATAGTGCAAACATGTACAAATGAAATAATGAGAGAGTAAGTAAAAAAATCCCCCAAAAAGGGAAACGCCGCGAAAATTCCCCCTCCTAAGGGCTGCGGACCCCTTCCCCCAAAGTAGTGTGAGGGCCCTGCCACTTCTTATCAAAAGACAGCATGAAACTATTTAATCAACTTCTGTAAGACATGGATTTATCAGTCTGTAAAAAGTTGAAAAAAACAACAACTGTGTATGCTTTTGTTTGCATAGTAGTGTCACAGAAAGTTTCCTCAACCCTTTACCACTTAGAAACGCATTTGTAGTCCCATAGAAAGTTAAATTTAATGAAAGGCCTTTATTACTAGATTCAAGTTTAAAAGGCTTCATCTCCATCCCTGAGATACTGATGAGCAGCAAACAGCATAAAACCTGAACAGACTGCGAGTTACTCTGCAAGTAATAAGTCAGACTGCGAGAAAGCTGTTCTGGTTTTATGCTGTTTGCACATTGCCATTTTTACTTTGATTCTGAGTGGGAAAGGGTTAATTGTTAGAACAGTTTATAATGTACACAGCATGTCACATGACTATTGTTGTTTTTGCCATGGAACTGGACTTAATTGTTGCAGAATAAGTTTAATATTGCCATTTCCAGTATTTATGGTATGCATGTGACTTGTTCATGTGAGTTTGGTCTAAAAGATTGTAAAAATAATTATATAATGACATTCAGTCATGTTTTATAATTAAGATGATATTTTTTATGCACATTTCACCCCTCATTAAATGTTAAATAATGTCATGTGTTTTATTTATGCTTTGCATGTGACAAGAATAATGGAAAATGTAAGCCTGTCCCATAAAAGTTATTACATTCATTATAAACTTCGGTCATATTTCAAAGTTTGTTTTCTTTTTATACATAATATGTCACAAGTATTTGTAAGCATAAAATCAACAACATTAATTTTCCAATTTAAGTAAAAAACACGCGATATTTCCCATTAAAAAGGGACTGGGCCCCATTCCCCAAATGGTGAAAAAAAAACCTGCATTTATGCAAAACATGTGACTGGGTCATGTCAGATTGATTTCAGAGATTGTAACCAAGGCCAAACCTGAGTATCCATTAACCCTTTGCATGCTTGGAAATTAGTCGTCTGCTAAAATGATGTCTGCTGAATTTCTAAAATTAGTATTTTCTTTGATTTTTTTTCCAAAGAATATGATCAGAATAGCAAACAGTTTGGACCCTGATGAGACGACGCGTTCTGTGGCGTCTCATCTGGATCCAAACTGTTTGCAAAGGCCTTCAACATTCGGTTCCAGCACTGAGAGTTAATCTTCATCATAAAAAACAACACATGCACTGCAAGGTCATAAAGCAGCGTGACATATTTGAACCAAGGTTTAAACATCCACTTTTATGGTTAAACATGGCTGTATATGTATATATATGTTACTTGAAAATAAATATCTCTGTTAAACAAAATATTGTCAATACATGCTGGATCAATGGTTTTATAATTATATTTGCATGTACATATTAAAGGTATTGAAATAGCTGCAAGGGTTAACGATTTGGTAAATTTCTATTATTTAATATATGGGCCGTGCTTTGTGAAAAGGAGGCTTAATGTGTGTGTAAAGTGTCGTCCCAGATAAGCCTTTGCAGTCCGTATATCAGGGACGAAACTTTCTGCTTTTATTATATTTTTATGTCCCCCACCACTATAGTGGGGGACATATTGTTTTAGCCCTGTTGGTTTGTTTGTTTGCCCGAACTTTAACATTTGCCATAACTTTTGCAATATTGAAGATAGCAACTTGATATTTGGCATGCATGTGTATCTCATGGAGCTGCACATTTTGAGTGGTGAAAGGTCAAGGTCATCCTTCAAGGTCAAAGGTCAAATATATGGGTCAAAATCGCTCATTTAATGTCACTTTTGCAATATTGAAGCTAGCAACTTGATATTTGACATGCATGTGTATCTCATGGAGCTGCACATTTTGAATGGTGAAAGGTCAAGGTCAAGGTCATTCTTCAAGGTCAAAGGTCATATATATGGGGACATAGTGTTTCACAAACACATTGCTTGTTTCGTTTTAAGAAAGTATCTATTTAGCAAAAATCCAGTTGATGGCATAAAGCGTCATCCTGATCAGCCTGTGTGGACTGCACAGGCTAATATGGGACGACACTTTACGCACATGCATTAAACCCCCTTTTCACAGAGTGTGACTCTTTTGTATTTTATAATTGATGGTGCATGGGATCTTGCTTAAATCAAAATGCATGAGTCTCTATTTTGGAAAAGAGGGCTTAATGCCTCAATGTAACGTGTTGGCCAAGATTAGCCTGTGCATCCTGCGCAGCCTTATCAGGAACAATACTTTCCACAAAACTGTCTTTTGGTAAAGAAAAGACTTCCTAAACAAAAGAATACCATTAAAGCGGAAAGTGTTGTCCCTGATTGCAGAATGGACTCGGGCAACATTTACGCACATTCATTAAGCCTAGTTTTCCCATACTGCTACACAGTATTACAGGATACTTGCTTAGCTCCTATTAAAAAAAGAACAAAATTAGGATTTTTAGCTCATCTATTTTTTGAAAAAAAATTATGAGCTATTGTCATCACCTTGGCGTCGGCGTTGGCGTTGGCGTTGGCGTTGGCGTCGGCGTCCGGTTAAGTTTTGCGTTTAGGTCCACTTTTCTCAGAAAGTATCAATGCTATTGCATTCAAACTTGGTACACTTACTTACTATCATGAGGGGACTAGGCAGGCAAAGTTAGATAACTCTGGCGTGCATTTTGACAGAATTATGTGCCCTTTTTATACTTAAAAAATTGAAAATTTTGGTTAAGTTTTGCGTTTAGTTCCACTTTTCTCAGTAAGTATCAATGCTATTGCATTCAAACTTGGTACACTTACTTACTATCATGAGGGGACTGGGCAGGCAAAGTTAGATAACTCTGGCATGCATTTTGACAGAATTATGTGCCCTTTTTATACTTAGAAAATTGACAATTTTGGTTAAGTTTTGTGTTTAGGTCCATTTTATTCCTTAAGCATCAAAGCTATTGCTTTCATACTTGCAACACTTACTAACTATCATAAGGGGACTGTGCAGGCAAAGTAATGTAACTCTGACTGGCATTTTGACAGAATTATGTGCCCTTTTTATACTTAGAAAATTGAAAATTTGATTAAGTTTTGTGTTTAGGTCCACTTTATTCCTACAGTATCAAAGCTATTGCTTTCATACTTGCAAGATTTATGAACTATCATAAGGGGACGGTGCAGGCAAAGTTATGTAACTCTGACTGGCATTTGGACGGAATTATGGGCCCTTTATACTTAGAAAATTGAAAATTTGGTTAAGATTTATGTTTTGGTCACTTTACCCCTAAAGTATCATAGATATTGCTTTCATACTTGGAACACTCACAAACTATCATAAGGGTACAGTAAAAGGACAAGTTGCATAACTCTGGTTGTCATTGTTACGGAATTATGGCCCTTTTTTGACTTAGTAACTTTTAATATATGGTTAAATTTTGTGTTTCGATCCACTCGAAGTATCAAGGCTATTGCTTTCAAACTTCAAATACTTACATGCTATCATGAGGTTACTGTACCTGGCAACTTGAATTTTACTTTGACCTTTGAATGACCTTGACTCTCAAGGTCAAATTATTAAATTTTGCTAAAATTGCCATAACTTCTTTATTTATGATTAGATTTGATTGATACTTTGATGAAACTACTCTTACCTGACATACCACAATAGACTTCACCCAAACCATCCCCCGTGCCCTCCCCCCCCCTCCCCCCCCTCCCCCCCCCCCTAATTTTTTTTTTTTTTTTTTTTTTTTTTTATAAGATCATCTCACAAATGACCACCACACCCTCACACTATACCTGCCCCCCACCCCCCCCCCACCCCCAAATTTTTTTTTTTTATTTTTTTTTTTTTTTTTTTTTAAGATCATCTCACAAATTATCACCACACCCTCACACTATACCCCCCCCCCCCCCCGATTTTTTTATAATTTTTTTTTTTTTCGCTTTTTTGGAAGATAATGTAATAAATGTCCACAACCCCACACTATACACCCCTCTTCACTCCACTCCTCCCTCCTTTGTGATTGAAAATGAGAGTCCCTTCACCTTTAAAAAGAAAATAGATGAGCGGTCTGCACCCGCAAGGCGGTGCTCTTGTTACTCATTAAATCAAATCTATAGTTCATGGGAGAATGCAAATTATTTTCAAATTGTCATTATCTAACCTTCTCGCGGTTTCAGATATTTCCTTAGGGCTTATTAATGGGGTGTAAAATTTTATGTTTTAAATGCATTTGTTTTTCTATTATTAAAACTTGCATGGTACACATTGCACTTGAAATGTTTTACAAGATGTTAGGTCAGGCATAACAAGATGTGAGTTCATACCAATTTCGAATGATTTACTATTTTCTCATTCAAATAGGGGGTGAAAATTGGTATAAAAGAATATCAACTAAACCTTGAAACATGCTTGAAGGTTATTATGTAGATGAAATTACTTTTGTTAAGTTATTACACATTTAATGAAAATGTTTTATTTATTTAAGAAATATTTGGTCTATTGTTGTATACTAAACTGTGTTGTGGGAAAATGGGAATTATGTCAAATATGAGCTGCATCATGTGAAAATGGGTATTATGCCAAATATGAGCTGAATCGTGGGAAAATGGGTATTATGCCAAATATGAGCTGAATCATGGGAATATGGGTATTAAGCCAAATATGAGCTGCACTTTGGGAAAATGGGTATTATGCCAAATATGAGCTTCATCATGGGAAAATGGGTATAATGCCAAATTTGAGCTGCACTTTGGGAAAATGGGTATTATGTCAAATATGAGCTTCATCATGGGAAAATGGGTATTATGTCAAATACAAGCTGCATCGTGGGAAAAAGGGAATTATGTCAAATATGAGCTGCATCATTGGAAAATGGGTATTATGCCAAATATGAGCTGCATCATGGTGAAAAAGGGGAATTATGCCAAATTTGAGCTGCATTGTGGGAAAATGGGAATTATGACAAATATGGCCAGCAGTACTTAAGCAGAGTCAAGTCAAGAGCTACCCTTTCTGCCATAGTCATGCAACAATTTGTTTTTCGTTGAAATTCAGGAGCCTGTATTCGGCCATATTCCCAATGGAAAAAATGGTACACTTTTCCCAAATGGGACCTTAAAATTTGCAATTGAATGTTAAAAGAAAAAAAGCATATATATTTTTTTTTTAATTTCAACATTTCAACAGCTTTACAAGTTGAACCTTAGTTAACATAATATTGAAAACACTTTTGTTCTCAATTTTGAAGCATTTGTTAGCAAAACAACAAAACACTAATTTCAAAATTTAAGTTCAAACACTGCAATTTTTCCCAATCCAAAGGGACCAGGCCTTTTTCCCAAACCGTTTAAAAAATTGTTGCAAGGTATCCTGATATCTGTTTAGTGGACATTATAAATCCTTATCAAAGTGTACGAATGAACCCAGGTCGCTATGGCGTAGTGGATATGGTGTCTGACTAGCCACCGGGAGGTCATGGGGTTGATCCTCACTGTGGGAGCATTCCTTCGATCTCCCAAGGACACCAAGCACTGGTTATAGTCTCAGCGAACGGACTGAAGTCAGCGTTTCAAATAAGCCTTAGGTTTTCTATGCAATCGAGCTCAAATAAATAGGTGTTAACTAAAGTGTACAAATGCAGATGCATTTCTGGAGCTTCGCTGTTCAGATATGTCCTAACAATGGGGGTAATCACGTGATAGTCAAAATGGCAAAGTCCGTGCAGTTTTTTACCATTCATTACTTTTGTTTATTTTTTAAATGATGTTCACTTTTCAGCAAAATCAGCAAGAAAGTTACTAACTGATACTAATTTTGTATTAATATTTTGCTCTATATCTGGACTTAACTCACTGCAACATTTCTTAGCGGGTTGACTTAATTACAGCTCCACTAAGAAAAAACTAAGAGCCTCTTTTAAAAAATTAAACAGAAGTATTAAAGGGTATATAATGGAGAAAACTACCTGTCTCGGCATCAGGACACCGCCATCTTGACTATCACATGATTTACCCCCTCCGTTTTAGCATGAGACGGGTCACATTAAAGTGAAAATTGGACTTAAAACTTGAGCATGCACCATCTAGGAGATTGCTGATAATAATTGTGCAAGTCGAAGACATGTCATTCAAAATTCAACCTATGTGGTAACTGGACTCCAAGAAATGACAGTTTGTTACATGTCAGCGATTGTGCAAGTCTAGGACATGTCATCCTAAATTCAACCTATGTGGTAACTGGACTTAAGAGAAACGATAGTTTGTATGTAAAATGTCAGCGAGAATTATGTTGAGTTCTGTTTTTAGCATTGACAGAATTAATCCATTCAATCCTTAAATCCAATATTTCCCCTGCATGGTTACAATGGGACACATATCAGTTTGTAGTCTGAAGTACCAAACGAGGCCTTGTCAGTTAAAGATGTCAATGCTAATATAACCCAACAGAAAGCATTTCCCAGGTGTTTGAGTACATGTACCTGATGTTAAGGTTTGAATTTGAATGTTCTTATCTGAAATCAAAGTCTTAGAACAAATACATATTTCTGTCTTTCAAATTGAGCTGCAGATCTATTTTAACTTGCAAACCTAATAATGTGTTACTATTTATTACAGTATTATTTGTACTCGCTTAACTCATTTATGCCTAGCGTTTTGAAAAAGGACATTGCACATACCCCTAATGTTGGAAATAAAGTGATCCAATTTTGAAGGATGGGAGAGTCCACTAGGCATAAATGGGTTTAAATGGCTATGAGCAAGCAGCATTCTTCGTAATACATAATTCATCTAAGTTGGAAAGTGTTCATGTTTTATGTGATATTAACAGTAATAACAGTTTTTTGTTGAAAACTTAATTTCAATAATTATTATAGATTCACCAGCTGTGTAAAATTGTGAGGAGGAATAAATTATCGGATGCTGTGAGCAGTTTGTATATATCACCATCACAAGTGAGTCTTGCTCCATCTTTATATCACCATCACAAGTGAGTCTTGCTCCCTCTATATATCACCATCACAAGTGAGTCTTGCTCCCTCTGTATATCACCATCACAAGTGAGTCTTGCTCCATCTATATATCACCATCACAAGTGAGTCTTGCTCCCTCTATATATCACCATCACAAGTGAGTCTTGCTCCCTCTATATATCACCATCACAAGTGAGTCTTGCACCCTCATATATCACCATCACAAGTGAGTCTTGCTCCCTCTATATATCACCATCACAAGTGAGTCTTGCTCCCTCTATATATCACCATCACACGTGAGTCTTGCTCCCTCTATATATCACCATCACAAGTGAGTCTTGCTCCCTCTATATATCACCATCACAAGTGAGTCTTGCTCCCTCTATATATCACCATCACAAGTGAGTCTTGCTCCCTCTATATATCACCATCACAAGTGAGTCTTGCTCCCTATATATATCACCATCACAAGTGAGTCTTGCTCCCTCTATATATCACCATCACAAGTGAGTCTTGCTCCATCTATATATCACCATCACAAGTGAGTTTTGCTCCCTCTATATATCACCATCACAAGTGAGTCTTGCTCCCTCTATATATCACCATCACAAGTGAGTCTTGCTCCCTCTATATATCACCATCACAAGTGAGTCTTGCTACCTCTATATATCACCATCACAAGTGAGTCTTGCACCCTCATATATCACCATCACAAGTGAGTCTTGCTCCCTCTATATATCACCATCACAAGTGAGTCTTGCTCCCTCTATATATCACCATCACAAGTGAGTCTTGCTCTGGGAAAATAGGGCTTAATGCATTTTTTTGTAAAGTGTTTTCCAACATAAACCAGTGCAGTCCAAACAGGCTTATTAGGAACAAAACTTTCCGCTTTAATGATCTTTTCAAAGAAATATCTCATTAGCAAAAATTCAGTTTAGGTGGAAAGCGTTCACGGGCTAATCTGGGATGACACTTTATGCACATGCATTAAGCCCCATTCTCCCAGAGTGGAGCTCTTTGACTTGTTGTTTATCAAGATGAAAGCTGTATTTTCAGTTATTGAATCAAGGTTATAATAAATGATTTATGTTTCTCCATTTTTTACATTTTTGTTCTATTATTTAAATCTGTGACGAAAAGTTAGGAAAATTGTCATTTTGATAATCTGTGAACATGTCGCTTTAATGCCTTCTGGTGGCTGCAAATGGCACTACTTGTTTATTCATAACCATGCCTTTTATCTTCGTGAAGTAACATATTTTACCTTTTAAGACTGATATGACATCCAGCCATAAAGCTGTTATGTCCCAGCTGCCATATGTTGCAGTTTTATAAACATGACTTCTAACAATGTTGTTACTAGTATTTAAAAAAAATTCCCATGACAGTGTTTGTGTGCTAAAAGATTGTTTCCACCAGATGAACTCCCAGCATGACAAACGTGTTCCAAATTGGACAGTTGTGATGTGAGAGCAGTTGAAATTATTATTTTCAATTGATTATGACAGCTGGCCCAACAATAATGTAATTTCGTCATATCAAACTTTATTGCAACACAAAATATACAGCAAAACTTCTTTAACTTGAGGTATGCCAGGGGTTGCAAAAATAATGGTCACTTGAGAATATAAGTCAATTGCAGACAACTGTTAGTCTGGATTCCCTGCCGATTTAGTTAAAAAATATTTATGAAATTAAAGCAATTTATAAGACAGTATTCTAGTTAGTAGAAATTATTTATGTTATTATGCTTAGTTATCGGCAATAAGCCTTTGTTTTACACTGTGTGCCAACGACTGGGTGGGATAAAGATGAAGCAATACTACCAACTGACCAACCATCTAAAAAGTGGTGATCCGTCAGAATAGCGGCCACTTGTAAACAACGGTCACTTTTGCCATTTCCCTAGACTGATTGCTGCTTTCAGCTTTGACTGTATTATTCAAAGGTCTCAAGTTATCTAGATGCATTTACTGTTTGAAATAATCACTTAAATTAACAGACTTTATAAAAAAAAGTCATGAACTTTAATACTATGAATGTCACAAGTTGCCACAATTTGGTCTTGTCCCATAGTTGAATGTTCAGCAATAATTACACGGTGTCTTTAAAAAATATATGATATATAGGTGATACAATTGTAAAATATGTTGTAATGTGTACAAAGACATTGTCTACAGGGAATCAAATACAATTACAGAGGATGTTTATTTTGCTATTTTCGGTTATAAAGTCTTCATGCGATTAGTCATTAGGAAGGGTTCATCATAATGTTCATATTTTAATCTTGATGGATTTACATAAAACAAATTAACTTAAGTTACTTGTCCAAAAATTTGTGTGGATTCACATTTTATTGTGCCATAACATTTCCTCTATCACTGTGCACTGCCAGTAACTTTATTTGTGGACAAATGTTTGCAGTTATCTCTCTGACATTTCCTCAAGTTGAAAGGTAAACACTGTACACTTAAATGCCACCAATTAAATTTACATTTTATTACATCGTTTAGTGGGCATCTATTTTACAGAAGACTGCTTAATTAATATTTCAACTGATAGCTTATCAATCAAGGGTGTTGGCATTTCAACCAAGGGTGTTTATAGTGGGTGGTGCATTCTGATTCATTAGAAAACTTGTAAATCTTCAATAAAAATCAAGGTACAGGCATATTGGGGAAGACAGTGTCTGGCAAATGAGGATGCAAAAAATAATAATGGTGAAATATTGTTCATAGAATTTTATTTATTGACCATCAAGGAAATTCTTAAAGATTGGAAATTTGCTTCAAAATTTTCTGCAAAATGCATTTCTTTGGGAAAAAAGGGCTTAATGGATGTGAGTAAACAGTGGTCCCAGATTATTGTGCGTAAACTGTGGTCCCAGATTATTGTGCGTAAACTGTGGTCCCAGATTATTGTGCGTAAACTGTGGTCCCAGATTATTGTGCGTAAACTGTGGTCCCAGATTATTGTGCGTAAACTGTGGTCCAAGATTATTGTGCGTAAACTGTGGTCCCAGATTATTGTGCGTAAACTGTGGTCCCAGATTATTGTGCGTAAACTGTGGTCCCAGATTATTGTGCGTAAACTGTGGTCCCAGATTATTGTGCGTAAACTGTGGTCCCAGATTATTGTGTGTAAACTGTGGCCCCAGATTATGTCTCACAAACTAAGCAATGATTTTTATCTGGAATGGAACCTTCTGCTTCTGGAATTTTTCGTTTTAAGAAAGTCCTAAGTTAGCAAAAATCCAGGTCAAGCCCAAAGTTTCGTCCCCTATAAGCCTGTGTTTACTGGCTAGGCTTATCAGGGATGAAACTTAACCCTAACAATGTGGGAACCGAATTTTTAAGGCCTTTGCAAACAGTTTGGATCCAGATGAGACGCCACATATTTTGTGGCGTCTCATCAGGATCCAAACTGTTTGCTATTCTGATAGTATTCTTGGAAAAAAAACCGAAGAAAATGCTAATTTTATAAATTCAGCAGACAACATTTTAGCAGACGACAAATTTCCCAGCATGCAAAGGGTTAATGCACATGCATTTAGCTCCATTTTCCCAGAATGTGTCTCTAATGTAGAGTTTTACCCTTCCCCCATTAGAAGCAAAGTGAAAATGCCTATGTGCAAACAGCATAAAACCAGAACAGCCTGCAAGTAACTCACTGTGTCTGCTCAGGTTTTATGCTGTTTGCAGCTCATCAGTATCTTAGGGTTGGAAATGAAGCCTTTAAAACATGAATCTAATAAGAAAGGTTTTCAATTAAATTAACTTTCTTAGGTACTACAAATGTGTCAAAATATGTATCTAAGTGGTGAAGGGTTAATTGGCAGCATCTGTACAGTAACCTGCCTGGTGACACAGAGCGGAGCGCACCTGTGGTTCTTTGTAGAGTTTTATGAGGGTTTTGACTCCTGTGATCATAGATCAGCACACTGAGATCTGGCTAATATTATTGATAATCAATCTCAAGGCCTCGTATACCTTTGTTAAATGTCAGAGACAAAGGGCAGATCTGTTTGGATTTTTAATTTTGATATTCATGGTTGAGGAGTCTCTAGGTATTAGGCAGGGGTCACCTCGGGTACAGTGCTTGTTCTCTTTTGAGGTAGATATATATGGGTTATGTGTTCAGTGAAATATGGAACTAAATGTCACACATTAATGTAATTTATTGTGGTACATTTCTTGGTAGCTTTGTTCAAGGTAGATACTGTAAAATTATAATTATTTGTGGCAAATTAATTAAATTTTAGTTCATTTCATGGCTTGACCGGTCCACTTATTTAAGATCACGACAAGTGTTTTTTGTAGTACTTTTTGGTAAAGGTAGATTGAGGTATGGGTTATGTGTGCAGTGAAATATGGAACTTAATGTGACACATGGATGTTATTTATTGTGAAGGTTATTTGTACAGGGCTTGTCCCCTTTGTTCAAGGTAGATAGTTATGGGTTACTGTAAAGTCATTTGTATTCGTGGTGCATAAATTTGTGTTTGTTTCTTCGGTTGACCTATTCCCGAATATAACACAAACACATCATACAGTTACCATCATAAATGGCTTGTTTTTCAAAAATCAGAAATCTTCAAATGAGCTGTGCTCTGTGAAAAGGGGGTTTAATACATGTGTGTAAAGTGTCATCTCAGATTAGCCTGTGCAGTCCACACAGACTAATCAAGGACAACACTTTCCGCTTTTGTGGAAAAGGAAGTCTCTTATTAGCAAAAATCCAGTTGAGGGGGAAGGTGTCCTACCTGATGAGCCTGTGTGGACTGCACAGGCTAATCTGGGACGACACTTAAAGCACATGCATTAAACCCCTTTTTCTCAGAGACGGGCTCAAATTTATGTGTCAACTTGAGTCTTTTTTGAAGACGAAATTTCATGCTTAAGAATATAAATGATTTTACAGTAGTTATGGGTTATGTGTGCAGTTAAACACAGTACTAAATGTCAGACATGGATGTTATTTATAGTGAAATCTTTTAGTGGGTGGGCACAAATATACCCATTATTATTGGATTTATTGAAAGAGGCATTTTCTGCCTGGACTATAATGTAAGTTTTCTTTGATCTTTAAGTTTTAATTGCTATTCAGTTGGGTTGTAAGTCAATGAGGTGTAAATTTTAATTAAATTAGCCATAGGAAATGATGAGCGCTCATGTATAAAAAAAACGCACCCATGAAAGTGTTGTGTTGCTAATAATTATTATGGCAAAAATTTGTTTTATAATTTAACATCAATTTTTATGTGATTGAGAGAGTGTCAATCACATACATGTCTGAAAGTTGGACTTTTTTCTTTAATTATATATCAACAGACCAAGAACTATTGATGGTTCATTCCAACAACATTGTCACATGGTGAAAATTTAACTGAAAACTCATCAAAATTGTCTGCTGATAATTTCACTGTTGTTATAAACACAAGTTTTGTTAACATGTATATTTAAAGCCACAGCAATACTCAAAATTAATGAATTATTAGTAAAAAGTTTCGTAAAATATACAAAATCGGTGTTCCTTAGAGCAATAGCCAAATTTTCAACGCTAGATGTGGTATGTTAACTTAATTTTAAAGTGATACCAAATGCTTGTTTTTAGTGTGAGCGTTAGCTCAGTCACTAATGTTACAGACCATATTTTGCAAATCGGTATGTGCTTAGAAGCCTTAGGTACGGTATGGAAAGACAACCGCTGCCTGTTGCAGCAGACAACAAATGGAAAGATAACCACCACATTTGCCTGTTTATAGTTCCCTACTGGTACACTGCAGAGACAAATAGTGTTTAACAGCTTGTAAGACGAGATTGGCCAGTCTAGTGTTTATCATGGAAATCTGCATATTGGCTGCTTTCAGGGAAAACGGGGCTTAATGCATGTCAAATAAGATTAGCCTGTGCATACTGATTAGCCTGTGCAATTCGCACAAGCTAATCAAGGACGACATTTTACAACAGCGAACACCAACAGTGCCTTCAGCGCTTTGATTTTTATATGTCACAATATATTTTGAGTTTTTATGTGGCTTTAAACTTAGCTTTAAAGGAATGCTGCATGTACATCAATACAGCTGTTGCGCAACATACAATGAAATCATGATCTGCCTTCACACTATTAAGCCCTTTTGAGTAAATTAATATACACTATAATATTATATACAAATGCACTTTCACCTTATATGTCATTATCCCCTGCCAGAGGCAGAGGGATATTGTTTTGGCGTTGTCCGTCCGTCAGTCCGGCTGTCCGTCCGGCACTTTTGTGTCCGGAGCCATATCTTGAAAGTGCTTTGGCCGATTTCATTGAAACTTGGTATGAGTATATATATGCATAAGAGGATGATGCACGCCAAATGGCATTGTACACCATCTGTTATAAACAGAGTTATGGCCCTTTGTATCTTGAAAAAATGCTTTTTACTATAGGCACTTTTGTGTCAGGAGCCATATCTTGGAAGTGCTTTGGCGGATTTCATTGAAACTTGGTATGAGTATATATATGCATAAGAGGATGATGCACGCCAAATGGCATTGTACACCATCTGTTATAAACAGAGTTATGGCCCTTTGTATCTTGAAAAAATGCTTTTTACTATAGGCACTTTTGTGTCAGGAGCCATATCTTGGAAGTGCTTTGGCAGATTTCATTGAAACTTGGTATGAGTATATATATGCATAAGAGAATGATGCACGCCAAATGGCATTGTACACCATCTGTTAAAAACAGAGTTATGGCCCTTTGTATCTTGAAAAAATGCTTTTTACTATAGGCACTTTTGTGTCAGGAGCCATATCTTGGAAGTGCTTTGGCGGATTTCATTGAAGCTTGGTATGAGTATATATCCCCCGCCAGAGGCGGAGGGATATTGTTTTGGTGCTGTCCGTCCGGCTGTCCGTCCGTCCATCACTTTTGTGTCCGGAGCCATATCTTGGAAGTGCTTTTGCGGATTTCATTGAAACTTGGTATGAGTATATATATGGATAATAGGATGATGCACGCCAAATGGCATTGTACACCATCTGATAATAACAGAGATATGGCCCTTTGTATCTTCAAAAAAATGCTTTTTTTAGTGTCAAATATAACACTTTTGTGTCCAGAAGTATATAGGCGGGGGATATCAATTCAACGAATTTGCTTGTTTATGTAGTTTTGTGCAAAAAATAATAAAACAAAACATTCTGATTTCATTGTTTATAATTTTACAATCAAATTAAATTTCAGTTGAGTACTTCAAATGCAAAACATTTGGAACAGTTTCAATTTCATAATTAGAGCAGGCATGTTTTAAAAATAGGATGCTGCTGTTTTACAAACGTTCTGTTCTGTGTGGGATATATGGAAGGTCTGTTTCCTGCAGATGGGAACACCATGTGTCTCTTGTTCCATCTTTGTGTGTTTGAAGTGCCACTCCTTTGGTGTGTCTTTTCTGCATTATTTGTAATGAGGAGCTGGAGTGTGTCCAATCAATGTTTGGACTGTGTTTTCTGCACTATTTGTATTGAGGACCTGGAGACTGTGTCAAAGCAATGTGAGGACTGTGTTTTCTGCACTAAGTGAGGGCCTGGAGTGTGTCCAAGCAATGTGAGGACTGTGTTTTCTGCACTAAGTGAGGGCCTGGAGTGTGTCCAAGCAATGTGAGGACTGTGTTTTCTGCACTAAGTGAGGGCCTGGAGTGAGTCCAAGCAATGTGAGGACTGTGTTTTCTGCACTAGTTAAGAGCCACATTTTGTAAAAACTGAGCTAAATCCATGTGCATAAGGTATAGTCTCAGATAGCATGTGCATTCTGCATACACTGGTGTTTGTTTATGCTCCCTGAAATATACGAATAATTTCGGGGAGCATATAGTTGCCTGAGTTTGTAGTTCCTTAATTTCTTCCTTCCTTCCGTCACACTTTTGTTACAGTTTCTCATAGCACCTTCAATGCTTTACCGATCTCTTTAATATTTGGCAGGTACGTACCTTGCATGGACCTCTACCTTTTCATGAGGTATGAGGTCACTGGGGTCAAGGTCACCCAGGCTAATAATACATTTTTCGATCACACTTTTGTTACAGTTTCTCATAGCACCTTCAATACTTTACCAATCTCTTTCATATTTGGCATGTGCGTACCTTGCATGGACCTCTACCTTTTGATGAGTTTTGAGGTCACTGGGGTCAAGGTCACCGAGACTAATAATAGATTTTTCCGTAACACTTTTGTTACAGTTTCTCATAGCACCTTCAATACTTTACCGATCTCTTTCATATTTGGCATGTGGGTACCTTGCATGGACCTCTACCTTTTGATGAGGTTTGAGGTCACTGGGGTCAAGGTCAAGGTCACTGAGGCTAATAATAGATTTTTCCGTCACACTTTTGTTACAGTTTCACATAGCACCTTCAATACTTTACTGATCTCTTTCATATTTGGCATGTACGTACCTTGCATGGACCTCTACCTTTTGATGAGGTTTGAGGTCACTGGGGTCAAGGTCACCGAGGCTAATAATAGATTTTTTTAGGTGGTTATTAACACATACACAAGATTGACAAAGCGAATCATCGGGGAGCATCTATCAGTTTCACTGATACTCTTGTTTTAGAAGGGCACTGGTCACTGTCTTAAAATTTAAAAATCTGTAAAAGCCAAAAGATTTTTTAAGCACATGCATTAAGCCCAGTTTTTCCAGAACGTGGCTGTTCTGCATTTGTGGCAGTATTGTGTGAGGACCTCAGGAGTTTGTCTCAGCACTTCATAATTAACAGGGATGTTGTTTTTCCTCCTTTCAGCTGATTTCCTCCCTTTTCAATGACAAACCTTTTATACGAATAGTTATTAGTTATTAACTTTGCTCGATTTATATGCAAATGAAGAGTTTGGCCCAAACTTGCAAGCAGGGAGTAGGGCATTTACCTCCCCTGAGGTTGCTTATAAATCACACCCCTGATTAACTAATACAAGACTCAAGATAAGGTGTTAATTTATCTCCCTCCTCATTTGAAGAGTAGCAATCTTTCAATTGCATATACCACTTTATCCCTCATAGATGCATGTTTGTCTTGGCTACATCAGAATGCACACCATCTAGTTGGTCCCCAGGGAGAGCTCAGTTCACTTGTCTTATGTTTTATGTGATCATATGATAGCCTGCGCATTCAAATAAAGCTGACTCATATGACACCTTCTGTAAAAGTGTATAACCTGCAGTGTTCAATAAATCACTGTGTAGGGGAAAAATTATGTTTACATGTTATACTCCCTGTATTATACATGTTATACACATTTTTTTACACATGTTGTACACATTATATTAAAAAAGTTGTACACCATGTATTACACAGGTTATACAAATTGTGTTTCAAAGGTTATAGAAATTGTATTATAAAGGTAACAATATACTTTTTACACAACAAAGGTTATACAGTCTGTATTACAATGGTTATACTTCCTACATGGCAAAGGTTGTACACTCTGTATTAAAAAGTCTTTACATCCTGTAAAATCAAGGTTACACATTCTGTAAAATCAAGGTTATACATTCTGTAAAACAAAGGTTATACATCATAACACAGTATTATGTGAAGTTGGAATAAGACATCAATTTGGGAATAATTGAGTTTTTTCAAAAGTGCATTATATGCAGTTTTATATGTTGTATTTATTTAGTTTGACAAATTATAATTAAAACAGATACTTGCATATATATTAGCATCATTTAAATTGATTTTACTGCAAAACTGGACTTTTTATTGATTTAAAAAAAAATCCTCATGAAATGAAACTGTGTCCATGCGGCGCTGATGAACACAGTTTAAAAATACAGTTAAAATGATACAAATACATTCTCTGTTAATGAAAAAGTAATGGAAAATTGCTCATTAAGCTTGAAGTATAGATACATTATTACAAAAATAAAGTCAGATCATGAAATGAATAGTTTTGTTAGAGAAAATCACCAAAATGATGTCCATTACCAGTTTGATGTCTTATTCCAAATTCACATTATACAGTGTTAGCATTTAGAATGCAGGTTATGCTTCCTGTAAAATACTGGACAGGTGGGGTTTCCTTGGGGTACTCTGGCCTCCCTCCACAACACAATAATAAATCATCATCCCAACGTTTGTGAGTCTAGTAAGTTAATAATTTAATAAATTAGTTTCGAGTTCTGGGGCACACTTCTGGTCCATACATTATGTAACCTCTGACTCGGAAAGGACCTCATAAACTTTGAAATACATCCACAGTCCTGTTTGATTAAAAAAAAAATCATTCAATGAAATAAATTAAAAAAACTGTAAGAAAAATGTGCATGTTGTGGGGTTCAAACCTGGGACATTTAGAAGCAAAAGCATTCGCATTACCATTACCAAGCAGGCTGTTGAATAATAATTTCATTTTAAGGCACGACTTTTATATTTCTTGGTTTACAAAACCGCCGACCGTAATTTTTGGAAAATGGGAAAAAAAATGAAATCGGAAAATCGTCTTTTTTTTATATATTTTATTCCCGACCGCACTGAAAATGAGCGAAATGAGAAAAAAACGATCCGGTTTGAGTACGGTTGCGAATAAAATCAAGTAAGTACAATCAACGATTGGTTAACATATATTACAGAGATCGGGATATTTTTCAATGTGACACAGTATGTACCAGTCCTTTTATGGGCACTTCTCAAAATTTATTTAATTACAGACAATAGGAAAATCAGCGTCAGTAAAATGTCGACCGCATCAAAATTTATTTCCGAGTCTGTGACGCAACTATATTGTTTAACATGTTTATTATATTAAACAAACCCGATATTATAGTAGATAAAAAAGTATTACCTTGCAATTTGATAATTAGTATAAATAATCCAATAAAACACTGCCATTATTTACGATATATGTGTTTAGGAATTGTGTAAACACGTCGGCCATAGTTTATAGGAACTGTACAGAAAGTTTGGAAATCAGAACAAATCGGTATATCTCGGAAAATCATTGATAAATGTATTTGTCGTTTTAATGCTTAGGGCCGAGTAATTTTGGCAAATCGGAACTCAACTTGCGTAAAATACTAGCTCAATTAACCGTTAAACTCCGCCTCCGTTCTCTGCAAAAGATTCGAAGGCGGAGCTATGCACGTGCTATTATTAAATTGGAGGATTGCAATTGAGAAACAAACGCACGATTGGTTCGGCATGATGATTGCTAGACAAAGGAAGCCAATTTTGTCGGCGCGAAATTTGTCGCTTTATTGCTTCAGACAGAAAGCGGCTTTCCTTTGATGACGTCAAACTGTCAATTCACACAGACTGCACATTTTCGGAAGACTTTAACTGGCTCCTTGTTTACAATTCCAGTAAAAACACTTGCTAACATTAAACTTTGGATTAAATTATCAAAATAAAGCAAAAGCCAAGTTGACAAATATGATTGTATTAATTCTCGTCAGTTCAAATAAGACGTTTTGCGTTGTAAATCAACGAGTTTTCATGACAATAACAACTTTAACAAATATTACCGTGACGACGCGGGGATCGATCTACCTCGATTTTTTTTCATGGACGATGTAATAAGTCCAATAAGAGCAAACACATACTTTGTGTATGAGTAGTTTATCTTATATAAGATTTTTGCAACAGGCATCGCATTGCATAATGGTGCGCATCGAATTACGGAAATGAAGCGCAGTTTTTCGTTTTAATGGGAGAAGAACACATGTCATTTAATGGAGTGTTTAAAATTGCCTTATGTTACAAAAGGTGCTTTTAGGTGACTCATTTCATTTGAAGATATAGATGTGTTTGATTGCATAATTTGATTTTTCGCTCTGTGTTAAGGTTATAAAAGATATGATGTCTTTGTTCTGATGTTATTAGTATTAACTTATTTTTCCAATGATGTTTTTTTTTTTTTTTTTCGACCGCCCGATGGACCATTTTCAAAATAATTTTTGTAAACCAATAGAAAAAAAAGTCGTGGCCTAAATGTTACTTCAGTAAAACATGTTTTTGCTAAATTATCAATTAAAAGCGTTACAAAGGTTCAATTATTTTTCGGATTTTGATTGATAATTTACAATCAACGAACATATATTTGTAAACTGTGTTTAGTGAGAAGTGTATTTGCTGAATAAAATGCATATATTCTTTTTTTAATATTAATTTACTGTACTAACCAATCACTTGTAAATATATCAGGTATTTCCTAGGACATTTTGAATTAATTAAGTATTAAGTAATGTTTTGAAGCTTATGGCATGACAATATTAATGATTGCTGTGTCTAATTTGCCCAAGATATCAGAATTCCCACCTAAATAACTATGAATGAATAAAGGCATAAGGGTGAAACTTGTAGCACCATTTCCGATTTCCGGTTTTCACACCTCTAGCCTCATTAATTACTGTTGTCAATGTCAACTCTCAGGTCTCATTAGTGTATATTGACCATGTGGTGTTGGAGATGCAATAAAAATACTTACATCAATGTTGAATATTGAATAGAATTATGTATTTGTGACAGTAGTGTATCAAATGCCCCAGGAAAGTCTATCAGAACAATGAGTTAGTTATGATTTATGGCCATTTTGATGGGAGTTTTATGTTTCTGGTATGGTAAACGAGATTTTTTGATAACAATTTATATGTATATATTTACAAAAGTACACATGCCCTTTGGGTAACAGTTTATGTTTTTGGATAGAATAATAAGGTAAGATTGTGTGTTTGTTTTTTTAAATATATGAATAATTTGAATAATTTATACAATGATTTTAAATAAAGTAAAGTTTTAATTGTAGCAGACCAAAATACTTTGTAGTGTCATTTATCTGACCTTTTAGCATTGTAATAATCATTTAGTAATATTAAGATAGAATTGAAATGTTAAAATATTCCAAAGTTATATTTAGTTTATAAGCTTCTTTGTACTGTAACTTTGCCCTAAATACGTAAATACGAAGGTTTTAAAATGACTAATTGCTTATAGTTTATTTCTAATTGTAATGATGTTATCACTGTTTAAACAAAGTGTTGTCATTCATTGACATACATGTACGGTTGTCAAAAAGTATACCTAACAATTCCAACTATTTAAATGGCTGATAGCTAGATTGTTACTTACAGATAAACATTATGTAGATAAACAAATAGATACAATTTCACAGGTATCTTCAATGGTATCATATGCAGTTGTTATTTCAAAGGGTAATGGATTTTGTAAAATATGTATTGTTTATCTTATAAAGTGTAATGTGTTCTCTTAATGTATTTCTGATGTTTTTGTCTTTGTGTCATCTAGTGCATTTTTTGGCACTTGAAAATAAGGTTCTTTGATGTTTGTAGGTAATTTTAGGATGTTAAAGTTTATAAAGATGAATCATTTAAAATGTCATCTAAAGTGTATCTACTGTAATTACTCTATGTTTTCGGACACTTAAAAATAATTAAAAAAATGTGTGTCCGAAAACTTAGGTACCAAAAATATTCACAAAATACAGGTGTCCGAAAACTTAGAGTCAAAAATAAAAGTGTCCGAAAATAGCATCAATTGTATCAACGACTACCGGTAATAGCACCCGCTAGTAAAATGCCATGCCGTATCGTATAAATTACAGTTATATATAAATAATTTTAAATGCTTAATATATTTGACAGAAAGTTACTACAAGGTTGTAATTTGACCAACGTGTTCAAAGATAAGCATGTGATGTACCGATTCTCGCTAGTATGAACCTGTAATTAACGCAATAAAAAAGCAAACTGTGAACTCTTTGTTTGTTCATTTCCGATAGTTGTAGTCTAACACCTTCCATTGTTCGTTAAACTTGCATTAGCGTGCATCACACTTAGAAGCGTTTAGTATTTGTCACAGTTATTTTACTAAGAAGGGGTTAAGTACCACTGCGGTAGATAATTGAACTGTTAATTGACACTACCCCTGGTTACCGGGTAATTGTCATAACTCTTATGCTATTGGGCGAAACCATTGTTTAATACCTGTTTACAAGGTTATTTACCCAATAACGCAAGGTCCGTTGCCCTCAGGCATGCACCTGCCATGTTTTATGATGTTAATCTGGTTGTAAAACCCCATGATCGAAGTGTCATTAGATATCGAAAACAGGACCGAAATTTGGTAAAATAGCGCTGTAAAATAAACTGTCCGAAAACTTAGAGACATTAATTATGGACAAAAACTCGTGTGTCCGAAAATTAAGAGTCACGAAAAATAATTATTTTTGCTAAAAAAAGGGGTGTCCGAAAACTTAGAGTGTCCGAAAATATAGAGTAATTACAGTAAACATCTCAGAGAATATTGTTTGAAAATACGGAAGACAATTTCTAAAGATATGTTTGTGATGAAAAAATATTATAATTTTATGCACTCTCCAGTGAATTTTTTTGCCCCAAATGTAAGCCTTTTACAGGCTGCTTCCCAATGGAAAAAAGTAACTTTTTCCCCCAAAAACTAACCAAAGTTTCCCCCAAAAAGAAGCAGAACTTTTACAATAAACTTAATAATTGGTTTATTGAGTGTATTAGATGGGGATATAAACTCTTTTCACACAGGCTAATGAAGAAGTAGACAGGAATCTATATGGGCATTGGATAGTTGAATTCAAGGACATTTCAAGGAATATTGTTGTACTGGTTTTAATCCTTGAAATGTGGGACAAAATGGCTGAAGATCAGAGGCCAGACATGTCAGGCTGATTATTTACATCCAAGATAAGATTTTAGTTTATTGGTCCACTTGACATTTCAGAGCTCTTAAAGTGTAAGCTTATTTCATGTTACTGGACATGCTGATGTATTCTCATTTTAGTTTTCTCTTAACCCTTTGCATGCTAGGATATTTCTTGTGTGCTAAATTGGTGTCTGCAGAATTTCTAAAATCATCATTTTCTTCACTTAAAAAAACAAAAACACTATCAGAATAGCAAACAGTTTGGATCCTATTCAGACGCCACATTTTGTGGCGTCTGATCTTGATCCAAACTGTTTGCAAAGGCCTTTAAAATTCGGCTCCAGTGCTTAAAGTGTTAAACGAATCAGGAGCTTTTGCTTTAAGTTTTCATCTTTGTAACCATAGTGATTTAAAGGTTATGGATTAATGCCTATTGGAATCCGGAAATTGTTATCAGCATGTGCCAATGCAGCTTATTAATAAGGCCATCTTGTGTTTGGGGGACAATATTACATCTGATCATGGATGTCCTAATCAGAAATGTGCAAGTCAAATATTATGTTATCTTTAAGTGATAGACAACCAGACTGACAAAGGAGCAGTTATCATTGAAACCAGGCATGTTAACCTGTCCACAATTGTCAGTCTAGTTTGATAACTTTAAACATCTTCATAGGAAATTTGCAATGCAAATATTGCACTATTAAATATTGCACAGTGGGACTTGCCATTATAAAGGGTGCTGTTATCTTTTTGGCCAATTTCATATCTTTGGACCACTTGATTTTCATGTACAGAAATGAAGATCACACACAAACAATCAGCTTCTGTCGCAGTTATCTGTTTAGCATACATTACAGCTTATGGTCACAATATACTAATTCAAATTCTTTATGTAATGTAACGTGAAACCTTCAATTTTAGAAAAAGTAAAGTCAACATTTTGCATGTAGAGACCCCTCTAATCATTCAATTTCTTAAAGATCATTGTAATCTGAATGCATTTAAGGAATAACAAAGGTATGTCATGCTGCACGAAAAAAAAACTTGAAATAATTCAAAGATAACTGGTTTTGTAATCTTTTTTTCCGACCACTTTTTAGTTGATTATTGGTTGGTAATTATACTTGAGCTTGATCGCACAAGTTTCCTGCTGTACATTTCAATCTTTTAACCTTTTCCCCCAAAGAAGCAAAGTGAAAATGGCTTTTGCAACCAGCATGTAACCAGAACAGCCTGCGAGGAACTCGCAATATGTTCAGGTTTTATGCTGTTTGCTGCTCATCAGTAACTAAGGGTTGAAAATGAAGCCTTTAAAAACTTGAATCTAGTAAGAAAGGTCTTAAATCACATATAACTTGTAAAGGACTACCAATGCTTGAAAATACGTATCTAAGTGGTGATGGGTTAAACATTAACCAATTTATGCCTAGCGTCTAGAAAAAGGGCCTTGGCAAACAGCGTAGACCCAAATGTGACGCCGCATAATGGGGTGTCTCATCAGGGTTTGCGCTGTTAAATGCTTGAAAGAATTTCTGTAAGAAATGTTTTAAATATAGAAATAAATGTACTAGACATCCCTAATTTTGGAAATAAATTGGTCCAATTTTGAAGGATGGAAGAGTCCACTAGGCATAAATGGGTTAAAGTGATTTCTTGGTGAATAACAATGCTTTCCCTGATTGCAGGTCAAGAAAGGAATAACAAAGCAAGTTTCATGAACAAGAAACATGTCTTCCAGTAAATCAAGATGAATTTAAAGAGTAAATCATTGCAAATCTCAATTATTTAGTATACTGTAACCATTATTATCTCAAACAGTCAGTTTGTGAAATATAAACAGGAAATACAACATGATATCAGTTAAGGGCTTAGTCACCTCAATGACATGATATTGGCCCATTCTTTGTTGAAGTACCTGTAGCGTTCTCTGATCCACACCCCTTGATCTGTACTGATGCACATTGAAGTGTTTTTGAGTTCTTGTTTACATACCGATGATGGGTCCAATCGTAAATGATCTAATTTCAAAACCTTGCCTTGATTCATAATCCTCGTTATTCAACCGTGGCTGCCCCTGCCGACACTTTTGAGCGTCTCACCTCAGCTTTTTACTACTTGTCTGTTGCAACTTTAGTTTTATGATTGTGATCAACGATTACCACCTTACCACTGCTACAGTTTTACATCGACAGCTTACACTGTTCATAATTTTCAGTGTGTCACTCATATTTAACAAAGCTGTATACACGTGTAGGCTGGTGATTATATCGAGGCTTGATGAATAATTTTGAGAGAAGAAGGAATAATCCTTTCGTGGCTGAAATGTTTGTGTGCACTAGAGGAAGAGAGATTAATAAGGAACTATTTATATAATGTGACAACCGCTTAAGGATATTAAACAAGTGTAATACAGGATTGTTAATTTATAAACTTTAATTTCTTTAACAGTGTGGTTTAACAGGCAGGATATGGTGTTTGGTGGTCAGAAACATGTATACATATCATGTTTAACTAATTACTAGAAGTAATTAAGACTCTTTATATTGGTGAAAAGTTTATAACTGGTACTCCTCGGATATTGTTGATGTAACTCTGTGAGACTGGAATTAAATGTGCTGTGTAAATGAATTAAAACTCTTTATGTTCCTGAAAAGTTTACAACTCATACTCGGATATTGTTGATGTTACTCTGTGAAACTGGAATTAAATGTGCAGTGGAAATAATTTAAAGTGAGAGAGTGTTCAAAATCATTTTTGGATTTCTGAATAAGTTTCTTCCCTTTATACAAAAAAGGTAAATAGTTTGTCTAAATAAGCATAAAAGTGTGACTGCATGATTTTATATCTGATTAATTGACACAAACAGAAACAATTGAATAAAAGTAATCATATATAATTGGATAGTTTTCTTAAGTTTCAACTAACATCTCTTATACATGTATATACATTGATTAGATTTTTGTTAAGGGTTATAAAAACACTACATTTTTATGCAAACATTAACACTATGATATCTGTAGATTGTTTTCAGAAATAAGGTATTACTCTCATCCCGTAATAGTGAGAATTTTTCAGTCGCATAACTTCCTTTGCCCTATTTTGATATTGATATGTATATGAATGATCGTAAAAATAAATTTTAACAAAAGTAAGCAAATATTTGATTCAATTAATGGCAGGTATTAATTGGTTTATCAGGATTAATCAAGCCCCCTAATCAGCCGCTGATCTTGATGGCATATTTACTGTCAAATCATTTATATTCGTCTGTATGATATTTACAGTGTTTTTTTTCATTCAAAATCGGGTCCCGTATTCGGCCCCATTCCCAACAGAAAAACGAAAAAAAAATTCCCAAATGGGACCTAAAAATTACCAATTCAATATTTTTTTATTTTTTTATTTTTGTTTTTAGATTTCAACATTTTGTTCATCTGCCATCCAGCCATATAAGGTCAACTTAGTAAAAATAATGCTTAAAACATTTTTATGTCATACATTTTCCCAATTCAAAGGGAATTTCCGAAGTGGTGAAAAAACACACTGATTTAGTGGTTTTTACTCTTTTGTGGACACATATTAATTATATTTCTGATTTTGGACAAAAATGATGAATTTGTGTTTAAGTCATTTTCTGACTGTGTAATACTTTGAAGGATCGGTAAACTTAAAAAAATAGGAAATCAACGAAAATTAATGTCCCACAAAGAGAATGATTGTACAGTAAAATGAGAAACAGTAATCTCCAAAAGATAAGCTTTATCTATCTACAGGTATTTGTGTGCATGTACCTATGAACTGATTGATAGCATCGGGCATTTTTGTTTTGAAATAATGGTACAAAAGAAATATTGTTGATATTTATATGATAATAGATAATAACGAACTGATGCGGAACATGTTGTCCACCTGTTAACCCATTAATGCCTAGCGTCTAGAAAAAAGGCCTTGGCAAACAGCGTAGACCCAGATGAGGCGCCGCATGATGCTGCGTCTCTGAATTTCTGTGCGAAATATTCTAAATATAGAAATAAATAAACTAGACATCCCTAATTTTGGAAATAAATTGATCCAATTTAGAAGGATGGGAGAGTCCACTAGGTTTTAATTGTGCACCTGGAACTTGTAGCTCACATGCAATTTTTGAGTTTACCAAATAGCACAACTTAAATCGTTAACTAGTATTAGAGACATAGGGGATTTCCATATAGTATGTCACGTTCCAGAGGGGTGGGGTAAGAAAGTGTGACAAGTTTGTGACAGAGGGGTGGGGGGGAGGAGAGGGGGTCCAGCCATTTGTGACCTAGCACATTATTTTTTTTGTAATTCGCAGTCTGTTCAGGTTTTATGCTGTTTGCTGTAGTTGAAAATGAAGCCTATAAAACATGAATCTGGTAAGAAAGTCCTTTAACTCTTTCAGTGCTGGAACCAAATTTTGACGGCCTTAATGCAAACAGTTTGGATCCAGTTGAGACGCCACAGAATGTTTGCTTTTCTGATAGTATTCTTTGAAAAAAAATGCTAATTTTAGAAATTCTGCAGACAACATTTTAGCAGACGACAAATTTCCCAGCATGCAAAGGGTTAATTCTAATTAACTTTTTGAGGGACTATCAAAATGGGTATCTAAGAGGTAAAGGGTGAAACAACTCTGCTTTCATACTAATGTAAGTGAATTCTGTTCCAAAAGGCTATAAAATGTTGTGAGGTTATAGTGATATCTTAAATCTGATAAAATGACCTGACAGGGCATGCAGATAGACATCTGTAGATAATGTGTGTGTTCTCTTATTACTTGTAACAGCTGATTCAACTTGTCTCAAGATATTTAACTTTTGAGATAACATTTATGCAGTTGAAAATTCATTAATTTTGTTTGATGAATAGTTATGGCCATATTGCTCAGGTGGTAAATGTTGAGAAAGAAGTTACTGTGTGGTATTAGAAGGTAGAAGGCATTTTTGATTGGTTTTAAATTAAGAATTTACATGGATTTACATAAAACAACACGTATGGCATACATAATAACGGTATGAATGATATAAATAGTGTGTGGTTTTGACAGCTTAATTAAAAAAAACTTAAAGAAAAAAAAGGATATATGAAAAGAGAGGTATTGTGCACTCATGAAAATTACAGGAGGTTTAGTCAGTAAGTATTAAACCTTTACCACTTAAGATACGTATTTTGACGCATTTGTAGTCCCACAGAAAGTTATTATTATTCATATAGCTTGAACAAGTCCAGTTCATTTATATATATATATATATATATAAAGTTGACAATATATAAGCAAAAGCATAGCAATGTGAAAGTGACAAAAATAGTATAGAACAAGGTGTTAAAAATGCACTTAAGCCATTATATTACTCCACGTTTGCATTCAATATCTCAGTTCTGATTTTAAAAGCATTTTTACAATATTTCGCGAGATTCATTAGAACTTTAGTGCTAAGCATTTGTAAACTTATTAGTTTACATCATTTGTAGTGTTAGATTATGATCTAAATGAAGCCTTTAAGAATTAAAAAGGCTAA
The DNA here is from genome assembly GCF_020536995.1 of Dreissena polymorpha. NCBI lineage: Eukaryota > Metazoa > Mollusca > Bivalvia > Myida > Dreissenidae > Dreissena > Dreissena polymorpha. Next base: position 35,355,670 of record NC_068369.1, read on the forward strand.
AATTAATTAAAAGATCAGGGTCTGAATGACCCATAATGAAGTGACTAATATGATAGATTACATCAGGTTGCAAATGACCAACTTCAGTGTTTATGATTAGATCATGCATGATATAAACAACCCTGTTATGACAATTAGCCTATTGTCCTGCTATATATTGATAAACATTGGATCTAAAAAGCTTCAGTAAAAACAAGAATACAATTAAAGAAAGAATTATCCGACTGAAACATTTAAAAAAAATTTGGTCCATTTACCAAAATGTGAAAGGGTCCTGTTAAACTCGAAATAGCTGTTGCAATATGTTGCAATTTCCATGTTAAATCCATTAGGTAAATCAAGCAGGTTTGTGTATTTCTGATAAGCGTGTCTTGCCCTTACATGTATTTGAACCCTTTCCCACTCAGAGGCAAAGTGAAAATGGCTATGTGCAAACAGCATAAAATCGGAACAGCCTGCGAGTTACTCACTGGCAGTTCAGCTTTTATGCTGTTTGCTGCTCATCAGTATTTAAGGGTTGGAAATTTCAAGCCTTTAAAACTGGCATCTAGTAAGAAAGGTCATAATTAAATTGAACTTTTTAAGGGACTACAAATGCTTCAAAATACGTATCTAAGTGGTAAAGGGTTAACCCATTCTAGAAAAAAAGGCCTTGGCAAACAGCGTAGACCCAGATGAGACGCCGCATGATGCGGCGTCTCATCAGGGTCTGGGCTGTTTGCTTAAAGGAATTTCTGTAAGAAAAATTCTAAATATAGAAATAAATATACTAGACATCACTAATTTTGGAAAATAATTGATCCAATTTAGAAAGATGGGAGAGTCCACATTAGGCATAAATGGGTTAAACTAACACATGGTGGTCTAAATAATATCAGTTTCTGTATTTATAATCATGTCCCCAAACTGTTACAGTGATATTTAAATTAGTTTCATTTATGTCTAGAGAGGTATTGTTGATTTTTCGGCGTCAGCTGAATACGCCAGCTTTTCACCTTAGCCTGACCTTTGTTAGCGTCCAATAGAACTCAAATAAAACTTCCCGCGGCCAAGTACAGATGAATACACTTCATTGACTGCATTGGCTGATTTGATAATACCACTAGAACATTGGAAACATGTCCGCGTCTTTGTAACACTGTTTTACTGCGTGTTCAGCATGAAACAGTTTTATCTCTAATAAAAAGGCTTTATAGATAGAACAGTTTTACACTCAATCTCGACATCAATACAGTTTGTGCGTACATCTTTTATTTTCAGAGGATTTTCAGCGCGAGAACGTTGTGTACTTAAAGGCCATGTTCTCATATTTAGTACTGACTTCCATATTCCTGTCAACATGTTATATGTAAAAGTATGAAGAGCAGTGGAAGCGATGCCTCACTTTAATGTGTTGCATTTCAACCCGCGAGGTATAAGGGGTCAGTTCGCGGTTAGTGTGTTTGAATGTCAGAGTTTATTTACAGATCAGACCTTCTGTGCTGTTCGGAGTTCGCGGTCAGTTATATAATAGTTATAAAATAAAGACGCTATAGCGTGAACTAGGTGAACCGGAATTTTCTTTACCACCAGAAAGATGTGAAATGAAGATATCCAGCGATATTATTTTATGGCATGTCAATAATAGATTCTTAATGTGTTTTCAACAATACCATGATAAATATTATTTTTAATTAATTAACAAGAATTATTCCATCATATTTACTAATGTATTATTGCAGCATATTGACTAATGTATTAAGTATGAGCGCGATGATTCTCGATACTGTTAATAATCGAATCAAATACACGTAGCAATTCCCGATAAACCACTCAAACAGGTTTGTTCGAAGAACGCGCGTATACATATTTAAAATATGTACGGAGACTTCGCGTGTGGCCGGTTGACTTTGGTTTTCTTTTTTGTATCTATAGGTTTATGACCAGCAATATGTAATAATGTAAAATAAGCCGCGAAAACTCCGCGTAACATCCCGTACTGCGTTTGATGCAGCTAAAAACTGCACAGAAATAGATATTAGCTATCCTTGATCTCATTCATTTAAATCTTTACCTTCCATAAACTCCAACCACAATCAACGCCGTATATCTTTTTTAAAGATATTTCTTGTTTACTAAGAATCTAGTAAACAAGGTTACAAATTGTCTCTTTATTTATATAGATATATTTTAATCTAACAATAATTAGTTACATTTATGTCTAGAGAAGAATATTTGAGTAAACAAGGTTACAACTTGTTTCTTTATTTTAATATATTTTTTTTATAATAATAACTTGTTTCATTCATGTCTAGTGAGGTATTTTAGAAGAAAAGGGGATATATAGTTTTTGCACTGTCCGTCAGTCTGTCAGTCTGTCACACTTTTCCTGTGCGCTCTCTAATTCAAATAGTTTTCATCCAATCTTTACCAAACTTGGTCAGAAGTTGTATCTAGACAATATATAGGTCAAGTTCGAATATGGGTCATGCCGGGTCAAAAACTAGGTCACGGGGTCACGTAGTGCATTTCAAGGATTTAGCATGGTGTCCGCTCTCTAATTGAAGTAGATCTAGTTTTCATCTGATCTTTACCAAACTTGGTCAGAAGTTGTATCAAGACAATATCTAATTAAGTTCGAATATGGGTCATGCCGGTTCAAAAACTAGGTCATGGGGTAACTTAGTGCATTTCAAGGAATTAGCATGGTGTCCGCTCTCTAGTTTATGTGGCTTTCTGATTTATTTTGATATTCTAAGACATTTTTATGCCCCCGAAGGAGGGCATATAGTGATCGGACTGTCCGTCCGTCTGTCCGTCACACTTTGCGTTCAGATTTCGAAAAATGCTCATAACTTCTATGTCGCTTCAGATAGCAATTTCATATTTGGCATGCATGTGTATATGGACAAGGCCTTTCCATACGCACACAAATTTTGACCCCTGTGACCTTAACCTTGAACTTAGGGTGCGCGTTTAGGTTTCGAAATCTGCGTTTAGGTTTCGAAGAAAGCTCATAACTTCTACCAAGCGTTTATAGGGGTCATAAGTCATCCTATGGTGACAGCTCTTGTTGAGTTGTTAATATGAATCTAGTTAACATTAGATTACAAATAGATTCTTTATTTTAATGTTTTAAATGTAACTTAAATATTTTTTAGAATGGTGCATCACTTTTTATGCCCCGCTAAAGTGTCATATAGCAGTTGAGTGTCTGTCCGTCAGTCTGTCCGTCTGTCCGAAAAATTTAACATTGCCCATAACTTTTGCAATATTGAAGATAGCAACTTGATATTCGGCATGCATGTGTATCTCATGGAGGTGCACATTTGAATGGTGAAAGGTCAAGGTCAAGGTCATCCTTTTAGGTCAAAGGTCAAATATATGGCTTCAAAGCGGCGCAGTAGGGGGCATTGCGTTTCTGACAAACACTTCTCGTGTTATATTGATATTTTTTAAAGGCACATTAAAAAAAAGCGATTCCCCACTGCAAAGTATATTTTGCTAGTATTGCGTTATTGTGCCTTAATACATGATAAATGCATTATTTTTACAGGGAACAAATGTTTAAGAAAAATAAAGAAGTAGTTAAAAGATCCCAATTGTATTGAAACTTCAGTGTTCTATTTTCGTAAATACTTAAATTACAAAATGTCATTTCTAAACGTAGAAAAGTTTCAATGGTAGCCAAAACACAGGAAAAAAGTATAGTGTTACCACATTATTATGCCCCCCTTCAAAGAAGAGGGGGTATATTGTTTTGCACATGTCGGTCGGTTTGTCCGTCAGTCGGTCCTTCCACCAGATGGTTTCAGGATGATAACTCAAGAACGCTTAATTAGGCCTAGGATCATGAAACTTCATAGGTACATTGATCATGACTGGCAGATGACCCCTATTGATTTTCAGGTCACTAGGTCAAAGGTCAAGGTCACAGTGACTCAAAATAGTAAAATGGTTTCCGGATGATAACTCAAGAATGCTTACACCTAGGATCATGAAACTTCATAGGTACATTGATCATGACTGGCAGATGACCTATAGATTTTCAGATCACTAGGTCAAAGGTCAAGGTCACAGTGACTCGAAACAGTAAAATGGTTTCCTGATGATAACTCAAGAATAATTAGGCCTAGGATCATAAAACTTTATAGGTACATTGATCATGACTGGCAGATGACCCCTATTGATTTTCAGGTCACTAGATCAAAGGTCAAGGTCACAGTGACAAAAAACGTATTCACACAATGGCTGCCACTACAACTAACAGCCCATATGGGGGGCATGCATGTTTTACAAACAGCCCTTGTTTCTATTTCGTATTTTAAACACATTAATTTGATATCAAGTTTAAGCTATATTTGGTTTCAGAAGATACATTTAGAAAATAACAGGTTACTGCCTGATCATTGAGTATTATATCAGGCTTGGCACTAATAAAATGACGGCTAGACTTAACCAGTTAATCTGTTTATAATACCACTCACCCCTTGTTAAAAGAAATAGTAATCTTTATTGCTATATCTTAGTAAAACGACCTACCTCCGAATATTGACAGTGATGTAACAACTTCCTGTAAATGTGATACCGTATATAAATGTAGCAGTGTGATACATACTGTTCTACATTTTTCTAATTTATTTAAAATATTTAAAAGAAACATGTTTCCAAAAATCTGATAAAAAAGTTTCCCAAAATATTCCAAACTTTTCCAATTAACTAAATATAAATATAATTGGTTAATTGATTTTATTATACAGCAATTTAATTCCCCAGTACATTATAATATAAATTTCAGGAAGCAGTTATAAACAATTTGTATATTGTTCTTTATAATCTTATTAATAATGTTTAATTTTTCCCAATTTCATGGTCTATCACGCTTTTTTCCCAATCAAAAAGGCACAGGCTGTAAGATATGAAGCAAAAAAAAAATCACTTCAAATATTGAGAGTTCTCTCATGTCATGGCATATGTATTCACAGGTATTCACAGGTGAATTTAGTACACATGCTTGTTGCAGCATAATTTATGAAAGTTTGTGACTGTGACATAAAATTATGATATTTATGGTTTTGTGGTTTTCACAAAACCTTCTCCTATCAAAAGCTTTATTGATACGGAGCTGGCAGTTTGCCAATTCAAGGTTTTTATATTTGATGGTTCATATACATGTAAGATTATATGAGTTGTGAAGAAATATTTATGTGATATGAATTACATAGAAACTGTTTGAAGTCATGTCATTCTTCAATCCAAATATATTTGATATAATCACCATTCAAAATGAATAGCAGTTAATTATGCAAATATATATAAGGGAACTTAATACGTAGTTAATTAAAAAAAAATCCTATCAAATTTATTTCAAGGTAATATAAAATGTAGTGTAATAAATTCTTTTTTTTTTTTTAATAATGACTATTCTTTATCTCTTTTTGTGTTTAAGTGAAAATGACTATGTGAAAACAGCATACAACCAGAACAGTCTGCGAGTAATTCACAGTCTGTTCAGGTTTTATGCTGTTTGCTGCTTATCAATATCAAAGGGTTTGAAATAAAGCCTTTAAAACTAAAATCTAGTAAGAAATGTTTTTGATTAAATTTAACTTTCTAAGGAACTACAAATACGCAAAAAAACGTATCTAAGAGGTAAAGGGTTAATTAAATGCGTATCTTAGTGGTAAATGGGGTTGGTTAAGTACGTATCTAAGTGGTAAAGGATTAAATACGTATCTAAGTGGTAAACAGTTAAATACGTATCTAAGTGGTAAAGGGTTAATGATATAAGGCTTGTACCTAGAATAATATATTTTAATAAGGGTAACAATATTCTTTGTAAATTAATCATATAAAATAAATTGTTTCTAAATACACAGTGCTATCTTGTTTTGCATTTTCAATTGCACTGTTTTGAAGTGATATATATTTATTTCATTACTCAATCAATCTCATTCATTTGATTACATAAACCAAAACTTTTAATCATTGATTGCGTTCATAAAAATTCAAGATAAAAGATGACTTTTGACATTTATATCAAATTCATTTCCTGTTCATTGAACAATCATGCGTGGCTTTTGAAAGATTTTTTTGCCATTGATTTTCCATAAGATGTTTGCATTTGATAAATAGAAATAGTGTGTTTTGTCCCCGGTTTGTTTGCAACACAAGAATGCTATTATGAGAGCAGTCTAGACGAGGGCCTTGTTTCAATTAATCACCTGGAATGCAGTTTGATTTAAACATGAACCTAAACAAACAAGAATGCAAATTACTAAACATGTAACGTTTCAATATTAAATGTGAACATTCATCAATTTGGACAAATTTTTGCAGAACATACAAATCTACTAATAATAATATTTGATTTGCCAGTAGAAATAATGTGTGCCCAACATTTTAATATTAATATTTTTTTTCAAATAAAGATGAACCTCCCTCTTCGAAAATGGGGCTTAATGCAAGAGCATACAGTTAAGTCCCAGATTATGCTGTGCAGTCCCCACAGGCTTAATGCAAGAGCATACAGTTAAGTCCCAGATTATGCTGTGCAGTCCCCACAGGCTTAATACAAGAGCATACAGTTAAGTCTCAGATTATGCTGTGCAGTCCCCACAGGCTTAATACAAGAGCATACAGTTAAGTCCCAGATTATGCTGTGCAGTCCCCACAGGCTTAATGCAAGAGCATACAGTTAAGTCGCAGATTATGCTGTGCAGTCCCCACAGGCTTAATACAAGAGCATACAGTTAAGTCTCAGATTATGCTGTGCAGTCCCCACAGGCTTAATGCAAGAGCATACAGTTTAGTCCCAGATTATGCTGTGCAGTCCCCACAGGCTTATAAAGGATGACACTTTATGCTTTTATGATATTTTTGAATTAAGGAAGTCTTTTAAGCAAAAAAAACACAACAATAGTTTATGCAGAAAGGGTCTTTCCTGACTAGCCTGTGCGTGGACTGCCCCTGACTAGCCTGTGCGTGGACTGCCCCTGACTAGCCTGTGCGTGGACTGCATTTGCTAATCTGAGACATCACTTTAGCACATGCATTAAGCCCAGTTTTGTTAGAGCAAACTTTAGATATCTGCTTATTACAAGAGCTGAAATAAAAAATGACAAATTGTCTTGGTTATTTTCAGGACAATGAGTTGAAGACCGCATGACCCTCTAATCATGGGCAACAAGCATTCTAGCTCCAAGGATGCCCATTTCTCCTCTGAATCACGCGGGCGCAGTCGTTCCTTCAACGGGCTTGCCTCCCGCTTCAGAAAGGCGAGTCGAAGCCCGCCAAGGGAGCGGAGCAGCTCGTTCGGCGAATCGGCGGGAAAACCGCATCGGAAAGGAAGTGGGAAAATGGGTCAGAACGGTGTTTTCAAGGGTGGTCAGGGAAACAACGGTCACTTGATCCGGAGAGGTCATGATATTCCGATAACGACCACTCTGACGAGGGATAATGGTGGTGTCGATGTTCAGATCGAGGTCAAGAAAGTTGGTGATGTGGAAAGTCTCGGGAAACTGTCGCAGTCTGCTCCGAGTGGGCGTGGCTTTCATTATCGGCATTCTCCCGCTAGGAATGTGACGCCAATAGCCGAGCAGGTGTCTGTTGGCACGATGTCAGTGAAAGACCAGCGTCGCCTGAGTCAGGATAGTTCTAAACTAAGTTGTCCTTCACCAAGTAAGTCGATAATTTTAGACGAAAATGATACCATCATCAAAAGTTCAAATCTGAAGAATTTGAAAAACAAGCAGCTATCTCAGACTGATAAGCAGGAATTAATTGAGAATTATTCAGAAAATACATCACATATCTCTGCAGACAAGATGAGAACTGTTTCTAGGGAACTGTTTTCTGATCAGTTGGAGGATTTGGCCAAGAGACGAGGCATGGCAACTTTGAATCGTGATCTCTCCTTATCTAATGCCAGTCTGGGTTTGCTTTCCAATCGATCCAAGTCAATGCACAGCCTCAGTTCCAATGATTACGACTACGAGGAAAGGTGCAAGGTGGGTGAGTTGTTGTCATTTGAAGACAGCCACCAGGTCGGGGAATTGTGCAGGAGTATAACTTCGCAGTTTTCCAGTGAAAATCAGCAGGAAAAAGACCAGGACATATTTCTTAGACCGCGGACAAGTTCTGCTTCTGCAGTGGATCTTGGAAGTTACAACCGCAAGCAGATGGCGTTTGGAAAGACGAGCGCGGAGATTAGGCGCAACCTGGCGTCACAGTACGCGATAGATCCGAATAAGTCTGCTCAGAAAAGTAGTTCTGCTAATAATGTAGGGTCTGACGTGATGCAGGCCCGAAGAATGCTGGTTGCAAGGGCGCTTAAAGATGGCGAAAAAGACGATAATGTTTCAGTTGGTAGTGTAGTCCCACCTCAACAGTCCCCGCAAATCGCGATGGCAATGCAGGAATCACTTGTGAAACAACATTCCCTCCAAAGTTTAAAGGTAAACGAGAGTGTTTCATTGTCCCCGAGCTCACCAGTCACCACTGGGTTGAAAGCGTCCCCAAAAATGGGGCGCCGTAGTTCAGCAGGGAGACTTACCGGTGTTATCACGTCGCCTGAAAAGTCTTACAGCCTGGCGAAGCAGGGTACACCATCCCCGAGTGGAAAAATGTTCATCACACGCCGTACTTCTAGTCCGATATTCCCTCAAGGCTTGGTGTCCACTCCAGAGAAAACGGGAACCAATCAAAGCATTTCAAGAACAAGTTCAGGTTCTTTTTTGCAGAACATTCAAAGCCCTGTTTCTATTACGGATAAATCCAGCACGCATCAAAGCATGTCAAGAATTAGTTCGGGTTCTTTGCTCCAAAACATCGACGTTAATCAGCTTCTGGCTGCAAATATGACCAAATCCATGCAGAAGTTTCTGCTGGATGATCGAGGCATCGGAACAAACTCGACTGATTACGAAAAACTTCATAACAAGCTGAATAAGAATAAAATAAAGAAATCCACTTCGGCGTTGCCGACAGACGAGGGGTTTCGGGAAAGGAGCAGCAGCTTCTCAATGCTGTTGTCGCGGCAACAACAACAACAGTTCGTCCAACAGATGATCTCACAGCAGCAGGCGGAATTGAGCAAAAAGCAGGAAAAAGTGCAGGATCAAGAAATGGTGGTGTCCGAAACTCAAATAACTCAAATCGTTCATTTGCAAACTAAGTCATACGACAGCACGCCAGTGTCAACAGGCGGTGATTCTGGATTTCGTAGTAGAAGTCAGAGCTGGTCGTCGCTGTCACGGAAAAGCGTCTATGAATCGCAGCGGGAGATATGTGGTGTGTCGAACCCTGTGAGTAACTTGTGGAGTTATAGCGAAGTGTCGCTTGCAGAGTTACCCGTGGATTTGACCTCGCAACCTCAGCGGTATATATCGGTCATTGAAGACGACGGACCATCCCCTGAAAATTTGAATTTCTCTCATGGTAAGTGGTTCTTCTGGGGTTTACCAAGCAGTCTGTTGTTTTTTTCAAATTTGTGTTGTATGTTGACCTATATACTAAAAATATGGAAATATTCAGTTGAACTGTATTGTAAATATGGACATAACAGGTGACCTAGGTAGTAAATATGGAAATAGTGAGTTCACCTAGACAGTATACATGGAAATAGTGAGTTCACCTAGATAGTAAATATGGAAAAAGTGTGTTTACTTAGATGGTAAATATGGAAATAGTGTGTTTACCTAAATAGTAAATATGGAAATAGCCAGTTGATCTAAGTAGTAAATAAGGAAATAGTCAGTTGACCTATATATAGTCAATTTAGGAACAAGGCCTACTAATTTGAAGTGGTCTGTTGACCTACAAAGTAAATTACAAAAATCTCAGGATGTTCAATTGAAAGTAGCACTTGTGCTGTTGTGCTTTTGCATGTAAAAACAATTGTTGCAATTCTGTATGGTGTTTAAACTACTTATGTGGTTCGCAATAAAACTCTTAATTTATCTGACCTTCAGATGTGGTGATTTTTAATGCTCTTTTGATCACTTATTCTAAAAGATTTCCTTAACAAATTCAATGTAAAAGCAAAAACTTCAACAAAAAAATAAACGCAACATTTTTCTTCATAACTGTGCAATTTCTTAAAGAGCATTCTAAGCCAAATTGATTTAAACACTTTTATGTGGTATGTAAGAAATAATTTTACAGCACAGACTAATGAGGAACAACACTTTACGTTGTAATGGTATTTTTGGTTCAGAGGAAGTCTTTTCTAAGCAAAACTCCAGTTCAGGCGGCAAGTGTCATTTTTTATCAGCCTGTGCGGACTGCACAGGCTAATCTGTGACGAAACTTATTGCACATGCTCTAAGCCCCATTTTCCTATAGCAAGGCTCATATAATATGAGTCGTGTTCTGAGAAAACTGGGCTTAATGCATGTGTGTAAAGTGTCGTCCCAGATTAGCCTGTGCAGTCTGCAATTTCAGCCTAAATTGGATTTTTGCTAACAAGAGACTTCATTTAAACGAAAAATGTCATAAAAGCCGAAAAAGTTGTCCCTGATTAGCCTGTGCAGATTGCACAAGCTAATCTGGGACGACACTTTACGCACATGCATTATGCCCAGTTTTCTCAAAACACGACTCATAATCTTTATAAAGATTACACACTCATTCATATATTTATGTAATTTGATCCACTGTATCGTTGCAATCTGTCAAGAACTATAAACAGCTAGATAAGTGCATGAAGTTGCATAAAGGTTCATGTACAATGGAATATTTGGAATGCCTTTGAGGTGACAGTATGTTTTAAATGCATGTAATAAAATATAGGAGCGGCCAAACTGGGCAAAAACCACAAAATGCCCCGGTAGCTAATTCCACAGGTCTCAATTATATATAGCCATTGTGCATTTTGTGCTCTACAAACATGATGATGATAGGTTTATTACCATTGTCTGGCCACAACCATGTAGGTTATAGAATATTTTCTCAATTGTCACATATTGTACATTATGGTATGGGTCACATGTTTGATAAAAATATTTTATTTTACATCTGCATAAATGATCAAAGGCATTTAACAGTCTATTAACCCTTTGCATGCTGGGAAATTTGTCGTCTGCTAAAATGTCTTCTCCTGAATTTCTTAAATTAGCATTTTCTTAGATTTTTTTCAAAGAATGCTATCAGAATAGCAAACAGTTTGGATCCTGATGAGACGCCACGTTCTGTCGTTTCTGGATCCAAACTTTTTGCAAAGGCCTTTAAAATTTGGTTCCAACGCTGTAAGGGTCAAACTGATCCTGAACTGAGAAAGTAGTTACTTCCATCATTGCACACATTTTATTTCAATTTATAATTTAGCACTTGCTAATTTGATTTTTGACAATGCAGTAGCAGCTATGGTTTCATCGAATCATTCATGTACATATATAACATTCATAATTTAAGACAAAAAGAAAATTGCATTATTTAAGAAACAAAGATTATTAGCTTAAGTCTTTGAACTGATTATATTGCATTATCCATGGACATATTATTGTATTGCTTAATCTAAGCACTCAGATGAATTTTTCCAGAAACACTTATTTTATTGCATTATTCAGGGACATTAAGCTAATTAAACAAGTTAAAAATAAAAAACTTGTATGCATAATTTAACGTACGCTTAGTTTATTTCATTATTCAGTGAACTCATAGTTTATTGCATAATTCAGTGAACTTATATTTATTAGATAATACTAGGAATTCATTTCCGAGTAAGGTGGCATATAGTAGTTGAACTGTCCGTCAGTCAGTCTGTCCGTCTGTCCAAAAACTTTAACATTGCCCATAACTTTTGCAATATTGAAGATAGCTACTTGATATTTGGCATGCGTGTGTATCTCATGGAGCTCCACATTTTGAGTGGTGAAAGGTCAAGGTCATCCTTCAAGGTTAAAGGTCAAATATATGGCTTCAAAGCGGCGCTGTAGGGTCTTTGTGTTTCTGACAAACAAACCTCTTGTTTTACATATTTCAAGGAGCTCATAGTTGTGCATGATTCAGGGTACTTAGGATAATTTGCAATTTTGGTAAAAATCCTGTACTATTTTTCATTTCAACCTAATTGTACATTTCAAACATCTTCCTACATGCCTACATGTTATAAACTATTGGAAGAAAAAGTTTGGGTTATTTATAGCAAAGATATTTCGTCATCATTATAATAAGATAGAAGAAAATGTTTCTTTATGGCCATGAACTGTGAGGTATTTGAGACATAAGATGTTTATATCTTGCAAATGACAAACTGTGTGATTAAAGTTTGATATATTGATGGTCAGTTAAATATGGTGAAGAAATTTCTCAACTTTAACGTGTTTTCTATTCATGTCCAGGGGTTCTGAAATATGCTGTCCAAGTTGTCCGAGTCGTCAATTTCCCCTTCCGGACAAGCAGTTTTTGAAAGCTGACTTGTCCAGGGACAAGTAAAATTTCCATGGTAATTTTTTTTCGAGAACGAAACTACTCTATTTTCCGAAAATCAATAACAAAAATTTATATAACTAGCTTATGATTAATCTGCGGACTGGCACACTTTTTCAACTGGAGGTAGGTTGTTTTCCGATAATACAGTACAGCCAAAGCGGCACAAACAAAATCCGCAGCTACGCCACGGCCAGATTATTAGTCCGCGGCGGCCGAATCGTGTGTTCACGCGGCGTATCGCTGTGGCACTCGGCAAAAAGTCTCTAATTGCTTCCTTTTGATTGAGTATAACATTGACACTGAAAACGAATTACCTGAGTTGATATTTTCTTCCTTTTATTACAGTGTTTCAAATTCAGGGCCAGTATTCGGCCCCATTCCCTGCAATGGAAAAAAAGTATATAGGTGAAGGCAGCCTTCAACTTTCAAGGCTAAAACAATTGCATGGATCCTTTTGGTTCTCAGTGTGTGATATTTGTAACAATAACAAACTTCATTGACAAAATACTGACACTAAAATATTTATTGTGTAGCAAAAATAAATACATGTCCTTTCCTGTCCATGTTACTTTGTTAATACGCCAGGTCAAAAGGGTAATATTATCTTGCAATATTAGCAAAACTTTGTTGATTGACCAAGTTCCTAATACCAGCTATTAGAAAAGATTAGATCAGGTTGTCCAAAGCCGACCAGCTATGTATAGGGCAAATTGGCACAGCAAGACCCTTTTATGTTATCTTGATATTGAGAAAGCTTTTGATTATCTTTACACTTTTTAGGAGCCAGATTGTCCAGAAGGTGTTTTTCCCTATGTAGGTAATTTGGCCGTATTTATTATATTCAAGCCTTTGACAATTGGTATTGCACAATAAATGTTCTTGGGTCCAGATATTGTTTTCTTTGTCCAAAGGAGTCCTACAAGGCGAAGTAATGCAGCCAATAATAATCGGCATTAGCTGCTTGTTCAGTGTTTTTTTAGCTCCACTGGCCAAAGGTCAGCGGGGCTTATTTCATGGTCCTGTGTCCCTCGTGCGTGTGTGCGTACGTGAGTGCGTTAACTTTTCCTTAAAACATCTTCTTCTCCTAAACTACTGGTCCAATTCTGATGAAATTTCTCAGGAATGTTCCTGGGTGAATCTCTTTCAAATTTGTTCAAATTATGCCCCTGGGGTCAAATTTGACCCTGCCCCGGGGGTCACAAAAAATGAAAATTTGCGTATATACGGCCTATTTTGTGAAAACTTTCAAAATCTCTCGTCCATAACCATTGGGCCTAGGGCTATCAAATTTGGTATGTAGAGACATCTAATAGTCCTCTACCAAATTTCTTCAAATTATGCCCCTGGGGTCAAATTTGACCCTGCCCCCGGGGTCACAAAAATGAACATATGCTTATATAAGGCCTATTTTGTGAAAACTTTCAAAATCTTTCGTCCATAACAATTGCCCCTAGGGCTATCAAATTTGGTATGTAGAGACATCTAATAGTCCTCTACCAAATTTCTTCAAGTTATGCCCCTGGGGTCAAATTTGACACTACCCCGGGGGTCACAAAATTGAACATATGCTTGTATAAGGCCTATTTTGTGAAAACTTTCAAAATCTTTCGTCCATAACAATTGGCCCTAGGGCTATCAAATTTGGTATGTAGAGACATCTAATAGTCCTCTACCAAATTTCTTCAAATTATGCCCCTGGGGTCAAATTTGACCCTGCCCCGGGGGTCACAAAATTGAACATATGCTTATATAAGGCCTATTTTGTGAAAACTTTCAAAATCTTTCCTCCATAACAATTGGCCCTAGGGCTATCAAATTTGGTATGTAGAGACATCTAATAGTCCTCTACCAAATTTCTTCAAGTTATGCCCCTGGGGTCAAATTTGACCCTACCCCGGGGGTCACAAAATTGAACATATGCTTATATAAGGCCTATTTTGTGAAAACTTTCAAAATCTTTCGTCCATAACAATTGGCCCTAGGGCTATCAAATTTGGTATGTAGAGACATCTAATAGTCCTCTACCAAATTTCTTTAAATCATGCCCCTGGAGTCACATTTGACCCTGCCCCTGGGGTCACAAAATTGAACATATGCTTATATAGGGCCTATTTTGTGAAAACTTTAAAAATCTTTCTGTCCATAACTGTATGGCTTAGGGCTACCAAATTCGGTATGTAGTGACATCTAATAGTTCTCTTCTTAGTTTGTTCAAATTATGCCCCTGGGGTCAAATTTGAAACTGCCCTGGGGGTCACAAAAATGAACATACGTTAAATAAGGCCTATTTTGTGCAAACTTTAAAAATCTACTTATCCATAACCGTATGGCATAGGGCTACCAAATTTGGTATGTTGTGACATCTAATAGTTCTCTAACAAATTTGTTCAAATTAAGCTCCTTGGGTCAAATTTGACCCTGCCCCCGGGGTCACAAAAATGAACGTATGCTTATATAAAGCCTATTTTGTGCAAACTTTGAAAATCTTTTTGTCCATAACCGTAGGGCTTAGGGCTACCAAATTCGGTATGTAGTGACATCTAATAGTTCTCTACTTACATTGTTCAAATTATGCCCCTGGGGTCAAATTTGACCCTGCCCCTGGGGTCACAAAAATGAACATATGCTTATATAAGGCCTATTTTGTGCAAAGTTTAAAAATCTACTTGTCCATAACTGTATGGCATAGGGCTACCAAATTTGGTATGTAGTGACATCTAATAGTCCTCTACCAAATTTGTTCAAATTATGCCCCTGGGGTCAAATTTGACCCTGCCTCAGGGTCACAAAAATGAACATATGCTTATATAAAGCCTATTTTGTGCAAACTTTTAAAAGCTTCTTGTCCATAACCGTAGGGCCTTGAGGGCTACCAAATTTGGTATGTAGTGACATCTAATAGTTCTGTACTTAGTTTGTTCAAATTATACTCCTGGGGTCAAATTTGACCCTGCCCTGGGGGTCATAAAAATGAACATACACTTAAATAAGGCCTATTTTGTGCAAACTTTAAAAATCTACTTGTCCATAACCATTTGGCATAGGGCTACCAAATTTGGTATGTAGTGACATCTAATAGTCCTCTACCAAGTTTGTTCAAATTAAGCCCCTGGGATAAAATTTGACCGTTCCCCAGGGGTCACAAAAATGAACCTATGCTTATATTGGGCCTATTTTGTGCAAACGTTAAAAATCTTAGAACTGTCCATAACCATTGGGCCTATTTCTACCAAATTTGGTATGTATTAAAATCTTAAAGTTCTCTACCAAGTTTTTTCAAATTATGCCCCTGGGGTCAAATTTGACCCTGTCCCAATTTGTGTCAACAATGCGAATTTTCCCAATTCAAAGGGACCCAGCCCAATTCACAAAATGGTGAAAAAACACTGTTGTTCTGTATCATGGTCTTTACTGATGTAGATTCTGTGTCTCGATCTTGGCCTCTTAGTCACTCTTAGATTACTTTCACCATATTTGCTACAGTATTGAATTTCACCCAAAAGTGGTACTCATATTCGTTTGTAATTGTTACCCACTTGACCTTAACAAATTATGATTTTAATTATTATCCTTCTCAGACCATTTTTAGTAAACTTTACTCATTTGTTGAGTTAAAATCATATTTTGTTCTTTACATATTGTTTTCTTCCTGCTTTCAACAGAATGTCTAAAAGAAATGTTTATGTTGCCAAGGACGAAATTGTTGTCATTTGAGTTTCGACATTTGGAGTATATAAGCTAGACAATACTCTAACACAATAATGGCATTACTGGTATACAGGTGGTCTTTTTACAGTGTTTTTGTTCACCATTTTGGGAATTGCGCAGGTCCGTTTGAATTGGGAAAAATTGCAGAGATTTGACTAAAATTGGGAAACAAGTGTTGTTGTTTTGCTTACAAATGCTTCAAAGCTAAGAATAAAATTGTTGTCAGTATTAAATTTACTTAGCAGGGTTTTTTTTGGCCCGATTTTATAGCCGAAATTCGGCTATGTTCCCAATCCCCAAAAGTATACTTTTTTCCCAAAATGTGGCAAAAAATTCCCAATTTCCAAAAAAAAAATTTTTTTTTTTTTAAGTGTCTAATGCGTTTTTTAACTCGATTTTAATCCAATTACATCTAACAAAGTATTATATGATTTTGTTCTTTTAATTTGAATGATTATAAAGAGTAATATGAAATTTAGTATTTCCTTAATCAGTGGACTTTTCTTGTGTAAAAAAAAGGCTAATTAATTCATTTTGCCAATTTCATGAAAATGCAGATAAAATTCCCAATTCCAAAGCCATGGGCTATCTTCCCAAAAAGTGGGAAAAATACCCTGCTTAGGTTCAACTTAAAGAGCTTGACAGGACATGAACGAAATGTTTAGATCTAAAAATAAAAAATAAAACATTATATATATATTTTTTTTGGAAACCTTCCATTTTGAATTTTCAGGTCTCATTCGGGAAAAATATATACCTTTTTCCATTGTCAATGGAGCCGAATACCGGCCCCGAATTTGAAAAAAACAACAACTGAATCCACACTGTATACTCCGAGTCTACTAAACAGGGGAGGGGGAGTTTTATAGAGGCAAAATAATGTAATTATTTTATATTGACCGCTACCGGTATAAGAAATTTATGATAATTTGACTGTTAATCTTATTATTAATTTTAGGCAAAGTTAAATAAGCATGGATTGTAATTCAATTTTTTTAAATACAAAAATAAGGGGGGGGTGCCACATTAATTAGAGATTAAGCCGTATATTATGTAAATCATTATAATCATAATAAGTACAGAAACCACCTTTCTTTGTGAGCTTCATAAAGGTTTTGTTGTTTAATAAATATTGTAAATGTAAAAGTTAATTATCAACAATCTTTTATCGCCTTGCATGCTCAAGAAAGGAAAAAAAGTATTAACATCAGTTAGCTACATAAAAAGTATTAACATCAGTTAGCTACATTGAAAACAGGAAAACAGGCTTGATGGTTTGACACAATGCCTCATTTCTATCACTTGCTGTTTGAGCAATACAATACGCAAGCTCAATATTGTTTTGAACTCGAGAAGGATTGCTCAGGTTACTTTTGTAAATAATAAAGCTGCGTGACAAACAAATTGCGTTGCTATTAAAAGTCCCCGAAGCGGAAAAGGGTCCCCGAATCAGTTGCATTGTGGGTTAGTGGGCCATGGAGGATCAGCTGATGGAGTGTTTGTAATAAATTATGAGGAGCTCAATGGTAGGGCAAACACTGTAAAATCATTTATATTTGTGAGACATTATTTTTTGTTGATTTTGTGCGCTTACTGATCCATAAATTATACACAAACAAATCGAAAAATGACCGACGCAAATTCTTCTAATTTTTCCAAAATCAGAAATCTTCATATAACTGTCAAGGCAAGTCATTTTTTGAAAAACTAGGACATGCTGAGAAACAAAAATCTGATTAATAATAATAAAAGAGCTTATGTTGATTCTTTAAGTTATGTTTACAACAAAATGTCTTCAGCTTGTTTCTGACCATTTAATTCTGTATATCTGTCAGTCCCAAAACCAGATTATTTCAATGATCCAGCTCCTATAAACTTGTTTCAGTTAACTTAAACACATATAGATTAGTTTTAAAACACGGATCAATGCTCAGTTTTAAAAAGAGATGTCTCACATTAATTAATAATTCAGGACAGGTTATTTAAAGCAAAGGTTGACAAAGGAAAAGTGGATAACTTTTGCTTAAAAGGTTTTATTCGCCCACCACTTGAAAGGACCAAAGTGATCTCAAGTACCCATAGCAAACATTACGTTCTGGCCTTTGAAAACTGCATGATCAGAGATATTGCATCAGGAAATTTTAATACGATAATCATCTGAGATGGCATGACTCATGCACTGTGATAGCCAAGAGATGATCAAGTTTAAACTCAGTATTAATAGTTTTGAATCTTCATTTAAAGGCACTGTGTGTTCTGAACCTTCATTAAACGGCACTGTGTGTTCTGAACCTTCATTTAAAGACACTGTGTGTTCTGAACCTTCATTTAAAGACACTGTGTGTTCTGAACCTTCATTTAAAGACACTGTGTGCTCTATACCTTCATTTAAAGGCACAGTGTGTTCTGAACCTTCATTTAAAGGCACTGTGTGTTCTGAACCTTCATTTAAAGGCACTGTGTGTTCTGAACCTTCATTTAAAGGCACTGTGTGTTCTGAACCTTCATTTAAAGGCACTGTGTGTTCTGAACCTTCATTTAAAGGCACTGTGTGTTCTGAACCTTTATTTAAAGGCACTGTGTGTTCTGAACCTTCATTTAAAGGCACTGTGTGTTCTGAACCTTCATTTAAAGGCACAGTGTGTTCTGAACCTTCATTTAAAGGCAATGTGTGTTCTGAACCTTCATTTAAAGGCACTGTGTGTTCTGAACCCCAATTAAACGGCACTGTGTGTTCTGAACCTTCATTTAAAGACACTGTGTGTTCTGAACCTACATTTAAAGACACTGTGTGTTCTGAACCTTCATTTAAAGACACAGTGTGTTCTGAA
This sequence comes from Dreissena polymorpha, assembly GCF_020536995.1. Lineage (NCBI taxonomy): Eukaryota > Metazoa > Mollusca > Bivalvia > Myida > Dreissenidae > Dreissena > Dreissena polymorpha. The sequence goes on from NC_068369.1 coordinate 35,374,620, forward strand.
CCTTCATTTAAAGGCACTGTGTGTTCTGAACCTTCATTAAAAGGCACTGTGTGTTCTGAACCTTCATTTAAAGGCACTGTGTGTTCTGAACCTTCATTTAAAGGCACAGTGTGTTCTGAACCTTCATTTAAAGGCACAGTGTGTTCTGAACCTTCATTTAAAGGCACTGTGTGTTCTGAACCTTCATTTAAAGGCACTGTGTGTTCTGAACCTTCATTTAAAGGCACTGTGTGTTCTGAACCTTCATTTAAAGGCACAGTGTGTTCTGAACCTTCATTTAAAGGCACTGTGTGTTCTGAACCTTCATTTAAAGGCACTGTGTGTTCTGAACCTTCATTTAAAGGCACAGTGTGTTCTGAACCTTCATTTAAAGGCACTGTGTGTTCTGAACCTTCATTTAAAGGCACTGTGTGTTCTGAAGCTTCATTTAAAGGCACAGTGTGTTCTGAATCTTCATTTAAAGACACTGTGTGTTCTGAGCCTTCATTTAAAGACACTGTGTGTTCTATACCTTCATTTAAAGGCACAGTGTGTTCTGAACTTTCATTTAAAGGCACAGTGTGTTCTATACCTTCATATAAAGGCACAGTGTGTTCTGAACCTTCATTTAAAGACATTTGGTGTTCTGAACCTTCATTTAAAGGCACTGTGTGTTCTGAACCTTCATTTAAAGGCACTGTGTGTTCTGAACCTTCATTTAAAGGCACTGTGTGTTCTGAACCTTCATTTAAAGACACTGTGTGTTCTGAACCTTCATTTAAAGGCACTGTGTGTTCTGAACCTTCATTTAAAGGCACTGTGTGTTCTGAACCTTCATTTAAAGGCACTGTGTGTTCTGAACCTTCATTTAAAGGCACTGTGTGTTCTGAACCTTCATTTAAAGGCACTGTGTGTTCTGAACCTTCATTTAAAGGCACAGTGTGTTCTGAACCTAATCATTTAAAGGCACTGTGTGTTCTGAACCTTCATTTAAAGGCACTGTGTGTTCTGAACCTTCATTTAAAGGCACTGTGTGTTCTGAACCTTCATTTAAAGGCACTGTGTGTTCTGAACCTTCATTTAAAGGCACTGTGTGTTCTGAACCTTCATTTAAAGGCATTTGGAGTTGTGAACCTTCATTTTAATTCAACTGTGTATTGTGAATTTAGTAAAAATTGGATGATGATTTATTTGCACACATAAATACAGGCTAAGAAATTGTTGTAATTGTAAAAAAATAATGCTTTGGTTATATCATGTATGTATTAAAGAAATTATGTATATAATACACTTAGAAACTTTAAGAAAATATAGCATTTTGCTTTTAACCATCAGTTATGTAAAATGAAAAAGTATTATTGTGCAAAAATGTGTGAAATTACAAAAAAGGTATTTGACAGCACCAATTTCACAATTATAATGACTATTTAAATGTAAATCATGACATCTAGTCAATCCCATGTTATCTTGAGGTTACATTGTAGTATGCAGGTTACATACCAGTATTAATGACCATATTAAATCATCCGGTGACCATGTCAACCCGAATTTTAGAGACAATATTTCACCTTACTTGATACAATTTAGCACCTGTGGTTGCAACTACATTCTCATAAAGTTTGGGCTATTTAGGATTGGCCTATATCATGGTTCATTTAATATAAGATGTGCTGTGATCTGATAAATTTCATGGTCAGGTAGGAAACTCAATGGCGTAAACCCTTTACCACTTAGATACATATTTTCATGCATCTTAAAGGGATCTTTTCATGGTTTGGTAAATTGACATAATTGGAAAAAATTGTTTCAGATTCGCAAATTTTCGTTATAGTTATGATTTTTGTGAGGTAACAGTATTACTGAACATTTACCATAGTCCAATATAGCCATTATATGTATCTTTTGACGATTTAAAACCTAAAAATTATAAAGCGTTGCAACGCGTAACGATTGAATAATTTGGAGAGTTCTGTTGTTGTCGTTTAAATTTACGAAACTACGAAGATTGCTTATATAAGGTATAAAATACTTAAACTATGTATACCCGGCGGAATAGCCGAGAGGGCTATAATGCATTTTTACTTCAGACTAACTCCAGTACTCCGGGGGTCACTGGTTCGAGCCCTGGTAACAGCTCCTTTTTTTTCTTTTTTTAAATTTTATTCTTGATTTTTTACTGGAGCTTTTAAGATCTTATGTTTACATTTATCAATATAAAGCATTTAATGACAAATTTCAAAATATGCCAAAATCTGTGAAAAGGCCACTTTAAGTCCCTCAGAAAATAAATTTTAATTAAAGACCTTTTTTACTAGGTTCAGATTTTAAAGGCTTCATATCAAACCCTTAGATACTGATGAGCAGTAAACAACATAAAACCTGAACAGACTGTGAGTTATTCGCAGGCTGTTCTGGTTTTATGCTGGTTGCACATTGCCATTTTCACTTTGCTTCTGAGTGGGAAAGGGTTAAATGAAATAATAATTTTATTTTATTTTTTTATTGTGACTCTGTGCCTTGCCTACTACCCCCCCCCCCTCCCTCGGCATCTGATTTAGAAAAAAAAAGAAAGAGTTGTTTTATCTTTCCATTTTGGTTATAAGCATACATATTTTATTAAATATATACTTATTTTTCAATAGTTAATAGAACAAAGGCAGCACTGAACCCTTTCCCCCATATATAAGAGGCCAAGTGGAAATGGCTTTTGCAACCAGCATAAAACCAGAACAGCCTGCGAGTAACTTGCAATCTGTTCAGGTTTAATGCTGTTTGCTGCTTATCAGTAACTAAGGGTTGAAAATGAAGCCTTTGAAACTTGAACTACAAATGCATCAAAATACGTATCTAAGTGGTGAAGGTATCTAAGTGGTGAAGGTATCTAAGTGGTGAAGGTATCTAAGTGGTGAAGGTATCTAAGTGGTGAAGGTATCTAAGTGGTGAAGGGTTAGTAAGCTGAATGCTCTTAGAAGAATGTGAAAAGCTTCATGCAATCAGCTTTGTGAACATGCAAAAGACAGCCTTTTGGTGAATGTACAGTTGTAGCCACCTTAAAAACACTAATGGAATTGTGTGTTTTTTTCTGGAGCCTGGGAAACTTTCCCAGACGGTCATGACAACCCAGTTACTGATAAGCAGTGTGGCTTTTCTCTGGAGTTTTGATATCTAACACATGCATCATGTCTTTGTGTATTTTAGGTTCCAGTTTTGTTTTATCTGTATCATAATTTGGTGGAAAAGGAAGGAGTCTGGCAGGTGTTATTTCTGTGGGTATATGGTAAATGATAATGCCGTTAAATAAAGTAGGGCTTTTATTCCAATTCTGCTGGAACTGTGAACAAACGTGTTGTTGTGTCTTGCTGTCAATAATTAAGCCTTGAAACATATGCGTTAACCCATTTATGCCCAAAGTCTAGAATAAAGGCCTTGGCAAACAGCGTTGACCCAGATGAGATGCCGCATGATGCGGCGTCTCATCAGGGTCTGCGCTGTTTGCTTAAAGGGATTTCTGTAAGAAATATTCTAAATATAGAAATAAAAATAATAGCCATCCCTAATTTTGGAAATAAATGGATCCAATTTCGAAGGATGGGAGAGTCCACTAGGCATTAATGGGTTAAGTGCCATTCCAGAATGAGCCTGTGAAGTCTGCGCAGGCTAATCAGATAAGACACTTTCCGCCTAGACTGGATTATTGTTTACAAGATACTTTCTTTACAAGAAAAATTCTTTCAGAGCACAAGTGCACAGGGTTATGTTGGAGGACACTGTCTTGACACACATACACTTAACCATGTTTTCTTCATATTGAGGCTGATTTCAATACGTAGTTCATTTCCAAATCTTCTTACAGGAATTCACGAAAAACTTTCCGCATTTCTAAAAATGTTTACATAAAATTACCACGACTATTTTTCCCATGTTAGATTTTCGTGAAAGGAAATAATTCAGCTTTGAGGTGTGTAATATTTGTCCGCATTTTTCGCATGTCTTTTCAAATTGTCTATCAAAAGTCTTGGTAAATTTTCCTCATTTTCAAACCGTTTTGTGACGATTATTTTGCACCTAAAAATATTACTTGTATGGGCGGTTGTTGACTTTGCAGACATTCTTTCGTCAAAATGTCAACAATTGCATTGATGTGTGCATATTTAAATATTGATTTTTTTACTCATACACTGACTGGAAAGGAAGTCAATCTTTTGGATTGTATTTTATTTTGAGGTCATTATTGCAATGTTCTATAATCTGACTTTTTTACTAAAGGGTCCTTGAACAGATCAAAAACATCTTAAAAATAAGTAATTATACCTGAATTATGAATGTTTGTTGAGAATTTGAGGCAAAAACAAAACATACTTTCCGCTTTTATGGTATGTTTTTTTTAAAGGATGTCCCTTGTTAACAAAAATCCTGTTTAAGCAGAAAGTGTAATCCCTGATTAGCCTGTGCAGACAGCGCAGGCTTATCAGGGCCGACTCTTTGCTCACATGCATTAAGCCCCATTTTCCTAGAGTGGAGCTCATATTTCTCTCAGTCCTTTAAACCCTACTTCAGTTTCTGTAATTAATGGCTTCTCTTTCATCTTCAACCAAACTGCAGTATAAGATATGCAGTATCTGTCATTTCCAGTAGAGATCTCATTTTAATCGGTTCAATTTGTCAGAAGAATTGTAGATTACAATGATTCCAAAATCTGTGAATGATTAGAGAATAGAAATGGCTTGTTTTAATGTAAGGGAGACAACCCTTACAAATGGCAATGCTGCATTTCTGGCAGTTGCCTCCCTTTGTTAAAATTTCACTTTCCTCTCTAAATCATTAACTAATTCTAAAACTAAATGCGCTTTTTATTCAATTAATTTTTCTTTACAGTTACATTTAATATTTGATTAAGTTTATAATATTAATATTTCTGACATAGTGTACAGAGTTAGAAAATTAACAATCCTTACAAAGTGTATATCAGCCTTTAGTGTGAATCTACCCTCATATAACTTATCATAGTTGCTATCTCATTGATTACAAGGGGACAGATATGTCCACATTCCATTCCCAGAGTGTATGATAATCCAGCGGTTATCAGACAGAATATAATACCATATCAGTCCATGGGGAACCAAGGATTGATAGTATTTGGCTTAATTGACTATCATAGATTCTTATCTAAATATCAATATCTCAGAGATAAGTGCTGTATTTCTACATCTAGGTCTTTGCCATGCTTGAGTATAATTTACTGGTCAACAATTTGCTTCATCCCTCTGTGTTGGATGTTTTTAAGTTCCTGTTGATTAAAATCAAACTTTGGATACATGTCAGTGGTGCAAGTATATAGTGTCATGCCTTGAAGTTTATAGAAAGCTAGATGTGTGTTTTGTGGAGTTGTGGTTACTAGAAAAATGTACATTCAGTGTGAAGTTGATTTAACCCATTTTTGCCTAGTGAACTCTCCCATCCTTCTAAATTGGATCAAAAATTTATTTCCAAAATTAGGGATGTCTAGTATATTTATTTCTATATTTAGAATATTTCTTACAGAAATTCCTTGAAGCAAACAGCGCAGACACTGATGAGACGCCGCATTATGCGGCATCTCATCTGGGTCTATGCTGTTTGCCAAGGCCTTTTTTCTAGATGCTAGGCATAAATGCGTTAATGTTCATGCTCAGGCTATGTACCTTCATATTTTAACTGGCAGTTTGGATGAGGAAGTTTCTGTTTCATTATTCAGGGGCAAATTGGAATTTTTATAAGATTTCAACGTATGTAATTTGTCTTTGAATAGCTCTTTATTGTAATATTTATATTATAAAGTACACATTCATCATTTATGAGATCAATTTAGCTATAGAATCCAAAGGTTGCAAGAGGGGTGGGGTGAAAAGGAATTTACAGGTCACTGAAGTGGTGTAGTGGATATGATGTCCGCCTAGCAATCAGGAGGTCACGGGTTCGATCCCCACTGTGGGAGCGTTCTTTAGATCTTCCCCATACACACCAAGTACTCGTTCTTCCCAGGTAACAGACTCAAGAATGTTTCAAATAAGCCTTAGGCGTTCTATGCAATCGAGCTAAAATAAATAGGTTTAAACTAATAGGAATTTATACTCTTTCAAGGCCAGATAAGATTCGCTTTAAATTGACCATCTTTAAGACATAATTTTTGTCAATCTTTTCCCCTTGACAGGTCAGGTTCTAATTCTCTACCAAATGGTGGCACATGACTCCTTAAAACCCAATAAGCTGATTTGTAGATTGAATAAGAGCCGTTCTAATATACAAGTGTTAGTTAAAAAAACAACTATTGGATAAAATATTGAATAATTCTTTTTATATTGAGGACAATTTACCATATTAAATCTGATTAAAGCGTTAATCCGTTTATCCCAATCATAAGCTAATAATCTCAAACAAAAAATCTGTGCACATTTTATGAATGGGATATAAAACAATTCACAGTGACTCATTTGCATGATGTAACTGTTAATAAAACTGTTTGCAATAAAACCAGGATTTATGGCATTCAATGCATCAGGGGGGTTAAGTGAATGTACAAAAAGTTATTGCTTTTTAAGACTTTCCTTTTTAGGCCTAGCTTATGTTTATTGCACAGAAGTTTTTGTGGTGTTTTTTTTTGTTGCTGTCTTTGCTGGTGATGATGATGATGGTGGTGGTGGCCGTGGTGGTGATGATGATGATGATGATGATGATGACGATGATGATGACGATGACAATGATGATGATTATGATGACCATGATGATGATGATTATTATTATTACTATTATCTTTGTAAAGATGATGATAATGATATTGATATTATAAAACTTATGTAGCAGACATTAAACTTTATTACTTTAGCGCCTCAAACTCATATAAATAAATGGAACACGTATAAATAAATAGAACAATGACATTATTAAGACGTTTGTAACAGCCTTTTGTGTGTTTGACCTCACAAAAGAGTGTTTATGTATCTTTGAATCAAAACTGTTAGGAGAGAGAAATTATTTTGGACCCACTCAAGAACGCAGGTGTTAAAAAGATAACAAAACTGACATTGTAAAATTGTTCAGCACTCAGTGTGCAGCACTTCACCTTTGTTTAAAGAACATTGCAAGTGACTTTGAGATTTAACCAAATGTTTTGCAACCCCCTAGTGACTTTGAGATTTCACCAAATGTTTCACAAGCCGTATTTATAGTATGTTAATTATTAATCTATACCTGGAGGATAGGCCCACTAGACAAGACTCTTGGCTGACGAAATGAATTTGCCTTGCTTAGCTTTGCAGGTATAATGTATTAAGAGCATTTACAGTGTTAACGCTAGGCTGGCTATCTGGTATGCGGTTAAAGACAACTTTGTTATACTCATTCATATTAGCAATCTGCTATCTTGACACATTTATGTTGTTATCTCCGTCTATGCTTGGGGACAACTTTTTTTTATGGATTTTCAAAAGTGGCTGGGACTTAACTTAAGGATTTTATAAGAGTATACCAGTTAGGCCTGAACAACGTTCACATTTGATTGTGACTCGAGGAAGTTTAAGGTTGAGAAACGTTTGTGAAAATTATTGGTAGGTGGGGGTGTGTGGTTTTGATTGGAAGATCATAGTGGTTTTGATTGGAAGATCATAGTGGTTTTGTTGTATGGAGTGCAGCGTGTGCAGTATATCACAATATTTAGTCGTGAATTAATGTGTGGGTTTGTGGTTTTGTGGATTACTTGGCTAGTGTATTGAAATATCGACTGACGGTAGGGAAAAGGGCGGTATTTAACGTTCTAAACTCAGCGATGATGACATTTTTGTGAATGGCTACAGGTTACTTGGCATATTGTTGAAAGTGGATTTAAGTTTACCTGTCATGTCATTGGAGTTATATGAAATAAGAAGCCTTGATTGTTTAATAAATTGGTAAAGTTATCAAAATTATAAAGACATTATTTATTTATTTTGTTGTTGTTGCTTTGATCTATAAAAAAGGTTTCTACAATTGAAAAAAGTGTTTAAAGATTAGTTGTAAATATGCTTTTGCCTGATTTAGTTTATTTAAGGAAAATAAATTTGCTGTGCTTTAGAAATAGTAGGTCATTAATGAAAGTGTATTGATTTTGATTAACAGTTAATTCTGACGGAAAGTAAAGTGTTATAGTTTATTGATTCACCAGCCTAAACATACTTGCGGCAATTTGCGGAATGCCTATCCTCAAAGTTCTTGATTTTAAAACTTAATTTTATGACTATGAATCATTGTCTCTTAATATTTCTTAGTTACTGATTGTTCTTTGCCTAACGATTTTTTTAAGTCAAATAAAGCACATTAAAACGTTTAATGTTTTGAAAATGACATGAACCTGTGACGAACGAAGCATAAAACTGTGATTTTTTAGAAATTGTGATTTTAAATAACTCGGAAGATGTGAAAATATAATTGGATTACTTTGAATTAAAGCATGTGTATGAGCAGTTCTGTGTTACCATGGCTACAAATGGATATGATGTGAAACAACATGGTAGGTGACTGTTATGGTTCTTTAATGAACTGGTGATGCTGTTAATTAGTTAATTAGATTAATCCTCACAGGCTTATCAGGGACGGCACTCGCTGCATTTATGTTGTTTTTTGTTTAACCCTTTGCATGCTGGGAAATTTGTCGTCTGCTAAAATGTCGTCTGCTGAATATCTAAAATTATCATTTTCTTCGATTTTTTTTTTCAAATAGTACTATCAGTATAGCAAACAGTTTGGATCCTGATGAGACGCCACATTTTGTGGCGTCTCATTTGGATCCAAACTGTTTGCAATGGCCTTCAAAATTCGGTTCCAGCGCTGAAAGAGTTAAAGGAAGTCTCTTCTAAGCGCTTGGTGGAAAGTATCGTCACTGACTGCATAGGAGTATCTGGGAAGGATCATTACGCACATGCATTCAGCCCTGCTCAACATTAGCCGTTTGCATGCTGGGAAATTTGTCGTCTGCTAAAATGTTGTCTGCTGAATTTCTAAAATTAGCTTTTTCTTCAATTTTTTTCCAAAGAATACTATCAGAATAGCGAATAGTTTGGATCCTGATGAGACGCCATGTTTTGTGGCATCTCATCTGGATCTAAACTGTTTGCAAAGGCCTTTAAAATTCGGTTCCCGCACTGAAAGGGTTAACAGTTGTCCTATTGCCCCTGGCAAGTAAAAGTTGGGTCCGGGCAAGTTATTCTATAATCTATTTGTCCGCCCAGGCAAGTGCAAAAAAGAACAAAGAGCATTAAATTAAGACTTTAATTAGATTAAAATTGCTGTAATTATTTTGTTAAATGTGCAAAAATAAAAAAGGTTTTGTGGTGTATCATTTTAATCTTTATTAAAAAATATGAGGTTAACAGTTCATGTGATATTTCATTTTTGGGCAAGTGGCTTTACGTTCAGGGCTAGTAGATTTTCTAAGTACTTTTTTACGTTAATGTTGAGCCCTGATATATTGTAATTTGTATGTATTGGTCCCTGATATATTGTAATTTGTATATATTGGCCATATTTCACACATTTCCTTGACATTTACATGTAAAGGTTGCTAAATATTACATCAGTTTGCATATGGGATGAAAACACTGCATTATGGTATAACAGCTGTTTGATGTTCGTATAAAGGTCAAAACAATTTATTTAGGACATGCTCTGTGAAAAGTGGGTTTAGTGCATTTGCATAAAATGTCGTACAAGATTAGCCTGTGTAGTCCGCACAGGCTAATCAGGGACGACACTTTCCGCAGAAAGTGGATTTTTCCTAAGAAGAGACTTTCTTTAAACAGAAAATTTCATAAAGGCGAAAAGTGTCGTCCCTGATAACTGATAAGCCTGTGTGGACTTCACAGGCTAATCTGGGACATCACTTTACGCACATGCATCAAACACCCTTTTCACAGTGCGCAGCTCATTTATTAACTGGCAAATCATCTCACATGTTACTGTCAAAATCCTATGAAAGCAATGCTAAATTTGCGACATTCAGAAAGTAAACATTTCAAGATTTTAGGTTATCTATGTTTGCTTGATATTCTGTGTTTACATTTTGATGTCTGCTGTAGGGTGTAGGATGTTTGACAATTACCAGTTTCTTTGGGTCTTATCAAATTAATTGATCTTCACTCTTCAAAAACGGGTCTTAATGCAGGTGCGTAAAGTGTTGTCCCAGCTAGCCATTGAATCCCACTTAAAACCCTTAACTACTTAGATCCGTATTTTTACGCATTTTGTAGTCCCCCGGAAAGTAAAATTTAATTATATAAAGACCTTTATTACTAAATTCAAGTTTTAAAGAATTCATTTCCAACACTTAGATACTGGCAAGCAGCAACAGCATAACACCTCAACAGTCTGCCAGTTTTGGGGTCGTATTCCAGAAACATCTTAAGTCAGTTCTTAAATATTTTCAATTAAGTTCAAAATTACAATGTTTTGTCTTTCTAAACTAAATAAAGACATGCATATTTTTTTGGTATTTCTCAAATAACCTTGACATAATAATATTATCTTGTTGTAATTTTCGATGCCACACTATTGCAGTATGAAATGAAACACATAAGAAAAATTCCCAATTTAAGGATAAAAATAAAATTTAACTTAAGATGCTTCTGGAATACCACCCCTTGTTTTATGCTGGTTGCAAAAGCCATTTTCACTTTGCTTCTTATGGGGGAAAGGGTTAAGTGGGCTGCAATGGCTATCTGGGACAACACTATAAACATTCATTAAGCCTTGTTTTTGAAGAGCAGAGATCAATATTAATTGTTATTGTAATTCAGGTGTATTCTCCCAAAGACACAAATTGAGTTGTTTTTTACTATGTTAATTATGAAAGATGCACACTCAATACCCAAGTTTTATCTTGTCTTTGAAGCTATACAAATAAATGAAATCTAGGTCAAGTTAAAATCTGTCAAATGCCTTTCCAATGTTGTTGAATAGGAAAGGATATGATAAGAATTAATGTGTATTTTATGTATCAGTCGAATGTGTCAACTCAAATTATGCAAATAAATGAAGGGTTACTTAAGCATTTCATAAATTTGTCATATATAAAATCAGATAAAGAGCAATAATTGTGACTGTTGTGAGTGAATTAAAAATGTGCAGCAACAAGAGCAATTTTTACATGTTATCAGATAATAATAAATAAATAATAAATAAAATTATCAAATAATAATTATTAGACAAAAGTAACGTGTATGGAATATTTTATTTTATTATGTATTCCTTATATCATTTGACTCAACATTTTTGTTTAAACTGCAAAAGCTGAGAAATGTTTCACATTCTGCCATTTAAAATAAATTTTTTGGATAGTAAATTGATGCAAGCATTACTTGAAGGATGACACGATGATGTGTCCCAACATTTGACTTGCACTGGTGTTTATATTGGTTTTCTGGAAAAATGAAAATTATGCAAAAACATTGATTATTAGAATCATCTGGCTGGTAACCAATGGTTACCAAAGAATAATGTGGCAAAATACCTGAGAAATGACTTCGAGCAAATATTGCAAAAAGTGATTTAGAAATGAGTTTTAGTAAATATAGCAAAAAGTGAGTTAGAAATGAGTTTGAGTTAATATACCAAAAAAGTGAGTGAGAAATGAGTTTGAGTAAATATACCAAAAAAGTGACTTATACATGTACATGTATGGTTGGTTACTGATGGTTACCAAACAATTATCTGGAATGCAGCTCTGAAGATGTGACAAAAACGTCTATTTGTTGGTGGTCAGTAATTGGGTCATATGTCTTCTTATGGTGTTCATCTATGTGTTCTTGGTCAATTATAGGGTCATATGTCTTCTTATGGTGTTCATCTATGTGTTCTTGGTCAATTATAGGGTCATATGTCTTCTTATGGTGTTCATCTATGTGTTCTTGGTCAATTATAGGGTCATATGTCTTCTTATGGTGTTCATCTATGTGTTCTTGGTCAATTATAGGGTCATATGTCTTCTTATGGTGTTCATCTATGTGTTCTTGGTCAATTATAGGGTCATATGGTGTTCATCTATGTGTTCTTAGTCAATTATAGGGTCATATGTCTGCTTATGCGGTTCATCTATGTTTTCTTCCATTCTGCCTCTCCTCATGATGGTGAATGCCCTACTCTGTCAGTGACATATATATTAAGGCAAAAGTTGAACATATCAATGGATCATACTTCATTATTTGTGGACATAACTCAGTCAACAGGTTATTGAAGTGCTCCAAGTCACAGTTGAATTATCCTTTGTGGCTAATTGATGTGTTATACGTTATACTAAGATCGACACTTAAGGTTCACCACAAGATCAAAATTAGGTTTTATTTCTCTTTCTAAAAATGCTATTTTAACTAAAATTGTTGTTTAAATGCAAAATGTGTTGTGCATCTGCTTTGTATTAATTAATATCCTTTTTATAAACTGCTCAAGTTATTCTCTGTTTCTTCAAATTTAGAATTTCTAAAACATTTCTTAGTAACATACAGTAGTTTAGTCTAATGAAAACATAATGATTACAACATGCTACATTTTATAATATGACACATGGGGGGGGGATTTGTATTGTTGCAAGCTTTTAGACATGTAAGGAAGTCACACTCTGAGAAAACTGGATTAAATGCATGTGTGCAACCCTTTCAGTGCTTGAACTGAATTTTGAAGGCCTTTGCAAACAGTTTGGATCCAGATGAGACACCACAGAACGTGGCGTCTCATCAGGATCCAAACTGTTTGCTATTCTGGTAGTATATTTTGAAAAAATTGAAGAAAATGCTAATTTTAGAAATTCAGCAGACAACATTTTAGCAGACGACAAATTTCCCAGCATGCAAAGGGTTAAACTGGATTTTCACTAAGAAGAGACTTCTTATAGAAAAAAAATCCTTATGAGCAGAAAGTGTCATCCCTGATCAGCCTGTATGGATTGCACAGGCTAGGCTGGGACGTCATTTCACGCACATGCATTAAGCCCCTTTTTCCCCCGCAGCGAGACTGAAATGTAGTTTATTACCCCTGTTTTCTTCCAGACTTGGATGTGATTTCACAACCTGGGTATGGGGATACAGTACAACTTAAATACATAGGAATCAAATATTAAAGAATATTAAAGGTTCCGTCAAGCACGACAATGAAGAAAAGAAAAGTTGTTTTTTTTACAATTATTAGTTTATATTGATTTAAATATCATGACTGGCATTTTTCATTGCTTGAATAAGGTTGTTAAGTTTTCATATTTTCAGTATATTCGGTAATATATTTTACTGGGTACTGGTACCAGGTACATGTACATGTAACTACCAGTTAACGCCAGTAGATTGATCATCATCACCACGTGGTAAACGGTAACCCAGGAATGCAAGTTGTGCATGCGTAGTGCATTGTATATATTTTATATATATATAATGATCAATCTACTTGTGTTATTTGTAGTGTGTTTATGGTTATGTCACCTATTTTCGCAATTTCACATCACAAAATTGTATTACCAAATATACTGAAAATATGATTTTTTTTCAAGTAATGTAATTATTACCGGTCGTGATATTTTAATGAATATAAACTTATAATTGTAAAAGATACCGTATTTTACAACTTTTCTTTTCTTCGTTGTCGTGGTTGACTGTACCTTTAAATCTATGCATTTAATATCCCTGTTTTCTTCCAGACCTGGATGTGATTCAGAACCTGGGTATGGAAAGCCCTGTGGCCCCAGGGGTGTTGGGCATGGCCCATAGCAACCAGCACCTGGCCCCTACCCCTGACCTCTGTCCCACATGCCACCTGCCGTATGACGCTTCGAGGAAACGACGCCTCATCGACGCATGCGGACATGAGCGCTGCTGGTCTTGCATGTTCAGCAAGGAGGAGTGTCCGCTCTGTAATAGTGGTAAGTGACCTCTCTGTAATTGTATTATTGTTCTCTCTGTAATAGTGGTAAGTGACCTCTGTGTTATTGAAGTAAGTGACCTCTCTCTAATAGTGGTAAATGTCCTCTCTGTAATAGTGGTAGGTGTCCTCTCTCTGTAATAGTGGTAAGTTGTTGAGACAGCAGTATTTGTTTGCTTATATTTTTGGCCTAAAATCTGTCCCAATGCTAATTTTTAAAAGTATATATTCCCCCCAAAAATAAATGAATACATATGTAATTATTTTTTTGAAGAAATGTCAACATTTAGTTCATTCCAACTCTTTTATTTCAATCTTAGTGAATATAATATTAAAAACACTTTAGTTCTCAATTTTTTAGTACTCATATTAATTTTGTTAGTAATAAAACAGCAATTAAATATTTCTTAATTTAAGTCAAAATGGTCAAATTGACAAAATAACTTCAAAAATATTTACTGTGATACAGTGAACTTTCATGAATGACTAAATTCAGTTCATGAATTGAATGTCTTTCTTATCAAACACATGATAAATGTGCGAACAAATATGCACACTCAAAGGATTCATTTCTTCGATGTTTAATGGTTTCCATAGTGATGTTTAATGGTTTCCATAGTGAAATAAAAAACATTTTGTCCTGAAGAATTACAACAGGTCCTATGGTAAACACAGAGAAAGGATCCATTTTAACTTTCTCTGGCAGGAAATTAATTATAAAGTGAAACAAAACATTGCAAGAAATCCAAGAATCATGACCATGATGGGCCTAATATAGTCGCATTAATTGTTTGATAGCAAATTTCCTCCCTACACATGTAGGTGGTTTCCCTGGAAACAATTAGAAAGTATCTGCTTTTCATCTTGTAAATGAAAGACTGATTGTTAATTTGTTGGCAAAATCATATATTTTTAGAAAAATATCAGAACAGCATACCCAATATAAATAATTTTTAGTACATATCTTCAGAAAAGGCTCAAAATTAAGGAGATAATTGCTTTCAATACAGAATAATAGAAAGTTTTAGAACAATTTGGAACAGTTTTTTAACATGATACCTTAAAATTGTAGTCTGAATATGCATTTGTATGGTTTGATCTATTTGTTGAATCGTATGATTATTATTCCGCTGCTGTCTCGTGTAAGACTTTCAACAGATATGTTTGCAGTATTGTTTTTATGTACTGTTGGTTTTGTATTGCTATCAGAACATGCGTGTAATTATATTGTTTATTGATCAATAAATATAAACCGGTAAATAAGAAATTAAAATGAAAACAATCAAAGACTAATTACTGTTATTTTTTGTCATAACGGGCAACTGTAAATATTTTAAGACACATTTTTTGTTCAGCGTTTACTTTTTTTTCTTTATAGGAATAATATACATCACACATTTCACTGCAGTTTTTGAAGCATATCTTGTTAATCAAAGAATTGCTACTGTTGTTGCAACTAAAAAATTTGGCAAGCATGTTGTATTTTGATGTTGAACACGTGAATGCCTTGTGCAAGATTAAGTGCATATTTAATGCCTCAAAACTTTCAGACAACTAAAGAAGCAATAATTATGTGATAGTATCATAATGGTCTTGGAAAATTATCTCCTTAATGTGTTCCTGTTGCCGTAACAACAGTCTTTTGATTTTTTTAGTGGAGATATTCCCGGTGCACACTGTTGAAGATGGATATTGTTAAATCATTTTTTGTATTCGTGGACATGAAATTTCGTGGTCTTTCAAAAGATGACTTTGTAAATGTTTTCTTTTTGCAGGCGTTTTGTTCCGCCACTACAGTCAAACCAATCTGGACTATAGGCCCAAACTAAAGACGAACGGACACTTCACAACGTACATGCAGACTAGACCCGACAAGGACATGTCACACTACCAAACACCACAACCACAAAGACCTGAGTCAGCTACAGGTAACCTGTATAGTTTTTGGTGAATTTTTATGCTCCCCCCAAAAATTTGGGGGGGGGGGGGGGGGGGAGCATAAAGTCGCCGCTTCGTCAATCTGTGTGTCTGTCCGTTCACAATTTTTGTCCGGGCTATTTCTCAGCAACCAATGACTGGAATTCAATGAAACTTTATGGGAAGCTTCTCTACCAAGAGGAGATGTGCATATTATCAGCGGGTTCTGGTCGGATGATTTTTCACAGAGTTTTGGCCCTTTGAAATTTTCCATTAAGTGTACATATAGTGCAATTCTTGTCCGGGCTATTTCTCAGCAACTAATGACCGGAATTCAATGAAACTTTATGGGAAGCTTCACTACCAAGAGGAGATGTGTATATTATCAGCGGGTTCTGGTCGGATGATTTTTCACAGAGTTATGGCCCTTTGAAAATTTCCATTAACTGTACATATAGTGCAATTCTTGTCCGGGCTATTTCTCATCAACTAGATTGCACAATGATTCTGTATCAGATAAACAGTTCATTTCCTAGCATAAACATTTTCCTTGTAAATTCTTACACAATCTCTGTTCTGTTGCCAAACTTTTTCATCACTTGACAACGACAATATATCAGTGATATCATTAGTGTCTGCAATACAACATTTAAAATGTATCCACCTCTTTGAAATGTATAGCTGGCATTCATCCACAGTGTGTAATACATGATTGTTATCTTAGAAGTAACCAAAAGATATTATGTTGCTGTAAGCATAAAATGTTTCTTGCCTGTACCCTAGACCATTCTTGTCTATGAATGACACAGCAATTTAAATGAGATGTTGGTAGCTATGTATAAATGACACAGCTAATAATCTATGAGCTTTTTATCTTGATTGCGCAGCAAATTGTTGCTCTGTTCTGCAAACAACAAAACAAACTAACACAAATCTCCCCGTTGGTGCAAGAAGGTACCATGTGCCTGTTAATTTCAATGTCACATGGAGCCTTTGTGCACCAATGCGGCGTTTATTATGTACGCAACATTTTCTGGTGTGAATCGGGTTCCAGCTAGAACTAATGACTAAACAGACAATTTGCACGAAGTCATAATTCTCACCTGTGTGATAAATAACTTCATGTAGGACTTGAATCTTTCATAACTGTTTTGCCAATGAATAGAGATTCTTATCGAAGGGCGTATAATGCTTTTGGATTTTATTTATTGCATACATATGTGGTACATGGGCAGGAATGCTGTATTTGCATAACAATAAATCAGGGCTCTCGCTGCCATTGGCAATTGTTACCTAATGCCAAAAAAAATAGAAAAGTGGCTATAATAATTATCTTGCAATTTGCTCAAACAAATGGCGAAAACGGATTTATTTTTCTCGCTCAATAAAGAAAAAATGTATATGCTTTGAAGACTATGATTTAAGAATGATACAATATTATTTTTGTAAAGTGGTGAAAAAAGTTTAAACTGGCGAAATTCCCTGAAAATGGTTGGGAAAGAATATTGTAATGAAGCAAAAGCAATGAAATCTATATGAGAAAGCTGAAAATAATTATGTAACATCTTGTTGACTACGGCTAATCTGGGAAAACACTTCACACATGCATTTAGCCCAGTTTTCCCAGAACAAGGCTCAATTGTTACAGCCATTTTCTCCAATCTGTGTGGTTGAGAAGTAGTTTGTTTGACTGATTGGTTGCAATCCAGCTGTGTCATTTAACTGCTTAATTATAATGAAGTGGTTATGAAATATAATCATCTACACACTTAAAGTACAAACTAAAAGTACATTTTGTTCTTTGCGCTTTCTGTTCTTTGTTGTGCATTTTTCTTGAATTGCATACCAATACATCAAAAGATTTTGTAATAAGAATTTTCTTCTTGCCATCAAAATAATTGTTCACAATAAATGTTTTTGCCATTTGTTTCAAATTAGTTGCACTTAACCTAAAACTTAAAATCTGTAATTAATTTAATTTACATATGTATTTATTTTTATACACACAATAATAGTTGACTCACCTTAATTGAAATAAGTAAATGCATTAGGCAATATAGGATTCATAAACCATAAATTCTTAAAGTACACATTTACAGCCATCCTGTGCTTTCTTAATTGCAACTTTTTCCTTATTTAATGATTGGCTTAATTTATCTTTTTTTCTCATTTAATGATTGGATCTATTTATTTTAAGACCACATTACCACCAGACTGGTTGGTAAATATTTGGCATAGACTTCAGCATAAATAATAGTGGCAAAATGTGACAGTCTTTTGATTATTGCGAAACTGATGGTTTCTGATAATCTTCAGCTGTTAGACTGCTTTATTTCCAGGTGATAAAGTTTGTTTAAATTTTCTGTATTTTGCAAAATATTGGCTTTCCGGCTAGGGCAGTGGTTTCTACATGGGCTTTTCCCCTTGACAACTTGGGTTCTATCCGGTACCCTGAAGCATGTAAGCTTGGTTGGTGGTCACCATACCGGACAGGCGGGATTTCTGATTGGTACTCTGTCCTCCCTAACTTTCATTAAAAAACAAATAGCTGACAATTTGAAGCTATAATTTAAATTTGCCTCAAGTTTCATGAGTCAAATAATAAAATTAGGAGTGCTGGGATACATTCTGTTCCACACTTGCAGCATTAAGCGCAGAAGGACCTCATAAACTTCTAAAAACACATGCATTCCGCAAAATGTTTTGTTTGACATTCTGATAAATTTCAGAGAAACAGCGTCCTTGATAAGCTACGTATCAGCGTAATATACGCATTAAAAATATCAAGATACGCTCAATTTATCATTTCCGTGCGTACATTTAAGCAAGCCAATCTGGACTTACGCAAATGATGTAAATTCTCTGTGTACAACTTTAACAAAAATATAAACAGCTGATTGTCTTTCGCAAAATATGAGACTGGTTATCGTAAAAATTAGAGCTTATTTGTGCGCTGGATTGTAGAAATAGTTAGCCAGTCGGTATGTATACTGTGTAACATCTAGACGCATGGTAAATTTAGTATTGATTATTTTTAACAGACAGTCAAGCGCTTATGTGTTTATTTACATGAAGAGGTAAGCATGGCTTCTTCAAGCCAAAACAAATTACTTCTCAAATTAAAATTGATTCTTTTTATATGGCAAAAGTTGTATCGAGTAAAAACATTGTACTGCCAATACTGAATGATTTAATTTCCTCTGTTTTCAAATCAAAAAGGACACACTTAAACGCTAATAAAAAACTGTTGAAAGTTGGCGAAAGGTTTTCCGTGGCTCATGGTGGTGGACGATAAGGACGAAGCTTGTCTTAAATATAAAATCTGCCAACAATACAAGGCTGATATAAAAAAACCTTCTACTATGAAGGAATACACATAGTTAATGGTTTATTGTGTTTAACATGATTTAAGTAGTGTGTCTGTACCCCGGCTATAATTCTTGTTTTACTTTAAGCAAATTACCCTTCAAGCAAGGCAAAATTTGACCATTTACCCCCATGCTTTGAAAAGTGGGGGTATTTACCCTCATGGGTAAAAAAATTATCTTTAAAGCTGGAGAAATTTCAATTGCATCATCCTCATCATATCCAAACAGCGTTATCAGTGATACATCCTTACAAGTTATCAGTGATACATCCTTACAAGTTATCAGTGATACATCCTTACAAGTTATCAGTGATACATCCTTACAAGTTATCAGTGATACATCCTTACAAGTTATCAGTGATACATCCTTACAAGTTATCAGTGATACATCCTTACAAGTTATCAGTGATACATCCTTACAAGTTATCAGTGATACATCCTTACAAGTTATCAGTGATACATCCTTACAAGTTATCAGTGATACATCCTTACAAGTTATCAGTGATACATCCTTACAAGTTATCAGTGATACATCCTAACAAGTTATCAGTGATACATCCTTACAAGTTATCAGTGATACATCCTTACAAGTTATCAGTGATACATCCTTACAAGTTATCAGTGATACATCCTTACAAGTTATCAGTGATACATCCTTACAAGTTATCAGTGATACATCCTTACAAGTTATCAGTGATACATCCTTACAAGTTATCAGTGATACATCCTTACAAGTTATCAGTGATACATCCTTACAAGTTATCAGTGATACATCCTTACAAGTTATCAGTGATACATCCTTACAAGTTATCAGTGATACATCCTTACAAGTTATCAGTGATACATCCTTACAAGTTATCAGTGATACATCCTTACAAGTTATCAGTGATACATCCTTACAAGTTATCAGTGATACATCCTTACAAGTTATCAGTGATACATCCTTACAAGTTATCAGTGATACATCCTTACAAGTTATCAGTGATGCATCCTTACAAGTTATCAGTGATACATCCTTACAAGTTATCAGTGATACATCCTTACAAGTTATCAGTGATACATCCTTACAAGTTATCAGTGATACATCCTTACAAGTTATCAGTGATACATCCTTACAAGTTATCAGTGATACATCCTTACAAGTTATCAGTGATACATCCTTACAAGTTATCAGTGATACATCCTTACAAGTTATCAGTGATACATCCTTACAAGTTCGAGATAAGAGTCAGAGTTATGTACGGAATTTTAATTTTATTCATCGGAAGCACACGCATATTCAGAAACTTGGAAATTTAAAAAAAAAATGCTCATGAGATCTAGTTGTTCTGGTTTGTTCGTTTTTTGCTTTGACCAGCTTATTTTCAATGGGACTCGATCAAGTTCGCACATGGATAGGCGATATTTTATGGTTGTGCACGCAGTCTGAATGATTTCAAGGTCATATTCATTGATTATTTAGCTATCTGCAGTACAAAATCACACATGACTGGCAGTGGAAATAATTTTCATTCACACTGCTCAAAATGTTGTAGTCACATGATACAAACTTGTGCTACAATGCGGAAAATTTCGAACCAATTTACCGGGAATAATTTTTGTTCTGTGTTTGATCGTGATCATGGTCTTGACTTTTATTATGAACATTACTTTTCGGGTGATAAATGACTTCCTTTTGGTTGCTTTACTTTATTGACTATAAAGAGTCCATAAAAATTCAATGTCTTGTTTTGTGAAATTCAATGGATTATTAAGGTGCAAGGCATACAGTACCGTACTTTAATGAGTATAACATACGATTAAAAAACCTAGTGCGCGCTGTACATGGCTTGATTGATCAGCACAGCAATAGACATTTTTTCATGAATGTTTTATGCAATTTTTGTTTCAGTAAATAAATATTTAACCTGCAGGCAGTTATTAAAAAGAGAAAAGACTAATGCTGTTGTGTCCATAAGTTATGACCCATAATAATTAACAATGTCATAATGTTTAATTGGTCTTAGTGCTGTGACAGGTTTGACTTTGTAATTGCATCATTTTTTGTGTCTTATGACATGCTTTCAGGCCTTTTTCTGGCCTATCTATGGGTCTGTTAAATGGAGCCATTTCCCAAACTAAATTTGTTTAAAAAAATCCCAATTAAAGAAAAAATCCCAATTTCAAAAAAATATTTTTTTTTAGAAAGAAGTGTGTAATGATTATTGTATCTCAATTTTATTTAAATTACGTTTAACAAAGCATATTTATATGATATATATGATTTTGATCTTCAAATTTGAATTAATATAAAGTGAAATTATTAGTTTATTCCCAATCCTGAAATTGCATTTTTTTTCTAAAAAAGGCAAGGAAAAGGCCTGGCTTTAAATATTAGTTTATAAAGAAAAGCGAATGACTTAAGGTTTTATCGCGTACCCTGATATCTTTTATTACCACATCACGGTGATTTTTCATTCAATTTTAAGAATGTTTATTGCATAATTTCGGTATCACAACATGAGGCTAAAGTGACATAGCAGATTGTAGAAAATTTATAGGGTATTTTAGCATTACTTGTAAAAGAACGCTTTCTGCTGAAGCATGATGATTTGTTTATTACATTCAGGGCTTATTCAGCAAATTTTGAAATAAAAGGCCTCTTGTTAACCCTTTCAGTGCGGGAACCGAATTTTGAAGGCCTTTGCAAACAGTTTGGATCCAGATGAGACGCCACAGAACGTGGCGTCTCATCAGGATTCAAACTGTTTGCTAATCCGATAGTATTCTTTGAAAAAAATCTAAGAAAATGCTAATTTAAGAAATTCAGCAGAAGACATTTTAGCAGACAACAAATTTCCCAGCATGCAAAGGGTTAACTTGCAGGACAAGGTTAACCCTTTCACACTTACAGAAGCACAGATACAATGGCTATGTGCAGACAGCATTAAACCAGAACAGCCTGCGAGTAACTTGCAGTCTCTTCAGGTTTTGTGCTGTTTGCTGATCATCAGTATCTCAGGGTTTGAAATGGAGCCATAAAAACTTGAATCTAGTAAGAAATATTCACTAATGTTCAACTTATAGAGCATGTTGGGAGATGAATGTAATGATGAGATTAAAAATAATAATATCTGTTTAGGAAAACTTCAAATTGGAATGTTTAGGTCCCATTTGGGAAAATTGCATAGTAAATAGTAAATACATATACTTGTTTCCATTGGGAATAGGGCCGAATACCTGAGCCCCAAATTTTAATGAAAAAAACAACAAAACACAGTTTTGTGCAGTTGGAATAGTTTCCTATCTGACGATTGAAACGATAATGGTTTATATGGTGAAATACGAGTTATGCAAGTAATTTGGTCAGGTGAAATGCATGTTATCTTGTTAAACACAAGTTTTGTGGTGACAAAATTAGAGGGTAACCGCTGACCTATTTCACATAGAAGAATAAAAAAGGAATTGTGTAATTCTACCATCAATTAAAACTTTCCGAGATGTTACTTGGTGTTACCCATGGCTTCAAACAAACTATATAAGGGCACATGCCATGAAATCTGATTTTAATGAGGTTACAGAAATATAATATGTCTGGGGCTTAAACTGACTTTTTTCAGTCAAAATGACTGTGGTTGTTAAAGGGACTTGTTCACTGCTGTTGTTAAAGGGACTTGTTCACTGCGGTTGTTAAAGGGACTTGTTCACTGCGGTTGTTAAAGGGACTTGTTCACTGCTGTTGTTAAAGGGACTTGTTCACTGCGGTTGTTAAAGGGACTTGTTCACTGCGGTTGTTAAAGGGACTTGTTCACTGCCGTTGTTAATGGGACTTGTTCACTGCGGTTGTTAAAGGGACTTTTTCACTGCGGTTGTTAAAGTGACTTGTTCACTGCGGTTGTTAAAGGGACTTGTTCACTGCGGTTGTTAAAGGGACTTGTTCATGGTTTGGTTGGTGGGAAATGGTTAGACTGACTTCTTTCTGCCTACATTGGATGAAACCAAAAATTATGAAAGCAGAAAGTGGTGTCCCTGATTAGCCTGTGCAGACTGCGCAGACTAATCTGGGACAACACTCTATTCAAATGCATTAAGCTCTGGTTTCCCGGAGCAAGGCTCATTTTATAAAGAAAGCATAATCAGGTATTACACAAGCAAACATTATGGGAAACAAAGAGTTTTGCATCGAAATGCAGTTGTGAACTCAACTAGAGATGAAACAACAAGGTTTGGGTGGACATGAAAAAAACTGGTTCTCAGCTTAATGATACAGAAAGATGTGGGAAAATGTAATCAGAAACCCTATATAGCAGGGATTTCCCATTAGTGAACCATTAAGATGGTTTTCATTAGAATGGCAAACAGGTGTTTTTGTTTTTTAAGAGGTCAAGATTGGAGTTTACAACACCAATTTAAGTTTAGTAGAAATGTGATGCTTTGCTTGTTCTTTTTTTGTGTTTTAATGAGAAATTTGTGCCTGGCACTGGGAAAATGG
This sequence comes from Dreissena polymorpha, assembly GCF_020536995.1. Taxonomy (NCBI): domain Eukaryota; kingdom Metazoa; phylum Mollusca; class Bivalvia; order Myida; family Dreissenidae; genus Dreissena; species Dreissena polymorpha. The sequence goes on from NC_068369.1 coordinate 35,398,259, forward strand.
GCTTAACCCTTTCAGTGCTGGGACCGAATTTTGAAGGCCTTTGCAAACAGTTTGGATCCAGATGAGACACCACAGAATGTGGCGTCTCATCAGGATTTAAACTGTTTGCTATTCTGATAGTATTCTTTGAAAAAAAATCAAAGAAAATGCTAATTTTAGAAATTCAGCAGACAACATTTTTAGCAGACGACAAATTTCCCAGCATGCAAAGGGTTAATGTGTCAAAAACATGGTCTCTCTGGGAAAACAGGGCTTGTTTTAGTGGACAGTGAAATTGCAATCAAATTATCATAAAAACAGGGTGAGAATGGAGTGAATGTTGACATAATGCACTGCTGGCCCAATGTTTCTGCAATAAGAATAGCCACTGGTTGAGAGACTGAGATGTAAGGATATTTGGCTTTATTACAATGATTTATATGGGCTTATATTCTGTGAACAGGTGTTTAAATGAATTTGAGTTAAGTGTCGTTCCAGATTAGCCTGTGCAGTCAGCAAAGGGACGACACTTTCCACTTTTATGACATTTTTCGTTTCAATGAAGTCTTTTCTTAGCAGAAATCCAATTTAGGTGGAAAAAGTCGTCCCTGATTAGCCTGTGCGAGCTGCACAGGCTAATCTGGGACGAAACTTTATGCACCTGCATTTTGCCCAGTTTTCTCAGAATGCGACTCATATATTCTGAGCCTTGCTCTGGGAAAACAGGGCTTAATTCAGTCTGCGCAGGCTTATCAGCCACACAGGCTAATCAGCCACGACACTTTCATTCTTTCAAAATAAAGCATAAGAATGAAAAGTGTCCTCCATGATAAGCCTGTGATGACTGCACAGGCTAATCTGGGACAGCACTTTATGCACATGCATAAGCCCTGTTTTCCTATAGTATGGCTCAATTATGATTCTCAGAATTTGTCCAATCATCAGCGATATTCCATGTACCCTTTGCTGTTTTCCAGTTGTTGGTAAATTAGTTTAAACATTTCCCACTGAGAAGCAAAGTGAAAATGGCTATGTGCAAACAGACTCGGAAATGAAGCTTTTAAAACTACATATTTGTAGTCCCTTAGAAAGTTAGATTTAATTAAATACCTTTCTTATTTGATTCATGTTTTGATGAGCAGCAAGCAGCATACAACTTAACCCTTAAAGCGCTGGAGCTGAATTTTAAAGGCCTTTGCAAACAGTTTGGATCCAGATGAGACGCCACAGAACGTGGCGTCTCATCTGGATCCAAACTGTTTGCTATTCTGATAGTATTCTTTGAAAAAAATCGAAGAAAATGCTAATTTTAGAAATTCTGCAGACGACATTTTAGCAGACGACAAATTTCCCAGCATGCAAAGGGTTAAACAGACTGCGAGTACTCACAGGCTGTTCTGGTTTTATGCCATTTGCACATAGCCATTTTCACTTTGCTTCTGAGTGGGAAAGGGTTCAAACTTGGCACTGAACTTCGCTGAGTTTCCCTGATACTTGTAGCTGAACTATTACATTAAAATCATCTACTGAATGTTATAACTACGGTAACTGACATTTTGTAAATTGTTCAGGAAAGCATATTTTCAGACATTTTCACAAATACAGTAAGAGCACTAATACGTTATTTTTTGCATTCAAAATTATTTCAATGTTGAAATTATGGAAACTGCTCCTTTCTTAATTTTTTATTGTTTTAAAAAAGACATATCAATTTGGAGTTTTGTTTTGTTTTTAAAGTGTTATTGTAATACTAATCAGAAAAATTGAATACGAAAAAATGTTTATTATTTTAATATAACAGTTTTTTGCATCTCCTGACAAGTTAACAAAATGTCAGTTACGCTACTTTTTACATTCAGAAAATGACATGTGTTCGTAATGTCAATTTCGAAAATTTGGTAAAAACATTATTTTTACCAAAAAGGTTGACTTAATATTTTAACAGTTGATGTATGTCAACTTAATAAACATAAAAATGGAAAAAAGTAAAAATGTATAAAAATGTCAGTGACATGACTTGTTACATTCAGTAGACGCTTGTTTATTCTATGCTGTATTGGAGGAAACTAAAATGAAGCTTTTTAGTTTAACTTTGACATTTGTCTCTTGTTTATTCTATGATGTATTGGAGGAAGTTGAAATGACTTAATCAGAGGGACCATATGTTGAATTGTTATTTTGCCATTTATTTAGCTATGACTTGGAAATTGAAGTCACATTATTATTAACCCATTTATGCCCAGTGGACTCTCCCATCCTTCTAAATTGGATCAATTTATTTCCAAAATTAGGGGTGTCAAGTATATTTATTTCTATATTTAGAATATTTCATAAAGAAATTCATTCAAGCAAACAGCGCAGACCCAGATGAGACGCCGCATTATGCGGCGTCTCATCTGGGTCTACGCTGTTTGCAATGTCCTTTTTTCAGGACGCTAGGTATAAATGAGTTAACCCTTTACCATTTAGATACGTATTTTCATGCATTTGTAGTCCCTTAGATAGTAACTCGCAGGCTGTTCTGGTTTTATGCTGGTATGTTATGTTGCTGAATTCATATTTTGAATGTGTTGCATTTATTGACCAACAAAAGCCAAGGACACAATTGCATGCAATTTTTTCGTTGTCGTCTTTGTTTGACATTTCCTCGGAAGTCATTTAATTAGAAAGTATAGAGTTGGAGAAAATCAATGACCTAATCCAGTGGTAATATTCATCCAATCTCCAATCTATTCTATGTGATTCTCTGAAGGGAATATCTCCTTGACAATCATGGTAATTTCTGCTCTCTTTCACTGAAGTGATGTTGTTTGATGGAAATTATGTGCAAACGAAGTTAGGAGAGTAGAATTGTAGATGGTACGGTTATTTTAGTTGCTTGTTGATATGACAAAACGGAAAGAAAAAAAGTACCCAATTCAATATAATGCAAGTAATGAAGTTGCAACTATGCTATGGATTATTGTAGAAACACAATTTGTAATGCAGTCATGTTTTTTATGTACTCATCTAATTTAAATTAGTCCCATTGGTGCAAAAAAAGGGGCTGTAGTATTGATTTTTGAGATGTGGAATATGAATCAAACAGAAGTTTAAAAAAATGTTTTTTAAGTTTATGAAAAGTGTTAATTGCAATATTGTTTTGAACGTGTGAGAACAATTTATGCTATGGATTCTGAATAGGGTGAGGTGTCAGGACCATTTTGAAATATAGTACATAGAATTTGGAAAGTGTGAAAGGCAAAATAATTTTTGTGAAGTTTTTTTTTTTGGTTAAAAATGGTCCAATCGGTTTAAAGTAATTAATCGTCTGGAGGTTCAAGTCTCAAGCAATCATTCCGTCACTCAAATGAACATTTGCTAGACTAAACTTCCTTCTTAAATCTAATTATAAGCCTGAGCCGCTCCCCCTGTGATCTCATATGTATTGCATTGGATCATATGATAGCAGAGATAAGCCAGATCAGCTGACATTTAAAACAGCCTACAGTCTGTATGTCCGGATATTTCATTCAGAAATATATTTCCATGCGGTTGCCCAACCCTAGAGTCTGTTTTATATCAGGGCGCTATTCATTGGCATTACCATTCTTTTGTTCTCCACATTCCAAATAGTTCTGCCTTTATGTCATAAAACAATAGATTTGAATGTCAGCACAGCATAAAAGCTCTGATATTTAACACCAGTGTTATTTTACGATTGTATCAACCAGTCGTCAAAAATGTGCTGTGATTTCATGTAAAACGCTGATTTGTGTATTCTTTTTGTTTTGTTTCGGATTGTTTGTGGTTTTAAACAGTATTGCTTTCAACATTAAGAATATCTAGTGGTTTGGATTTTCACTGCTTTTTAACAGTATTTTATCCACAAAAAAAACCCGGAAAATAACTTCTTTTGTTTCTATGGAAAACATGTCTGTTTTTGTTGGTTTTGTTTGATGCCTCAGACAATACAGGTAAACTTGTATTTGTGTATAATGTAACCTGTTATCTCTAAATTCTCTTAGGCCTCATTTCCATGTTTTGGGTCATTAACATGTTTTCACATTAAGATAATCGCTTTTTTTGTCTAGCAGAGATTATGATATCATTAGCATCATGCTTTTCTGGTTTTAAGTAGATTTATTGGTGTTTTGTAATACTTTTGTGAAGGGCAATTATGTAAAGATTAAGGCCGTGCTCTGTGAAAAGGTTGTTTAATGCATGTGCGTTAAGTGTCGTTCCAGAACAGGCACGATATTTTCCGCCTAAACAAGATTTTTGCTAAGAAGAGCCTTTCTTGAAACGAAAAATATAATAAACGCGTTAAGTGTCGTCAGTGATTAGCTTGTGAAGACTGCACATGCTAATCTGGGACAACACTTTACGCACATGCATTAAACCTGCTTTTCACAAAGCAAGGCCCATTTGTTTGATATTCAGTAAAGTCAGCAAAACTTTAATAAGGTCGCGGTTGTGTAGTTTATAGTGTGTTCATAGAGTGTTCAGGAGGTGACTGGTTTAGTTTAACTTATTTATTTTAGCTCAATTGCATTAAAATACTTACTACTTATTTAGAACGCTGTGAGTCCATTTCCTGGATCTAGAACCAATGCTTGGTGTATTTAGGGGAGGGTAAGAAACGCTCCCACAGTGGTGATTGTAGCCGTGACCTCCTGGTCGCTTGGCGGATACCATATCCATTTTACCACAGCGACCTATGTTCAATGGTTCAATCCCAAGTCAGATATGGACTCTGACACATTTGAAGTCGCTTAGAAAATCGAATCAAATTGAAGACCTTTCTTACTAGAGACAAATTTTAAACGCTTAATTTCCAACACAGTCCGCACAGTATAATGAGATACAACAATTCCCACTGTCATGAATTTGTTTGTTTGAATTAAGTCTCTCAAAGAAAATGTAGTAGAGGTGGAATGTGTTGACCCTGATTCGCTTGTGCAGACTGCAAAGGTTAATATGGATGGACTCTGTATCCACATACATTAAGCCCTGTTTTCCCAGAGTGCCAGTCTTATGTTTAAACCTGGCCCAAAATTTCTGATCCATACCTCCAAAGTGTTCCATGCTGATAAAATGTGTCTTATTGGGAAATTCCATGATGATAAACTGTGGGCTATTTGGAAATTCTATGATGATAAACTGTGTGCTATTTTGAAAGTTAAACATAGTTATCACGCATGCCTGTCAAATTGACCTAATTAATTACCCAACTGGTGTTATTGAAACTGGCTACATAATATTGAACAGTGGTACTCTGTGGATTAAAGGGTCCTTTTCACGTTTTGATAAATAGACAAAAATGAAAACAATTGTTTAAGATTAGGACATTTTCATTGTCGTGATGATTATTATATTTGCTAGAAAACAATTATACTGAACATTTATTATGCTCGAAAATATCCATTATATGGATCTTTTGACAAATGAAAAACCCAAAAATTATAAAGTATTACAAACGCGAAACAATTGAAATAATTGGAGAGTTTATATTGTTATCATTAAATTTTGTGAAATTACGAGGATTACTTATTTAAAGTATAAAATACACCACTTAGTACAGGAGCACGGATGGCGGTATGGTTTAAGCGCTAGACTTTTACACCAAGGGTCAGTGGTTCGAGCCCAGTTGAGGAGTTTTTTTTTCTGTAATTTTATTCTTGTGTATCTTACTATAATATATTTAACTATAATAAAACGTCATATATGTTACTATAATCAAACTGTAAAAAAGTTTCTTTGGAAACAGAGTTGAGTTTATCCCATCGTGTTTCTGTATTTCAGGTCTAAGAACAAGTAGTCAGTCACAGGCAGGCTATTCCGGTCGTCAGAAAATTATGACATCGACAACCCCACCTCCTTATCTACCTCCGTCAGCAAAGAGCTCTCCACAACAACAACAACAACAGCTGCAGAGTAACCTTGGCAGACCTACTGGTCCTCATCATCCCCACTATCAGCATCATTTTCATCCTCACCTTCAGCATCAGCAGCAACAACAACCGTATGCTGGGGACAGGTAAGGCATACAAAAAAAATAGGTCCTTTTCTGGTCTCCTTGGGAAAAAAAACAGGGTCGGTAGGTAGGGATTTTTAAAAAATGAACATTTTTTTTTTTCTTTGGCGACCCCAATAAAATGTTGAGGGTCGGCGCCGATTCGGGAGACATGGTCGGGCGACCGGAAACGGACCTATTTTTTTGTTGGCCTAAGATTCAAATTTTGCTTTCAGTTTGATGTAAAAGGAACATATTGCAAGGGGCATAATATCTGCAAATGAAGATTGCATTAAAAAAAAATGTTTTTTTCTTAAAGCCCATAAACACTCAAAATCAACGAATATTTTGTACAATATTTCGAAAAATAAAGTTAACACATAACAAATCAATGTTCCTTATACCAATAGCCAACATTTCAATGCTAGATGTGGTATGGTAGCATAAATGTTACAAGATACAAAATGCTCTTTGTTTGATTTTTGTGGGACAATATATTCAACACATGTTCATGTACCATGTTATAGTGTTTGTGTCATATGAATAGACATTGTCGCGGGAAATTAAAATGGAATATATTGTGCCACATGTGTAAAAACGAGCATTTTGTACCTTGTTAAATCTATGTTACCATACCACATCTAGCGTTGAAATGTTGGCAATTGGTATAAGGAACATTTTTTTATGTGTTTTTGATTTTTTATGTGTTAACTTTATTTTTCAAAATATTGTACAAAATATTTTGCAAAATATTTGTTGATTTTGAGTATGTATGTTACTTTAAGTATTTATATGACGTGTGAACGAGTTTACTGTACTGTACATAAAAAGTGTCCTTGACATAACTCAAACAGAGTAACTTTTGGGGTTTAAATACTCTATGCAACAAAACTCTTCATTGAAATAAGGTGGATGTTTTCACAAAAATAAAACACTGAAAAGATCCATTAAAAATTATTTCAACAGTTTCAATATTTTGATATTTTAACAGTGACTCGGCGCTGGGTTCCCCAGATGGTGACATCAGAGCCAGTGGCGGGGCAGCAACTTATGCCCTTGACCTGGTAGACAACAGATATTCACCAGCACGTCAGCTAGGTAGGTACTTGTCCAATACAATACTTTGTACCTAATTGATATACCAACTTTGTACCTAATTGATATACCAGGGCTTTTTATCTTGGTTAGGGGAAAGGGCCTGGCCTTCCATTTTGGGGGAAAAATATGTTGACAAAACTGAAATTCTCTTTGGGTAAGGGGCCTTTCATTTGGCTGAATGGAGCTGTATAAGGCCCTTTGCTAAAGAAGGAAAAAAGCCCTGCTTGATATACAATACTTTGAGCCTTGTTCTGAGAATCTAGCTGGGCTTGATGCATATGCGTAAATTGTCGTCCCAGATTAGCCTGTGCAGTCAGCACAGGCTTATCAGGGATGACACTCTCCACCTTAACCAGATTTTTGGCTAACAAGAAACCTCTTTTAAAAGAAAAATTTCATAAAAGCAGAAAGAGGCGTCCCTTATTAGCCTGTGTTGGCTCCAGTAAAGGATATTTTTTTAACTCAGAAGAAAAATAAATGAAAAATTAATATCTATATTTTTTATTTTTTTATTTTTAATCAACTTAAACAATAAATTATTTGCTTTTCTACATTGAGTGTATTTTAAAAGGTTTAATTAGAGAATTTGATAATTTGTTAAATCCGAGTTATTTTCAAAATGTTCAATGTTTAAACTCGTGTGAAGAAACTTGGGTCTGTTTGCCTTTGAAATTTCTGTGTAGTTTGTACCTTTAAAATTCCAAATTATTTTTGCCTTGGAAATTCCTAAATTACTTTTGCCTTTAAAGTTTCTTCATTGTTTTTTTTTCATTATAAATTCCTTGACTGTTTTTCCCTTTGAAATTTTTTCATTATTTTTCTGCCTTTGATATTCCTTGACTTTTTATACTTAAAGATTCCTTGATTCGTTTTGCCTTTAAAATTCCTTAATTGATTTTGCCTCTGAAATTCCTTGATTGTTTTGCCTTTGAAATTCCTTTACTCATTTCACCTTTGAAATTTCTTGATTCATTTTACATTTTAATCACCATGATCATTTTCACATTTGAAATTCCTTGATTCATTTTGCCTTTTAAGCACCATGATCATTTTCATGTTTGAAATTCCTTGATTCATTTTGCCATTTTTTTTTTTTTCATTTTCACCTTTGAAATTCCTTGATTGTTTTTTGTATCCAGACAAGCACAGTCCCTCACCGCCGCCCCCTGATGTTGCCCAACACGACCTCATGGCCAGGCTAGGTGACCTCTTGGATGTCCGATCAGCCAATCAGCTGCAAGAGCAGGGGTCACATGGTTATACTCTGACCAATCAGAGAGAAGACTTCTACGCGCCTGGATCTGATGGCACCCCAGACAGAGGATTTGCAGACGCCAGCCCCCTCTCTACGTTGACAGGTTTGTTGTGCAAGACATTAATGTATGTGCATAAAGTGTGGTCTAAGATTAGCTTGTGCTATAAGCATAAAGTGTGGTCTAAGATTAGCTTGTGCTATAAGCATAAAGTGTGGTCTAAGATTAGCTTGTGCTATAAGCATAAAGTGTGGTCTAAGATTAGCTTGTGCTATAAGCATAAAGTGTGGTCTAAGATTAGCTTGTGCTATAAGCATAAAGTGTGGTCTAAGATTAGCTTGTGCTATAAGCATAAAGTGTGGTCTAAGATTAGCTTGTGCTATAAGCATAAAGTGTGGTCTAAGATTAGCTTGTGCTATAAGCATAAAGTGTGGTCTAAGATTAGCTTGTGCTATAAGCATAAAGTGTGGTCTAAGATTAGCTTGTGCTATAAGCATAAAGTGTGGTCTAAGATTAGCTTGTGCTATAAGCATAAAGTGTGGTCTAAGATTAGCCTGTGCAATAAGCATAATTTAAAGTGTGGTCTACACTTTCCGCTTTAATGGTATTTTTATCTCAAAAAAATTCTGCCTGGACTTGATTTTCTTTTAAAAGATACTGATTTTTTTTTATCTATACATCATTTTCCTTTGCTTTTTGTTAAAATTTTAATAATTAAGAAATAGTTTTTGAGTTAATGATGTCAACCAATTAACAATGATTTTGAGTTCTGATCCATAAGAATTAATAGACAATTAACAAGATATTATGGAAAAGTAGTAGTTTTATTAAGCTTGTTTTCCACTCCGTGAAACACTTTTTTGCTTATATACTGATAATTTACGCTTTGTGAAAAGATGTTTTGCTAAACATTAACATAAACCAGTATTAACCCTTTCCCACATAGAAACAAAGTGAAAATGTGCAAACAGCATAAAACCAAATCATAGTAACTCGCAGTCTGTTCAGGTTTTATGCTGTTTGCTGCTCATCAGTATCTAAGGTTTGGAAATGAAGCCTTCAACACTTTAACTTAGTGAGAAAGGTCTTTTATTAAATTAAACTTTCTAATAGACTACAAATGCTTGAAAATACGTATCTAAGTGGTAAATGGTTAATTTTCCACAAATCAATTCAACAAACAGTTATTATTTGTACAACCAAGCATGTGTGTTTTTCTAATAAATAAAAAATGCAAATAAAGCAAGGTTGATTGTTTGAAGACTAAGGCGTCGAAGGTTATGTGGGGGGGGGGGGGGGTAAAATAGTTGATTTAGATCTGTCAAATGTTAGATATAATCAACTTGAATCATTTATCAATACTGATTGATCATTAAAGTCAACACTGTCTTCATTGAAGTATGTACAAACATGATTTTTTTTTCATTGAAAGGCAGAATGGGCTATCAATATTGTGTGCACATATGGTGATACAACATTCTGGCAGTGATTGCTTAAAGATATCCATATTAAGCAGTGTAAAACTCTTTAAGTGGGCTTTTCGAGTATCGATTGGAAAAGTAAATATTTTTTTAACAATGGTTCAATTTTGTAGATCCTGAAGCCCAGTTTGTTTGAAAATTGACTTTGATGAATATGATAAGAAATCGATAGGATAGTAGGTTTCAGTTCAACATTGAAGGAACAGCAGTATTTATTTGTAAATTTTTTAAGTAAAAGCAAGTTCAAGTTTCAAGGGAGAGTTTCCTAGTTTGAGGTTGGAAAACATTTATTCCCCCTCCCCCCCCCCCCCAGTAGTAGCATTGAAAGTGCTGTCAGTCTTTACATCTGACCGTCTGTCTGTCAGTCTGTCCAACAGTTAGTCAGGCTGTCCATTCGTTAGGCATTTTGTTGCAGAGTTTTTTTCCTTAACACTTTCAGATATTTTCCTAATGTTGGTGTGAGTTTACATGTATGACTTACAAATCAATTTAGAGTTTTGTTTCTGATCATTGATTTTCTGATAAGTTATGGGCCTTGGATTTAAAAAAAAAAATCTTTAAAATGAGTCTTGTTTTTCCAAAATGCTTTTAGATGCTGACCTGTTCGTTTGGTGTTCGAGTCTGATTGGTAATAAAAGTCAACAATGTTTTCATTGAATCTCCTAAAAACATGAATTGTGTTAACTGAAAGGCAGAATGGGCTATCAGCATTTTGTGTTCATATGCTGATAGGAGGTTTTGGCTGTCTTGTATCTGTATTTAAGATTATACAATTCTAGAAGAAGGCTTTTCAAGTATTGATTGGAAAAGTTTGTTTAAAAATCGACTTGGAGGCATATTAATTTTAAAATGCATTTGAGTATAGCTCTGGGAAAATAGGGCATAATTCATGTGCTTAAGTTTTATCTCAGATTAGCCTGTGCAGTCGACACAGACTTATTATAATCAGGTACAAAACATTGCTTTTAAGGAATTTTTCTTGAAAAGAAAATCTCTTCTAAATTAAAATCGAGTTTAGATGGAAAGTGTACTAGTCCATGATTAGCCTGTGCATACTGCACAGGCTGATCTGGGGTGACACTTTAGGCACATGCACTAAGCCCCATTATTTTCAGAGCGAGGCTTAAATATTTATAATTTTTGTCTGTTCAGCCTCCTCAGGCAGCGACCGTGGACAGAACACCCTGCAGACCCCTTATGCGGCCCCTTTTCACAGTCGAGGGCCCAGCGCGGACAGCATCGCCTCCATGGGATCCCTAACAACCGGCCACAATGTCAGTCCCCATGTTACCTTCAATAACAGGCCACATTCTATCACTAGTAAGGACTTTGGAGTAGTTTCTCATTTACAGTGTTGTTTTTTATGTCCCCAGTAGGGTGGCATATAGCAGTTGAACTGTCCGTCAGTCAGTATGTCAGTATGTGTGTGTGTCAGTATGTGTGTATGTCAGTCTGTCTGTCCGTCCGAAAAAAACACTTTAACGTTGACCATAACTTTTTCACTATTGAGGTAGCAACTTGACATTTGGCATGCATGTGTATCTCATGGAGCTGCACATTTTGAGTGGTGAAAGGTCAAGGTCATCCTTCACAAGGTCAAGGTCATCCTTCAAAGTCAAACGTCATATAGGGGGACTTTGTGTTTCACAAACGCATCTTGTTTTTCATTCAAATTCAGGGCCAGTAAACCCCGTTCCTAATTGATAAAAGTATATATTTTACCCAAATGAGACCTAATAATCCTAATTAAAGTTTACCACTCAAACAAAATATAACAAAGTACATTCCAACCATTAAATGAACAGTTTTGATTGAGATAATCACCAAAATAATGTCCACTTTAAGTTTAATGTCTTTTTCAAATTTACATGACCCTTTACCACTTAGATACATATTTGACCCTTTACCACTTAGATACATATTTTAACACATTTGTAGTCCCTTAGGAAGTTAAATTTAATACAAGACCTTTCTTACTGAATTAAACTTTTAAAGGCTTCACTTCCAACCCTAAGGTACTGATGAGCAGCCAACAGCATAAAACCTGAACAGACTGCAAGTTACTCGCAGGCTGTTCTGGTTTTATGCTGTTTGCACTGAGCCATTTTCACTTTGCTTCTGAGTGGGAAAGGGATAATTCAGTGTTGCCTCAATTTCAGCGTCTTCACCCGGGGCTATTGAGGACCTCCAGATTTTCAGGCGGGCAAAGCACCGAAGGTCGGCGCGCGCTACCATTGGTTACCCGGAGGACTCTAAATGTAGGTGGCGCTTTATTGCCTCATTTCATTTTATTGATGTTTTGATGTGTACAAGAATTAGAATATCAGCTTTTTATTTTTTAACCCGTTTAAGCTAATATACGCATTATGACACAGTTTGTAGTCCCGTAGAAAATCAAATAAAATTTAAGACCTTTCTTACTAAATTCAAGTTTTAAAGCCTTCACATCAAACCATCAGATACTGATAAGCAGCAAACAGCATAAAATATTAACAGACTGTGAGTAACTCAAGGTTTCTCGTAGGCTGTTCTGGTTTTATTCTGTTTGCACACTTACCATATTCACTTTGCATATTTGTGTACTAGAATTGGAATATCAGCTTTTTTTATTTAATAATGTTAGATATTGACTGAAAAATTGGCATTTTGCCAGCATTTTTTTATCCTTGCTTGTTTTTAACCACAGCTGTTATGTTTTTCTTGTAAGTGTAAAAAGGCATTATTTAAAATTAACATGATACTGTTAAAAAACCACCAGATCTATTATTGGGCAAACTAAAGTAATTTATAGGCCGTCCCTATTTTGGTGAGATATTTCACACAGACTTATTTATGATTTCAAATAAAAATTTGCCTAATTCTAAAAGATATGACCCTTAAAGCTATTTATGTTGAACCTTTTTACCATTTTTGGTACTGTATATCACTCATGAAACATTAAACTTCAAATGCCTGCAATAAAGCAGGTTTATTAATGGAAAACATTAATTAAAAAAAATGCCTCATTCAAACATTGTCCATGTTTCATCTGTAGTTATGGTTGAAAGTATGAAGCTTTTGGCAGGTAGCCAATAAATGCATGACACAACTTGTTGGGCAAATTGTGTTTTTTATGAAAGCTATATACATGTAGTTCTGGGCTTTTTCACCTTTTTTAGGATATGACTTTCACTTTCAAAATTGTGAATTCTATCAAAATATAAATGAACCTAACATTTGGGAAAAAAATCAATAATTCTTTGATTTCCAACATTTAAATTGTTGTTGATAAAACTGTATAACATAGAGATAATCCTGAGAGTTAGGTTATAAAAACCTTCTGAACACCTCTATTTGTTAACCATTTCCCACTTAGAAGCAAAGTGAAAATGGGTATGTGCAAACAGCATAAAACCAGAACAGCCTGCAAGTAACTCGCAGTCTGTTCAGGTTTTATGCTGTTTGCAGGTCATCAGTATCTAAGGGTAGGAAATTAAGCCTTTAAAACTTAAATCTAGTAAGAAAGGCCTTGAACTTAATTTACCTTTCTAAGGGACTACAAATGCGTCAAAATACGTATCTAAGTGGTAAAGGGTTAAAACACACCTGAAAGTCAAGCTATCCATTCGGAATGTTGGCCCTGGTTTTTGGAAAGAAAAATTATTTTTGTCGTTGGAAAAAATGACCCAATAGCGGCTATACAAATAGCCCTAATAAGCACCGCCTTCAAAGTCATTCACACTGGGGCAATAGTATCCAGTGTTTGTTTAACTCTCATATGACTCATGCTTAAATGCACTAAATTTTGTTATGGATCTATTTTAATGTGATGCATATTAAATATGATTTATTGATGTGTCCCATAGATAAATCATATTTAATATGTATCATGTTAGATAACAAAAAAGATTACAAAATAGATTGCAATGTATTACAAAACGTACAAAATGAGATTATTTTATTGGTTGAAATAATTTGTAGGCAAATTAAACGTCTTGCCACGGACTGTAGACCTGTTTACTTTGTATCTTAAAGCTATTTGTTCACAGATCAGCAAAATAACAGCTTTATAAGTTTTTGTCACACAAGATTGAAAAAGTAAAAAAACACTGTACATCAGGTAGAAAAAAAACACCAATGTTGTATACTCAAACTGAAAATACATTTTCATTTATAATATTGAAGTCTTAAAATAAGGTTACTACAAAAATGAAAAAACATAAATACAAAATCTTGATATTTTGCAGTGCGGATCCAGCCTATACGACCCCCTCAACTGAACCTGACCCCAATCCCCTTTGAGGTGCCTCACCCAGAGGGTCAGGCCATGTTTATAGGGCGGGAGTGGGTCTTCAGAGACATTGACCTGGTAAGTAGACCCTTCAGTGTACTTCCTTTGAGGTGCCTCAACCAGTGAACCCCCTTTGAGGTGCCTCTCTCAGTGAACCCCTTTGAGTTGCCTTACTCAGTTAACCCCATTTGAGGTGCCTAACTCAGTTCACCCCCTTTAAGGTGCCTCTCTCAGTTTACCCCCCTTTGAGGTACCTCACTCCGAGGGAGTGGCTATGTTTATTGGGAGGGAGTGGGTCTTCAGTGACATTGATCTGGTAAGTGGACCCTTCAAAACGAATTTCTGCCAGTGAAATTAAGATTGTATTCAATGGCCTGTTTATCAGTAATTATTGTATGTTATGAAATAGTTTACCATACTTTACAAGCTTAAGTATTACATTATACCTGTCAAGTCTCACAGTTTCACCGTGAGTCTCATTTTTTTAGCTCATCTATTTTTTGAAAAAAAATTATGAGCTATTGTCATCACCTTGGCGTCGGCGTTGGCGTTGGCGTCCGGTTAAGTTTTGCGTTTAGGTCCACTTTTCTCAGAAAGTATCAATGCTATTGCATTCAAACTTGGTACACATACTTACTATCATGAGGGGACTGGGCAGGCAAAGTTAGATAACTCTGGCGTGCATTTTGACAGAATTATGTGCCCTTTTTATACTTAGAAAATTGAAAATTTTGGTTAAGTTTTGCGTTTAGGTCCACTTTTCTCAGTGAGTATCAATGCTATTGCATTCAAACTTGTTACACTTACTTACTATCATGAGGGGACTGGGCAGGCAAAGTTAGATAACTCTGGCATGCATTTTGACAGAATTATGTGCCCTTTTTATACTTAGAAAATTGAAAATTTTGGTTAAGTTTTGTGTTTAGGTCCATTTTATTCCTTAAGCATCAAAGCTATTGCTTTCATACTTGCAACACTTACTAACTTTCATAAGGGGACTGTGCAGGCAAAGTAATGTAACTCTGACTGGCATTTTGACAGAATTATGTGCCCTTTTTATACTTAGAAAATTGAAAATTTGATTAAGTTTTGTGTTTAGGTCCACTTTATTCCTACAGTATCAAAGCTATTGCTTTCATACTTGCAACACTTATTAACTACCGTAATTGCTCTATGTTTTCGGACACTAAGTTTTCGGACACCCCCTTTTTTAGCAAAAATAATTATTTTTCGTGACTCTTTATTTTCGGACACACGAGTTTTCGTCCGTTATTTATGTCTCTAAGTTTTCGGACAGTATATTTTACAGCGCTATTTTACCAAATTACGAACCTGTTTTCGATATCTAATGACACTTCGATCATGGGGTTTTACAACCAGATTAACATCATAAAACATTGCGGGTGCATGCCTGAGGGCAATGGACCATTACATTTGCGTTATTGGGTAAATAGCCTTGTAAACCGGTATTAAACAATGGTTTTGCCCGATAGCATAAGCGTTATGACAATTATCATGGGTAGTGCCAATTAACAGTTCAATTATCTACCGCATTGGTACTACCCCTTCTCAGTAAAATAACTGTGACAAATACTAAATATATCAAATTGTGATGTACCCTATTACAAGTTTTACGAACAATGGAAGGTGTTACACAACAACTATCGGAAATGAACAAACAAAGAATTCATAGTTTGCTTTTTTTATTGCGTTAATTACAGGTTCATACATGCGTGTATCGGTACATCACATGCTCATTTTTGAACTCGTTGGTCAAGATACAACCTTGAAGTAACTTTCTGTAAAATAAATTAAGCATTTACAATTATTTAAAATGCAGTGCAAACATGTATAACTGTAATTTATACTATACGGCATGGTATTTTACAAGCGCGTGCTATTACCGGTAGTCGTTGATACAATTGACGCTATTTTCGGACACTTCCTTTTTCGACTCTAAGTTTTCGGACACCTGTAATTTGTTAATATTTTTCGTATCTAAGTTTTCGGACACGAAAAAAATTAATTATTTTTAAGTGTCCGAAAACATAGAGTGATTACGGTATCATAAGGGGACCGTGCAGGCAAAGTTATGTAACTCTGACTGGCATTTGGACGAAATTATGGGCCCTTTATACTTAGAAAATTGAAAATTTGGTTAAGATTTATGTTTTGGTCCACTTTACCCCTAAAGTATCATAGATATTGCTTTCATACTTGGAACACTCAAAAACTATCATAAGGGTACAGTAAAAGGACAAGTTGCATAACTCTGGTTGTCATTGTTAAGGAATTATGGCCCTTTTTTGACTTAGTAACTTTTAATATATGGTTAAATTCTGTGTTTCGATCCACTTTACTTCTTAAGTATCAAGGCTATTGCTTTCAAACTTCAAATACTTTCATGCTATCATGAGGTTACTGTACCTGGCAAGTTGAATTTTACCTTGACCTTTGAATGACCTTGACTCTCAAGGTCAAATTATTAAATTTTGCTAAAACTGCCATAACTTCTTTATTTATGATTAGATTTGATTGATACTTTGACGAAACTACTCTTACCTGACATACCACAATAGACTCCACCCAAACCGT
Organism: Dreissena polymorpha; assembly: GCF_020536995.1. Lineage (NCBI taxonomy): Eukaryota > Metazoa > Mollusca > Bivalvia > Myida > Dreissenidae > Dreissena > Dreissena polymorpha. Next base: position 35,414,930 of record NC_068369.1, read on the forward strand.
CCCCCGTGCTCCCCCCACCTCCCCCCTCCCCCCCCCCCCTATATTTTTTTTTTTTTAAAGATCATCTCACAAATGACCACCACACCCTCACACTATACCCCCCCCCCCCACCCCCCCCACCCCACCCCACCCCCCACCCCCAATTTTTTTTTTTTTTTTTTTTTTTTTTTAAGATTATCTCACAAATTACCACCACACCCTCACACTATACCCCACCCCCCCCCCCCAATTTATTTTTTTTAAACGGTTATGTTTGAAATACCGTCCAACCATCGCACCCAAAAAATCCCCCCCCCCCATCGCCCTTCCCCCCACCCCCACCACCATAAATGTCCACAACCCCACACTATACACCCCTCTTCACTCCACCCCTCCCTCCTTTGTGATTGAAAATGAGAGTCCCTTCACCTTTAAAAAGAAAATAGATGAGCGGTCTGCACCCGCATGGCGGTGCTCTTGTTTGGCATGCAATGATAGTCTCACGTTGACTAAGTAATTTCTTACGCATTTCTTAAAAAAAAAAAAAAAAAAAAAAGTAATGTTTTGATTTCATAAAATGTTGTATAATAACTACTGAGACGGGCTGTTTTAGTGGTTTCCAACCTAAATACCACATGTACTGGAAACTGTTTAATGGTGTTAATGTATCAATATCACTACGTCACCGATGTCTATGTAAACACTAAAATAGGCTGCAACATGTCAGCAAGTGGCTCACCGGGGAAGAAAACAACTACAAGCAAAAAAAGGGCTAATTTCTGAAAAAAAAGTCTTAATTTTGCTCAGGTAATAGCCCCAAAACGCACCACAGACGATCTAGGATCCAAAAAATGTCCAGGGCGGCATGGACCGTACCCCCCTAGATCTGGTCCCACTTTCGGCCACTTAAGACCCTTGACAGGTGTGTTACATGCCATTTTTACAATCCTTTGTGGCTTGTGACTCATGATTATGTCGCCACTTTCAGTCGTTGAATGGTGACCATGCAGTGACAGACCAGCCCTCAGGCGTTATCATCGTTGGTGGAATGGGGACAGGAAAGACCGCCATTGTCGAGCAGCTAGTGGCGCACAGCTGCTTTGGGGAGGGAAATGCGGCACTTGTTTCTGGTAAGGACGCGTGTAGGATGAGGATCCGTATTTTTGTTTTTGGCGTAACATTGTTATTTTAGCTCATTTGCCTAAAGCATATTGGAACATTGTCAAGTCCATTTTTCTGGGAAGAACCAGTACTTGGTGTCTTTTGGGGACCTCAATGTTTGACTGGGCTTCTCACAATTATTTTGGAGGTGGTCATAATTAAATTGAGTTGATACTTATTCATCTGAGCTCAATTGCATAGAAAGCCTGAGGATTATTGAGTAGAACGAGTTGGGTAAAACCAGTACTTAAAAGTGTTTAAAGAGAAGGATTTTAGAACGCTCTGACAGTGGGAGACAAATCAAGACATCCTGATGCACTGTAGCTCCAATATAAGGCCGATGACGGGGTCCAAGTCACAAGACAACTTTATACACGGATTCGCATTATAAGTTCTGAGCTCATTCATTCATAAATGATTGCAAGGTTGTGTTGTTATTCGCCAATACATGCATATGAAACCTACCGTATTGATAAATGTATACATACCTCTTTTCTTATAGCCATATCCCATTATCCTATATAATTATTCATTATTTAAAAAAGATTCTGACCATGTATGACGATATATGTGTTTAAGAATTTTAACATACACCATTTTTCGGAAGTGTAAAATGAACAGTGCATTATAGGACAGAGGTTTCATGTGGCACTCTTCAGATTTAATTGTAACAACCAATGGATGAATGAGTTTAAATTAGATTAAGTGCAATAGGATACAAAGCAATGTTGTAAGGCAGATGCCATTACGCACTATTCCATCAGGATCTAATTAAATTGATTTGTTTACAGGTTCTGTTAGCTTACCGTATTTTACCATGCATAGCGCGCAGTTTTTTACCTTCAAATTTCAAAATAAAAATTCAGTGCGCGTAATACATTGACACAACGCTTTCCTGGTTGCTAAATTGCAAAAAATCCATTTCGTAATCGTAAATCTTCACAATTGCCGCCATTTTTGTTATTGCAAAAAAACTACACCCTATAATGTTATAGACTGAAGGGGCCGTTGTAGAAACAACAAATAGCGGGAAAGGTTAAGAATGAACGGGGTAGTAATAGTTTTGACAAAAATTAAAAGATGAAAAAAAATGTCTTTGTTGGTGTTTTCACACTTCTTCATTGATTGTTCATTAAAAAAAATCGAGGTATATCGATCCCTGTGCGTCGCGGTATTGTTTGTTAAAGTTTTTGTTGTCATGAAAACTCGTTGATTTACAACGCAAAACGTCTTATTTGAACTGAGGCTAATTATTTCAATAATATTTCTCAACTTCGCTTTTGCTTTATTTTGATAATTTAATCCAAAGTTTAATGTTAGCATTTCCGAAAATTTGCACTCTATGTGAATTGACAGTTTGACGTCATCAAAGGAAAGCCGCTTCCTGTCTGAAGCAATAAAGCGACAAGTTTCTCGCCGACAAAATTGGCTTCCTTTGTCTAGCAATCAACATGCCGAACCAATCGTGTGTTTGTTCCTCAATGGCAATCGTCCAATTAAATAATAGCACGTGCAAAGCTCCGCCTTCGAACCTTTTGCAGAGAACGGAGTTGGAGTTCAACGGTTAATTGAGCAAGTGTTTTACGTAAGTTGAGTTCCGATTTGCCGAAATTACTAGGCCCTAAGCATTGAAACGACGAATACATTTATCAATGATTTTCCGATCTCTGCATAAATATGCTACTGTGCGAGTATACTACGTAGGTTACAAACCAACAATAGAGATATAGACTCGTTTTATTTTCTTTCAATAGAGACAAACAAATATTTGTCAAATGGCTTTACGCCGATAACGCCAACTGTATGGAATTGAGCGTTCGGGTGTATTGTTTGTCTAACTATAAATACTAATCAACTAGACGCAGTGAAGGCGCGAAATACCGGGTCAAATTGGATTTATTGGGGAGCATCTCTTAATGGGGGAAATATTTAAGTCGATGAAAAATAAAATGGGATCCACGGACGATTTGCGTAAAATTGGACATTGAGATGTTGCGGGTCTGCAGAAGAAGATGTCATACGATGTTGTGAGCGGCAGGTAATGAAAATGTTACACTGTTCAAATGTGAGAAATAGGTAATAGTGGTTCGAATTTAACGCGCAGGGGTCTTGAAAAAACATGCGCAGCGGCAATAAGGACATAACGGTATTTTCGAGGGAATAATCTTAAAAATTGTCGAAAATATAGTGCTATGCAACCCATGCTCCTGATCGTATAAACGCTCCCTACTTTAAAACAAAATATTAAGCGCCCGAAAAACTCAGATTAAATGATAGCGCAATATAAGAATGGCGGCCATTTTCGGCCAAATTTTCAGGTTTTTGGTCTTGAATTCTTTTTTTTCTCCATTTTGGCTTTAAAAAATCGCATGCGCGTTATACATGGTAGCGCGCTATACGTGGTAAAATACGGTATTATGAAATTGTTATATAATTTTTTTAGATAATTTTATTATAATTGATTTCACAATCAAATTGTTTGCTTCAAAATACAGTTACTATAGTAGTTTTTTGTACCATTACAAATATTGAAGTATTTCAGTAATTCATAATGATTTATAAAAAAAAAAGTGGAAACTAATAATGTTGCTAAAATTGTCTGCATTAATTATGTTTATAATATTAATTTATATTTAATTAATAATATTATTTAATAAATAAATAATAAATATATTATAATTAAATATAATAAATAATTGAAAAATAAAACAATAAATTGATAATAAAATAAATATTTCCAGCACCAAGTAGCCGCCAAGCGACAGATCGACTCCACAATGGCGTAAACTACAGCCCAAACTCAACGCTAAATCAAAACAAGAACCTCAGCGGATCCAACACTAGTCTCAACTACGACGCGCTTCGAACGCTCGGCTCGCAGGTTGTGGCATATCACTACTGCCAATCGGACGTTAACACAACTTGCATGGTGCCGGAATTCGTTCACAGCCTCGCCGGATATCTAGCGAGCGCTCCAGCGCTGGTCTCGTATCGGGAGATCCTTTTACAGGATCCACAGCTTCAACACACATTAAGCGTAAAGGAGTGCCTTCAAAATCCTTCAAACGCGTTCGTTAAAGGTGTTCTAGAGCCTTTGGAACAAATCCGGCAGTCGGGTAAAGTTGATGCCGACACGTGTTTAATTGTGATAGATGGTTTGAATGAGGCGGAGTTTCATAAACCGGATTACGGCGAAACGATCGCCTCGTTTATTGTGAATCATATAAACAAGTTTCCGTCGTGGTTAAAACTGGTGCTTACGGTGCATACAAGTATGTTGGAAATAACGAACTCGCTGCCGTTTCCTCGTATTTATATCGATAAGGGCGAGGGTAATGATATGCTGGTGAGGGATCTACAGGAATACGTGAATCACCGGGTGCAATGCTCGGTGCAAATCAAACGCAATATGGCCATGAAATCTCTCGATGCGACCACCCAGGGCAAGCTTGCGGCGCATTTACAGACGCTCAGTAACGGGTCTTTCCTTTTCTGCAAGCAGACCCTGGATTTAGTCGAACAAGGGCACGTTGTGTTGAAGAGTTCCAATTATAAAATTCTGCCAGTGACTTTATCGGAAGTGTTCTTATTACAATTTAATATCAGATTCCCGAGTGTTCGCTCTTTTGAGAAAGTGTCGCCAATTCTCGGGATCGTGTTGGCGTCACTTTATCCTCTTAACGGTGATGAGATTTTCGATGCCTTAAATTCGGGATTTACCGATCGTTACGTTTCGAAGGAGGACTTTCAGCAAAGGTTGGGGCAAATGTCCGGACTGTTATATCACAGAAAGGACAACAGATTCGTGTTCTTTCATCCGGCATTTCGAGAATGGCTCATTCGAAGGGATGATCATGACACCAACCAAAAGTTTCTCTGTGATTTGAGGTAGGAGGGCAGTGTTTTTTATGCCCCCGGATCGAAAGATCGGGGGTATATTGTTTTTGGCATGTCTGTCTGTCATTCATTGTGTGTGTCCTAAAACTTTAACCGTGGTTAAAGTTTTCCGATAACTTTTGAAATATTGAACATAGCAACTTGATATTTGGCATGCATGTGTATCGCATAGAGCTGCACATTTTGAGTGGTGAAAGGTCAAGGTCATCCTTCAAGGTCAAAGGTCAAAAAAATTCAAAGCGGCGCAATAGGGGGCATTGTATTTCTGACAAACACATCTCTTGTTTCATTTAAAATATGGTCCAGTAATGGGCACCATTCTCAATAGAAAAAAAGTATATAATTTTCTGACATTGGAGCTAAAAATTCATAATTGAAGGTTTTAAAAAAAGGAGAAAAGTTTTTGTTTTATTCTTCAGATCTCAACATTTTGCTCATCTCCCATCCAGCTATATAATTTCAACCTTAGTTGCTAAATATTATACTGAAAACACTTATTCTCAATTTTAAAGCATTTTTAAGCAAAACAACAACAACACTAATTTCCCAAGTTTAAGTCACAACGCCACGAATTTTCCGAATTCAAAGGAAAAATACATATATGAACTAGTGCTGATTTTGATACAAAACCGGACAAAGTTTTTTTTGAATCAACATGCAAAAGGATGTATTCCCTTCATGCAGCCACCCCCTTCTGTAATACATTGCCACTGGGCCTTGAGACATTTCTGGGGAAAGGTGTTCATACAGTGATTTTTTTTTGCCCAAAATTACATTCTCTTACAGCCTTTTTCCCGATTGTTTATTATACAGCAATTCAATTCCTTAGCACTTTATAATATAAATTTTAGAAAGCAGTTAAAAATGCACTTATAAAAAATTGGTATACTGTTATTTATAATCATAAAAATTATGTTTAATTTTATAAATATCATGGTCTATTGCGCTTTTTTTCCCAATCAAAAAGGCACAGGCTGTAAAATATAAAGCAAAAAAAAAACACTGTCATAAAAACTGTGTTATAATGCAGGGCCCTCGTTTGGCCATTTTTGGGGCTGAAATTCGGCCCAATTCCCCCCTTAAAATAGTATACTTTTCCCCCCTATTTCAGCTAAAAAATACCCCCCTCCAAAAAACATTTTTTTTTTACTTTCATACCTATGCTGCCAGCTGGTATCGTGCTATTAACCTTTGATTAAATGCATACTTATGTAAATTACATTTAAATATACCAATTTTAAGTGTTGAATGGTTTGTGAAAAGATCTTCTAGAAATTCCGCTTTTTGCCCAAACCGATGCGAAACTCTTAAGGGCCCCGGACCCATTCCCCGAACATGTAGCAAGGTCCCTGTAATGTACACTGTTAACCAATGCATGAACGGTGCTGACATTTTCTATCCCCTTTCTCCCACAGACACGGCCACGCCCTGCTAGCGTTCCATCTCTCCCGGTGCGTGGCGCCGCTCTCCCCAGAGCGCACATTGGAGCTGGGCCACCACATCCTGAAGGCCCACATCTACAAGAACATGAGCAAGCAGCGAGGCTACTCCTCCCGCGACATGCAGGCTCTCTGGGTCGCGCTCAGCGCTGACAATCTGAGCGCCTCCCTCGTGTGTGAGCGGAACCTGTTCTCGCCAAACGTGAAGGTAACCTTTCTAGTGTAATTGATTTCTGTTTGGTTTGTTTATAAAGATAACCTTTCGATTTATGTAACATTTGAAATTTTCAGGCGTAATTGATTTTAGTCACGTTTGTTTATAAAGGTAACCTTTCAGGCGTAATTGATTTTGATTTGATTTGTTTAAAACAGGTAAACTTTCAGGCATTGTATTTTGTTAGTTTTGTTTATATAGAGGATATTTGTTTGATTTGGTGGATTATTGATTCTAATTTAAGAGTGATCGTAGAAAATAATATTTTAACGAGTGGCGCAGCCACGAGTGAAAATATATATTTTCAATGATCACGAGTGAATTAAAATCAATATTCCACCGAATCAAACAAATTTTCTTTTTTTTAATGCTTTTTGTCACAGTTTATATACCTTGTTGAAGAGTTTAACTAAAGAATTTCGCTGGGAAAATGACGTCATTTCGTCAAAAAAGTGATGTCATTTCACAGTAAACAATGAAAATTATCGATAATTTTCACTGATAATTTTCACTGTTTAAAACAGTGAAATAATCAGTTTTAATTCACTGATATTTCTCTATAAACCACCGGAAAGCATAAAATAAAAAGGTAATCTTTTGGGCATAATTGATATCTATTTAATGTTTTATTCTTTGAATTAATTTTATTATGTGTCTGTAAATAAATTGATGACCAACTGTCAGTTGGCAAATTAAACAACTTATATAGCTATGCATGTAAACAAGACCATCTCATCATTTCAATTCCCGTTCATGTATACATTTAACAAATGAACTTTATATGCTGTTGTTGATATTTCATTCATAAATGCCACCTACTGTTGATAAACCTTTTAAAAAATGTCCTCAAACTGTTTCTGTCCCAGGTTTGGTTGCCGTCTAAAAACGTACTTATATGATCCTTGCTCAGTGAAAATTTGTATTAATGCATTTGCGTAAAGTGTTGGCCCAGAATAGCCTTGCAGTGTGCACAGGCTAATTAGGGACGACACTTTGATTCAAAACTGGATTTTCTCTGAGAAGAGACTTCCATTAAATGAAAAATACTGTAAAAGTGTGAAGTTTTTGCACAGGCTATTCATTAGGACCTTTTTACACGTGCTTTATGCCCGGTTTTCCCAGAACGCTGCTAATATGTTTATGTAGAGTTTTGAGTAATGGTTGTACTATTCCTCTTGTAGGTCAGTCGTCTAGTCCTGCTCTCAGGCGCCAACCCAAACACGCGCACCTTACACGAAGAAAACTCCCCAGTGCTCTGTATCGCCGCTAAGGAAGGCTTCTGTGACATGGCCTCGCTTTTGCTCGAGTTCAACGCCAACGTGGATGCTGTTTCGGACACTGGGATGTCCGCGTTGTGCTACGCAGGGAGCGGGGGTCACACGGACATCATCAAGATGCTGTATCTGCGCGGGGCTAGGGTATGTATAATCAGAGATATATTTTTTATGCCCCCGGATCGAATGATCGGGGGTATATTGTTTTTGGCCTGTCTGTCTGTCATTGTAAGTGTCTGTCTGTCCCAAAACTTTAACCTTGGTCATAACTTTTGCAATATTGAAGATAGCAACTTGATATTTGGCATGCTTGTGTATCTCATGTAGCTGCACATTTTGAGTGGTGAAAGGTCAAGGTCATCCTTCAAGGTCAAATATACGGCTTCAAAGCGGCGCAGTAGGGGGCATTGTGTTTCACAAACACAGCTCTTGTTTCTTTATAAAGTACCGGAAAACGGCACTTTCCCAATTAAAAAAAACTACAAATTTCCCAATTGCTGTTCAAAAATTCTCAATTGAAGGTCCCCCCTCCATTTTTTTTTAATAAAAAAAAAGAAAAATTTAGTCAGTTTCTCTATGCAGCTCTATGGCCTTAACCTAAGTAAATATAATATTCACAACTTTACAATATTTAGTTATCAATTTTAAAGTATTTGGGTGCAAATGTACACCAATTTCCCAATATGAAGACTTCATGATTGAATTTTCAAAAAATTAAGTACACTCATTTCCCAATCTAAAGACTTCAAGATGCAAATTTTACCAATTTCCTTTTTTTTGCATTTTCTTCCAAATTGGGCTGGTACTGGTACTTTTTTTTAATTAGGCAAAAAAATATAGCTGTGTATTATGTATTGAGGGCCAGTTAGTATTGTAGTGATTTGTATTATCCCGCGCCTAAAGGCATTGCGATGTAGAGATGGTTTGCTTCATTCTGGGACTTAACGCCATTTGTTTAAAATTACGCATAAAAGCTTCTCTGCGCAACTCCTGCATATTGCATGCCATTTAAGTGCAAATGCTACAGCGCATTTTGAAAAGGTTTCACAATTGTGGTTACATTTAAAAGCCCATAATCATTCAAAATCAACTAACTTTTCGTATAATATTTCTAATAATAAAGTCAATACATAAATAAACATTGTTTCTTATAGCAATAGCCAAAATTTCAATGCTTGATTTGGTCTGGTAACTAAACACGATACAAAAGGCTGGTTTTATTTGTTTGTGTTACAATACATGTATATTCCATGTGAATTTCTGGAGTCGAAATCAGAACATTTAGGAACGAACGCAAGCTTGGCTTCAGGCAGCGTGGGAAGCATGACATAGTTCTCATGAATACGTCATTCTTCCTTTGCTGCCGAAGCCAGTCTCATGTTCCCTTGTAAATGTTGTGGCAGGAAATTCACATGGAATGTATTGTGACTCAAAAGTAAAAACAAACATTTTGTATCTGGTTAAATCTATGTTATTAGACCACATCAAGTGTTGAAATTTTGGCTATTGCTATAGAAACTCTAATTATTTTTAAGTTAAATTTATTATACAAAATATTTTGCGAAATATTTGTTTATTTTGAGTATTTATATTACTTTAAGTCGTTAAAACCCAGTACAATGGCTAACCAGGCTTCACTCCTTTCAGATGAACCATGTGGACAACAGTGGCCAGTGCGCGGCAGTACACGCCTCTGTAAATGGTCACCTGGACACACTGGTCTACATACTGCAATGTGATTGGCCTATGGAAGGTCAGGTGACCCAGATAGAGGCCATGCAGCAGGCGCTGATCGTGGGGGCTGCCATGGGGCATAAAGATGTAAGACATCAACTTTTTAAATAATTTGATATAAAGATGTAAAACATCTACTTCATATATGAGCATGGCTCTGGGAAAACATGGTTAAATGCATGTGCATAAAGTTACCTCCCAGATTAGCCTGTGCAGTCCACACAGGATAATCAGGGACTGCACTTTACGCTCTTATAGTATTTTTTGTTGAGAAAGAAAATGTCTTCATAACGAAAGTCCAGTTTAAGTAGAAAGTTTTCTCCCAGATTAGCCTTTGCACAGGCTAATCTGGGACGACACTTTACACACATGCATTAAACCCTGTTTTTATGTCCCCCACTATAGTAGTGGGGGACATATTGTTTTTGCCCTGTCTGTTGGTTGGTTGGTTGGTTGGTCTGTACGTTGGTCTGTTTGCGCCAACTTTAACATTTTGCAATAACTTTTGCTATATTGAATATAGCAACTTGATATTTGGCATGCATGTGTATCTCATGGAGCTGCACATTTTGAGTGGTGAAAGGTCAAGGTCAAGGTCATCCTTCAAGGTCAGAGGTCAAATATATGTGGCACAAATCGCTTATTTTATGAATACTTTTGCAATATTGAAGATAGCAACTTGATATTTGGCATGCATGTGTATCTCATGGAGCTGCACATTTTGAGTGGTGAAAGGTCAAGGTCATCCTTCAAGGTCAGAGGTCAAATATATGTGGCCCAAATCGCTTATTTTATGAAAACTTTTGCAATATTGAAGATAGCAACTTGATATTTGGCATGCATGTGTATCTCATGGAGCTGCACATTTTGAGTGGTGAAAGGTCAAGGTCAAGGTTATCCTCCAAGGTCAAATATATGGGTCAAAATTGCTCATGTAATGTCACTTCTGCAATATTGAAACTAGCAATTTTATATTTGAAATGCATGTGTATCTCATGGAGCTGCACATTTTGAGTGGTGAAGGGTCAAAGTCAAGGTCATCCTTCAAGGTCAAACATCATATAGGGGGACATTGTGTTTCACAAACACATCTTGTTACAGGCTGAGGCTCATTTGTATTAATATTATTTATTTTGGTCTTAAGTCAAAAGATTTTCCATTAAATTTTGTACAATAAAATTATTGAGAGCATGAAGGTGAGGGGTAATTGCCATACGTAATTCAGTAAGTTGAAAATTGTTATGCCCCCCTTCCAAGAAGAGGGGGTATATTGTTTTGCTGGATGTCTGTTGGTCGGTCTGTCGGTAGACCAGTTCGGTTCCGAATAATAACTTGTGAACAGATTGATCAATTGGCTGGATACTTCCCATGTGCATTGGCCTTTGCCAGTAGATGACTGCTATTGAAATTGGGGTCACTAAGTCAAAGGTCAAGGTCTTGTCACACTTAGAGTGAAAATTGTTTCCAATCAATAACTTGTGAACGGACTGACCAATTGGCTGGATACTTCCCATGTGCATTGCCTTTGCCAGTAGATGACCCCTATTGAAATTGGGGTCACTTGATCAAATGTCAAGGTCACCGTCACAATAAGACTGAAATTGTGAATATGATAAGATTAAGTCTTATGGTCAATTTTGTTGCAAAGAAATTCTGTGTCAAGGCCCTGTTTGTAGGAGGGGGGGGGGGGGGGGGGGGGGGGGGGAATAGTCTCATCTCAGACTGGGGAGCTCTTATTTCTTTATACTTGAAACTCATTGAGTGGATTTTAGGAAATAAATGTTGCTCTCAACATAATGTGTCTCAGTATGAATAAACCTTTGAGGTTAAAGGACAAGGCCTTATGTTAAAGGTCAAGGCCACAATATAATGATACTTGTATTCACAACATCATTACAGTATCCTTATAATTTAATTAAATATATCATTTTATATTAAAAAAGGTTGAGTTCTTCCTATTCCTAAATTCCTACATTAAGTCGTAAAGTTTTTGCTCATGTTGAAACAAAACTTGATGCTGTATTTTGTTACAGATTTGTGAGTTCCTTCTACATTGCAACAAGAACAGACGGGACGATTTTGGTGTTGATGCAGTAGATACCCTTCTTGGTGAAACAGGTGTGTGGTTTGAATCCGGTGGCGCGATTGAGCAAGGTTCTGGGAAAGCTGGGTTTAATTCATGTGCACAAAATGACGTCCTAGATTATCCTGCGCATTTAGCTACTCAGGGAAAACACTTTCTCTGCATACACTGGATTTTTGTTTAGAAGAGACAACCTTTAAACAATATATTCAATAAAAGCAGAAAGTTACTTCCCTTATTAGCCTGTGCAGACTGTGCTTAGAATAAAAGAACGGAGAGGTTTGCCTTGTGGTTGTTACCTCTATGTCTTTATTTAATAAAGAAATAATGAATATAATAGCTACAACGCTGTATTTTAAGCTGGTATTAATTTTATGTTTGCCGTTCGCCATGTTGATAATGATGCCATGATCACAATGAACTTATTATTTAAAAAAAAATTAAAATGAAAACCAGTAGTTAAAATGATCCAAGGTCTCAAAATAATGAGGGGTCAAAATAAATGAAGTAACTTGAAATGTACCTAAATGTATGTTAAGTTTTTGTAATACATGTAGCTTACTTATCATAATAATGAATAAAACATTTTTATAAAGGCTTTATTGTTTCCATGAAAGATAATTTCTGGTCCTTTTAACAAGTTGGATTGTGGAAAACAAATGTGTCAAAATGATGCAAGGCTAATTTTTTGCAGGAGTCAAAAATATGAAAATTGCCACTTGCTTGCATCAAAATGCAGGATTCTGCTTCAATGGAAATCAATGAACCATACTTTTTTCCGTTTAATCCACAGCCCTAACAGCAGCCTGCCTCAACGGTCGCAAGGAGATCATAACATGGCTTCTGGACAGGGGAGCTAACCCAGAAGTGCCCAACCAGAAGTCGTTCTCTCCCCTGCTGTGTGCAGTGGAGGCGGGAAAGTGGGACATTGTGGACCACCTGCTGTCACTGGGGTCGTCGATCGAGCAGACAGACAAACATGGCCGGACGCCGCTGATGATCGCGGCATACAAGGGGCATATTGGGGTGCTGGAGATGCTGTTATCTAAAGGTATGATGAATAGAAAATTGATAAAATTGTAACCTTAGAATTAATGTTTTTTATCGTGTTTGATTGGATAGAGGGGTATAAGGATGGCATGCGTAAATGGACATATAGGTGTGCTGAAGATGCTGTTATTCAAAGGTATATGTCATATAAAACTGATAAAATTGTAACGTTAGTAATGAGGAAGAAATTGTTTCATGTTTGGGAGGGGGATGGAGAGGGAGTGACAAATTTCTGATACATATAGGCGTCCTGTAAATGCTGTTATCTAAAGGTAGAACTTAACACAAAGGCATAAAGTCCAGTTTTCATCAATCAAACGCGGCTAATTTTAGCATCTCTCCCACTTGTGCCTCAATAAAAAAAATATTGTAATGTTTGAGTGTTTCTCAAACATTGTATTGTTTAATAAATTCTAAAATAATGTATTGTTTAATCTATTTTAAAATATTGTTTTGTTTAATTTATTTCGAAATATTGGTTTAAACGATTTTAAAGTATTGTATTGTTTAATCAATTCTAAAATATTTAATTATTTAATTGATTCTTAAATATTGTATTATTGAAGCAATTTAAAAATATTGTTTAATAGATTTAAAAAAATTGTATTGTTTAAGCTAAATTTAAAATATTGTATTATTTACGTTAAGCTTTTACGCTATAACATCGCATCAGTGACAACATTGTACAATCTCTCACCCAGGTGCCTCGATCCACAAGACTGACAACGAGGGTCTCACGGCCCTGTGCTGGGGCTGCCTCAAGGGTCACCTGCACATCATCCAGTCCCTGCTGGACCGAGGTTCAAACCTCCACCACGCCGACAGGTGCGGACGCAGCCCTCTGCAGCTGGCAGCATTCCACGGCGACGCACAAGTGGTATGTCGGTGATGTATCTTTGAAATGCAGTGGTGCAGTTGTGCCTTTAACTCATTTATGCCTAGAGGACCCCCCCATCCTTCTAAATTGGATCAATTTATTTCCAAAGTTAGGGATGTCTAGTATATTTATTTCTATATTTAGAATATTTCTTACAGAAATTCCTTTAAGCAACGGCGCAGACCCTGATGAGACGCCGCATCATGCGACGTCTCATCTGGGTCTACGCTGTTTGCCAAGGCCTTTTTTCTAGATGCTAGGCATAAATGGGTTAATTTTGATGAACTTGAACGTTTCAATGATTAATGTAATGTTCACATTTATTATTGAGCTGTGCTCAGGACATTTCCGTAATGTCTTCCCATACTAGCCTGTTCAGTCCTAAACTGGATTTTTTTTGCCACAAAGAGACTTCCTAAATGAAAAGTACAGAAAAAGTGAATAGTATCGTCCCTTATTAGCCTGTGCGGACTGCAAAGGCAGCTGTGGGGGGACACTTAAGACACTTGCATTTAACCCCATATTCTCAGAGAGGCTCGTATGTATTTCAACAGACAATAAACAGTGTAATAACGGTACTTGATGTATTATGTTGAATTCAAATGTCTGTCTGTCAGTCTGTCCATCTGCATAACTGGATACTGCAAATTCTTTATTAGTACTGGAGATACTTAAAACAAAACAACTTGCTTTTCTTTTGGGTGTTTTTTTTGTGTTAAAAGATAGTCTCTTAGAAAAAAATCCAATGTTGAATTCTAAACAAAAATCCAGTCACAGGCTTATCTGGGACGACACTTTACGCAAATAAATTGAGCTTTATTTTCCAAGAGTGGGGCTCATTTGTTCGTTCAATTTTCCCCTACAGGTACAGTACCTTATAGACTGTGGAGCCCAGATTGAGCACGCAGACCTGAACGGCATGCGAGCGGTAGACCGCGCGATAGATCGAAGAAACACCTCGGTCGTAGTGTGCTTTCTCCGTAAGGGCGCCAAATTAGGTCAGATGACATGGGCGGTGGCGGCGGGGAAACCAGACGTCATGTTCCTACTGCTGAACAAGCTGATGGAGGATGGCAATGTCTTATACAGGGTAGGTCTTAAAAACGTTTTTTAATCCTTACGTCACTTTCCGCTTTTATGATATTTTTCATTTCAAGAAAGTCTCTTCTTAGCAAAAATAAAGTTTAGGCGGAAAGTGTTGTCCCTGATTAGCCTGTGCAGACTGCACAAGCTAATCTGGGACGACACTTTACGCACATGCATTAAAACCCTTTTTCACAGAGCACAGCCCAAATCGTTTTTAATAAAGTATCAATTTGAAATAAAGATCATAGTAAAAAATGTTGGGATTTTTTTATCTGCACCCTGCACAGTTTAGGATCCCTAGTTCTCTTCTTAAAAAAATGTTTATCAACTATTTACATCACTAAATCTTTTTTCAAAACACTTTTATTAACTTTCTTTCACTAGAAGATCTTTTTTTATAAACTATCAATAAATGTTTTGAACTATTTGCACATTTTTTTTTTAGTAACTTCTTTTTCATCAAAAGATTATTACTACCTATTTTACATCAATGAATATTTTTTGTGAACTATTTTGCACTTAAATACCTTTATTAATTATTTTTACCAAAAGCTCTTTATGAACTATTTGTGAAACAGAAGATCTTTTTGAACTTATTGTTGTGATAATTATATTCAAAATAATCTTTGCGAACTATTTGTAGATCATTATTATTTGTAAAAACTTGCCTTTACAGAAAAATTGTATCAACTCAGCATTACCAGTCTAATCAGGGACATTTTCCGTCCAGATTTGATTTTCGTTTGAAAGAGATTTCTTGTTAATACAAAATTCTATTAAAACGGAAAGTGCTGTCCCTTATTTGCTTTGTGCAGATGCAGAGGCTAATCTGTGATGACACTTTACCTGGATGCATTAAACCCCATATTCTAATCTAGGACGACACTTTACGTGGATGCATTAAACCCCATATTCTAATCTAGGACGACACTTTACGTGGATGCATTAAAGCCCATATTCTAATCTAGGACGACACTTTACGTGGATGCATTAAACCCCATATTCTAATCAGGGACGACACTTTACGTGGATGCATTAAACCCCATATTCCCAGAGCGTGGCTCAACCAGACAAAACTTGCTGTTACAGAAAAATCGTATCAAGGATGCAGCTCAGCGTTACCAGTACGCGCTGAAGAAGTTCCCAGAGGATGCGACCACAGAGCGAGACAGCACATTCAAGGAAATCAAGCGCAACTTGATGTTGAACCTGTCCAGGTGCAAACGCAAGATGAATGTACGTTAATTCTTATATTACTTTACAAATTATGCATACATTGATTTGTTTTCTGAATGTAATAACTAGTGCAACTGACATTTTGTATATTTTTCAGGAGTACATATTTTCCTAAATACATTAAGAGCACTTACCTTATTTTTTTGCATTCAAATATTTCAGCTTTGAAATAATGGTAACTGCTCCTCTCTTAATTTTTGTTTTTTGTTTTTAAAGACATTTCGATTTGGAGTTCTGTTTCCTTTTTTAAATTTTACTATAATACTTATCAGAGCATTGGAATGTTGAAAAATGTTTATTGTCCCCTACCGGTGAAACTGGAGGGGTCTTATGGTTTGCGCTCCGTGTGTCAGTCTGTCAGTCTGTCCGTCACACTTTTCTGGATCCTGCGATAACTTTAAAAGTTCTTCATATTTTTTCATGAAACTTTAAACATGGATAGATGGCAATATGGAGAGTAAGCACATCGTTTCATTTTGTTCCTACGTCAAGAATTCTGGTTGCTATGGCAACAAATATATATAAAAAATTACTGACAATGGTGGAGTTTCACCGGTAAGGGACAATATTGCTTGGCAATCTCTTGTTATTTAAATAAAACAGTTTTTGCTTCTCCTGAAAATTTTACAAAATGTGAGTAACAATACTTTTGACATTCAGAAAACGCCATGTGTTTGCTCATGTCAATAAGATTGTCTTAATATGTAAACACTTGATGTATGTCACCTAGATAAACACAAACTAAAAATGTATAAACAAAATCAGTTAGATGACTTATTCAGTAGACAAGTTGGACTGTCAATTTGTTCATTCCATGGTTAAGGTTTTGGTTTACCCTAAACGACATGTTTCATTTAGCATCAATAATTCTTCCTAATATTAGAAGATATTTTTTTAATTTTTAATTTTATAACATTAATTTATATGATCTAATAATAATAAATAATTATAATGGAATATTATTTAAGGTATTCCTCAGATGCTTCATGTTTACGGCCTCTAATATTTGAAGATATCTTTTAAGTCTAATTTAATTATATTATAATTATTATGTATAATTATACATACAATAATTATATGATAATAATAATAAATAATAATTAAATCTTGATTAGGATATTCCTCCGATGCTTCATGTTCACGGTACCTGATTGTGTTCTTTCTTATTTACAGGACTACAATGGTGCTGTTGAACTTGCAACCAAGGTCCTTGAAATGAAGCCATCATGCTTTGAAGCCTACTACGCGAGGGCAAGAGCAAAGAGAGACAATAGGTATGGACTTTGTGTGGATGTTTAGATAGAGTGGTGTCCCTTATTTGAAATTTAAAAAAAAAAAGGAATTTTTTTACAGTATGTGCAGGCAACAGACATTGAGGACTGCACAGGCTAATATGCGACGACACAATCCACACGTTAATTAATCACTGTTTTCCCAGAGCGAAGCTTATACGTATTCGTCTATTGGTAATAGCATGTAGGACTCACACTTTTAATGACAGGCTAAGACAATGTAAGACAAGCTATTACTTCGTATTCAAAAGATTTGAACACAGACTTTCAACACAAGTTAGCGTTATGATAAAACAAAAATCATTTTTTCATTTATAAAACTTAATATTCTATCATTGGTATGGCTTTAGCATAAATAATACTTCATAAATAAAAGCCTGCTCACTTGGTAGTTAATAAATAATACCAGCAAATATAACAGACCTGCAGACTTTAAAATACTTCCATAAAAATTATCCTTTCACAGACCATAACATTAAATCTTCAGTGACTATAACAATTCACATATTTTTCTGTCAGCAACATGAAACTGATAACTCTGTATTGCAGGCAGTTCTTATCCGCAATAGACGATCTGAAGGAAGCCCTAAAGCTTGCGCCAGCCAACGAGGAGCTCACAAAACTGTTGATTCGTGTGCGTGAAGAATATGGCGCTCAGCACAAGCTTGAACCTGGATCAAACATTTCCGGTGACCCCAATAGCCATCTTGAACGCCGGTCTTCAAACGAGACTGCTTTGTGACTGGAAGACCGGCCACTACAGCGTTATGATAAGATTTGAACACTGGCCATTACAGCGTTATGATAAGATTTGAACATAGACTTTGAAGACAGGCCATTACAACGTTATTATAAGATTTGAACAAAGATCTTGAAAACCAGCCATTACAGCGTTACGATAAGTTTTAACACAGACTTTGAAGACAGGCTATTATAAAGGTATGATAAGATTTAAACACAGGCCTTCATCTTGTTATGACAGATTGGACACAGATTTAGCCTTTGCCACTATGACACGAAATGGCATTACAATAGACATTTAACACAGGCGTTTATTGGGCTTTGATCTTTTTTGAACGAGTTTATTCCTGGTAAAACAAGCTTTATGATATGTAAAATAATAATAATAAATGATGATAAAAAAATGTGTTACTATTACCGTAAAATAGAAATTACTACAATTAAAAAAAAAAAAAAAGAGCTTCTATATTTTCATATTCACTTTCCATTTTTCAAAATAGGAATTCCCAAGCTTTATGAGGAACAAAAAACTTGACACAACTGGGCCTATATTCACTATCAGATTTAAATCAAACCCGATAATGGTTTAATATGTTGAACAAACGGAATTATATTTTATTGTTGTATACAACAAGCCTTGAATAATTAAAAGTATGCATGAATCAAGTAATGCAAACAGACCACCAATTGACAGCAAACTGGTTTTAAAACTGTTTTGTCTTGACCAATAGTGCTATAACATGTGTTTTTTTTACATGGAAATGGTTACTGTGTTGGTATAAGATACAGCTCGGACACTTGTCACAAACAAAATCATACATTTAATACAAAACAATATCTATAAATATAGATAGTAAACAACTTGAGGGCTTATTAATTCTTTTGCATGCTGGAAAATTTGTCGTCTGCTAAAATGTCGTCTGCTGAATTTCTAAAATTAGCATTTTCTTCGATTTTTTTTTCAAAGAATACTATCAGAATAGCAAACAGTTTGGATCCTGATGAGACGCCACGTTCTGTGGCATCTCATCTGGATCCAAACTGTTTGCAAAGGCCTTTAAAATTCGCTTCCAGCGCTGAAAGGGTTAATGATGGTATCAATTTAATTTGTCTGAGCTATATAATTATTATTTATCATCATATGTATTTGCTTATGCCTTAGTCAATAATTATATGAACTGTGCCTTTGTACATTTGTTTTCATATTAAAATCTAATTACATATTTTTATATTCATAAGATGTACAACATGTATATATAGTCAATCATGTGTGAAAATGGATACTGTTTGTAATTGCTTTATAGCACATAATAAGCGCTTTTCGTTGTTTGTTAGATATTTCGCTAATGCAGTAGATGCATTTGTTATCCCTTCAAATGAATAATATTATTTTCGAAGTGTGAGTATATTGTACAGAAAAGTTTTAGAGATTGTTTGGTTGTTTTTAAAAGAAGTATTTGATTCATAAAAAATGAATCATGTGTTTTACCTTCTTTTGATTTCGTAATTGGTTTTATCGTTATATTTACTTGTGAGCAAGCATTTTAAGTGTTGCGACGTTGTTTCGATGTTTGTGTACAAACTTCTTTGCAAAGTTTCGGTTGTGACATTTAAAAGTTTAATTATTTAAAAAAAATGAACGAATAAAAAAGTTTCAAAATATACATGCAGTTGTTTTTTTTATTTTGTTCAGTGTTGATCTCTTTTCTCCTCAAAAAGTCACCACTTCCAAAATGTAAAAATCCATGCAAATGATAATTGAGTAGTGTCTTCTCTTTAAGCGGGTTGTGCCCGTATATTGACATAAATATGAACATAATTAATTTGGAAAAAAAGCTGACAACGACCAATTAAGCGTTAGACTTCCTGGTTATGTTTTAGTTCAATTTCCGTACCGAGGATGCATTTAAGTATAAGTATCCGGAGTACCTATACGTAACACTTGTGGGCTTGGGTCTACTTAAATGTACCCCGGGTACATGTACCCGAGCCGACAATGACCAATCGAGCCATAGTGACGATCTAACTTGTATGCTGATTGACTTTACAGAATGCATTTTGTGTCCGCGCTGTATTCGTTCTTTGTTTTCTTAATACAAACAGGTGTTATTGTCGCATCAAAGCTGTCCCTTTGCGACCTGTCTGTTACAAAGAGGTAAAGTTATGCAAACGCTCAAATCATTTCACGCATAAGTCACCAATAACATGCATTACAAATCTAATGCGTTGTTTTCATTTCATATTTGTTTCATACCATTTGATATAGTTATTTAAAATCCATATTACTTGGCATTTTTGTTCTTGGCAACTAAATATTTGTAAGATAAAAAAATCGTGTTACAAAAGTAGAACGTGGAAATAAATACGATACAGTTTTCATATTTCCCAGAAAACCCTTGCGAAATAGCAATTAAGTCAATCGTCTCCCGATTTGTATTATTTGTTCAAATGAAACGTTCTAATGTAAATATTTCGTCATGTTTGTTGTACATCTAACGTACACGACAGCGTGGGTCAGGGGGAGAAACATTCTACACGCAGAGCTGTCGGGCGAGGTATAAAACCCGGAAATATCCGGAAATCTTTATGGTAAAACCCTGAACCGATATAAATGGTTATAACTTCATCATTATTCGTCCGATATTAATTATAATGGTACCGTTGTAAAGAAGATCCTCTACAGATTCTAACCATATCAAAATATTTTATGGCAGGGTCGTAGTCGGCCTGTAAATCGCGGACAAAGTCGGCCTGTTTTAACGTTTTTTTTTACACACGCAAATGCCGAAAAGAAAACCCGGAACCGATATAAATGGTTATAACTTCATTATTATTCGTCCGATATTAATTATAATGGTACCGTTGTAAAGAAGATCCTCTACAGATTCTAACCATATCAAAATATTTTATGGCAGGGTCGTAGTCGGCCTGTAAATCGCGGACAAAGTCGGCCTGTTTTAACGGTTTTTTTTTACACACGCTAATGCCGTAAAGAAAGGAGAAGCGCCCCCCCCCGGAGAACTGCCCCCCGGAGAACTGCCCCCTTATTTTAAAGGTGGCGGAGAGGTGCCCCCCCCCCCCATCAAATTGGTAGGGGCGGAGAACTGCCCCCCTGTCAGAATTTAGTAGGCGGATATCTGCCCCCCATCAAATCTGTAGGGGCGGAGAACTGCCCCCCGGTGTCATATTAGTTATTAGTTACGTAGTGAAAACAATACTTACGGGTAATTTTACGTTATCGCCGTACACATTTTATCCGGTAACAATTGAATTTCAGTACAAGTATATTACCATTTATCGAACTGAATAACACAAATTGTCTAGAGGCATGTGATAATACTGTTTAAGGCCCTTAGTGCGCATCTGCACCACTCACTATACATGAATGCCATGTAAAAGTCGTGTTTTAATAAGAGCGCGAAACATAGTCGAGATCCACACAGGAAACGCGTGCGTGTTAATACTGGCCAAGTGTCGCAACTAAATATAGACGTGCAACTCAGTACTTATGGAGGAAAAGTTACATCGGAATTAATTTTCATTATAAAGATAGTATTGACCGATGGAAAAAAAACGTAAATTTACGTATAAAAAAGGAAATTAATAGGCAAAGCAAAGGCATTAATTTAGCTGACTTGAAGAAAAAAATAGAGTGAAGTCGAATTTATAATCAATTTATTTATGTTGTTTAGTTTATTCATGTGTCATACAAAATGACATACATAAATACACATATTACGGCAACAGTTTGCATTTTGAGCAGATCATGTCGACATGCCAAACAAACAAAATCGGTAACAGTTGCTTTAATTAGCAGCTAATTAGGCAGGCAGAGAACTTGTTACCGTTAACGATAAGCACCGCGATCTTTTAATCTTTTAATTGGTAGACCGGACCGACCTTTATTGTTAAGAACTTGTTAGCTTTGAATAAAGCCGCATACGGGTTTATTATATTGAACCGTCCAAATCCGTAATTGGCGAAAACAAACAAATAAATTATTGTTTTCAGCTTGCATAAGGATGGATTAAATTGCATGCTAATGGTTTGTTTTACTTACGGGGAAATATCAAATAATTCAGCCGAGAAAACTTTTTATTAGCAAAAAGTGATTTGTTTTTCTTTGTTCACATAGACGAAAATCACGTGATTATCAAGATGGCGACGTCCATGCCGAGGCAGGTTTTTTTGCCGTTTTATAACTTTTATTACTTGTACAACTTTATATTACTTTTGAAATTTCACTCAATTTCCAGACATAATAGCAAGAAAGTTACTGGCGTTATTGTCATTATAATACTCGCTTTATATATCGCCGCGAAATTTCTTTAATTAGGGGGCACTTCTCCGGGTCATCAATTCTGACAGGGGGGCAGTTCTCCGCCCCTTATTAATCGGCAGGGGGGCAGTTCTCCGCCCTATAAAAAACAGTGAGGGGGCAGTTCTCCGCCCAGTGAAAAATCTTTGGGGGGGGCAGTTCTCCGGGGGGCACTTCTCCTAGAGCCGTAAAGAAAACCAGGAACCGATATAAATGGTTATAAATGCATTATTATTCGTCCGATATTAATTGTAATGGTACCGTTGTAAAGAAGATCCTCTACAGTTTCTAATAATGTTAAAATATTTTATGGCAGGGACAGTGTTAACCTGTAAATCGCTGTGCGGTAAAAGTTGACCGAAAAATACCGTGTTTTTTTTAACACAGAACAATGTCTTGAGGAAAACACGGAAAAGCTAAAAGGGGTTATAAAAGCATCCTTTTCCCAACCGACCATACATTTTTGGTACCGTTGTTACGGTATTGTTCCACTGTTTCTAAATATGTAAAAAATATTGTGAGAAAGAATAATATGAAATAAGGCGAAGCATCAAAGCGAAAATGGTTATAAATGCATTATTATTCGTCCGATATTAATTATAATGGTACCGTTGTAAAGAAGATACTCCACACTTATTAACCATGTCAAAATAAATTATGGCAGGGTCAGAGTCCGCCTGTAAATCCCGGTCAAAGTCAGCCTGTTTTAACGGGTTTTTTTACACACGGAAATGCCTTAAGGAAAACCCGGAAAAGGTAAACGGGGTTATAAAACAGTATTATTGACTCGATATTAATTATAATGGTATTGTAGTACAGGAAAACCTCCACAGTTTCTAACCATCTAAAAATATTTTAAGGCAGGTTCAGATTCAGCCTGTAAATCGCGGTCAAAGTCGGCCTATTTTAACGTTTTTTACACGCGCAAATGCCTATAGGACTACCCGGAAAAGGTGATAAAATTTTCACTTTCCCAACCGACCATACATTATTTGATACCATTGTAATGTAAACAATGGACCTATTCCTACGGCCGTGTTAATACCAATATGAAAAGATGCCATATCAATCCACAACCCCTGGGTAGGTAGATGGGCACCTTAGACCACTAAGTAACTATGTCTGTTACTGCTACTTTTGACATTGATATTACCAGTTAAATGTCAATTTCGTGACATGGTTCATGCAATACCCTGAAATTTTCCGGGGACACAGTAACAACAACTGCCAATTAAGGATACAATGGTCGCGATCACAGGTTAGTGCCACCCTTGTATATCTGCTCTTGGCATGTTGTTCTTACTTACTGTCAATCGAAGATTTGGGTCTTGGGTAGATATACAGCTTGTTGTCAAACCGTTCCGATCCGAATACTTAAATAAGAAGTTTTTTGTTAAGAAAAAAATCATAACTGCAATACAAGTCTAGCTTTGATCACGATATAAATCATATAAACATTTTATGAATCGGTGTTGATATAAAGTGTGTTAATTGACCTTGTGCTCGAATTGTTGTGTTTGATTTTATTTACTAACAATGCCTTTTTGTAGTGGGACATAGCCAGACAAAGTACTTGTCTGATTATTTGTGTAAGGGATCGTACACAGTGTTCTCGTATTCTGGATATAAAACGCTCCAATTTATGTACGAGAGGGACGTTTTTGAAGTTGCGCCTTTCTTTTCGGTAAGTACCGTGCACAGTACATATATATATATATATATATATATATATATATATATATATATATATATATATATATATATATATATATATATATATATATATATATATATATATATATATATATATTATGATATGATTATATAATATTGTATATATGGGTAGATTGCTCACTATGTATTGTTCACGATGTCTATACATAGTTATTTACGGGTGCATACAATCACCGCAAAGTACCGAAAAGCATCGAATAGCACCGAAAAGCACCGAAAATACACTCAATTTCTCGCTATATATATGCAATATATCGTTTCTAGTGTGTGTTAACGGGTTTAATTAGTTAATTAATGGTTATATGATTGTATGTCTATACTACAAAATTGGATAAATATCGGCAATATACCGACCGAAATGCTTTTCCTGTGAAGACCGAAAAGCACTCAATTTCTCGCTATATATATATATATATATATAGTTCCTATAAACGGATTTAAATTAAATAAAAGTTAAGAAAAACATGTGTGGAAAAATACCAAATAAGCCAGATACTTCATTCTGATTTCGTAAATACTGTACAGATCTTAAATTTACGGATCATTGTAATTTCCTGCAACGATATCTATTCATACGACACACGAACACTAACACGGATCTTAATTAAGCAGACAAATGCTTCTGCTATTCACAAATTCACACGAGCCGCACTTTTATAAAGGATAATAACTGAATATACACTTATTGACAGAGATCAACGCAAATGTATATTATGTAACCTAAATGACATCGAGGATGAATTTCACTTTGTTCTTAAATGTCCTTATTATAATGATGTTAGGAATGCATTAATTCCGAAATATTATAGAATCCGACCGAATATGTTCATGTTTATTAAACTACTTAATAGCACAAACAAAACTGTATTAAGAAAGCCAGCCATGTATTGTTTAACATGCTTTAAAATAAGAGAAAATGTCATATATATGTAGTGTTAAATAGAAGTACATTTTTCACAAAAAAATAAGGTCAGAAATATGTAACTGTATCTATATTTTTGTAAACCTATATGCATAACATTGTGTGACCACTGTGTATTAAACCCATCCATGTACCATTCTCACGAAATATGTTCACGAAATATATTTCGTGTTTATTTAGATTATTTATTCTTTAAAATTATGTGTGTTTTTGTGTGTACTTCAACGCATGCTGTTATTTATATGTATGTTAATAACGATGAGCTTCACATGCTTAAGTCAAAAATAAACTATTCTGTTTTGTTCTGTTATATTTGCAAATGCAGCAGCATCATACTAAAACAATCCCAGAAAAAAAATGAATATCAACCGACATGACCGACAGAAATGATTCGATGCACGATGTGAATCAAAATTTAGTTTAAGTAATACGACACAAAGAAATTTTTTTAGTTTACGGATCATTTCGGCTTAGAGGACTGAGACAGTCATGTAAAATATCAAATAAAATATATAGTTATAATCAACTGGTAGCAAGTTATAAATATATCGGCATTGTACCAACCGAAAAGCACTTCATGCTGTTTATCATCTTATACGTAAATTGATGTAAATGTTTTAAGTTTTTCTAATTGACGTGAAACTCTTAAATAGAAATTGCAGCATGAATTTTAGTTAATGTGCTTTGTATTAATAATAGCGATTTTAATGGTTCCATTAAAACCATTTATTGCGCGAGCATCGAGACACTTTTGAGTTATTGATGTTAGCACAATGCAAGGTGACACAATAGTATCAGTTTTAAATTATGTGTAATTTCATTCGCACCTCTCGCTTAACTCAACGTTCAAAGGCACGCGCACTTTCACACTTTATTAGCGCCGTCTTTAATCTGTTCTATCTCTTTTTACAGAACAGATTGATGTGAACTTAATGAACACAATTATTTTAACTAATGCAAGTTTAGCTAGAATTAATATATGACTTCTTGCTATACAATCATTATCATTCGAAAATGGATCTTATTTAATTGTGGTTCCTTCTTTGAACTTATGCTGTCCGCCGACATATAGAATAGGTAGTGTCAGTAATAAATGTATTGCTTTAGATTCACATGTTTGTTTTTTTTAAGATATGTAAGATGCAAATGTGTCTAACTTATATTGTTTTCTTGTCTTTAAGCTATCTTATATATGTGATTACGTGCTTTTTGGTTGGAGAAATGATAGATTCAAATGTGTCTTATTTATATTTTATCCATGTATCGTGTGTATTCAGTGTCATGCGAAAATATATCTTATTTCTTAATTTCCACCTTCACACTTTATTAGCGCCGCCTTTAATTAGTTCATTAAATTAATTAATTTAATATAATGTGCAACGGTGAGGTGGATCAATGCTCGTTGTTAATTTAAATACACACCACTTCAGCAATAAATGAAATCAGTTATTTTGGCTGTAAATCCATTTTTTTTCCGTACAGTAGCCATGTTCCTGTGTATTGAGCTGATAAGATCACCACAGCAAGTTGCTAATACACAGTGTAGACTTAAACGAAATTGGTTATTTTGACTGTAAATCCAATTTTTCCAGTACAGTAGCCATTATGACCATGTTCCTGTGTATTGAGCTGATACGATAACCACAGCAGGTTGCTTATACACAGTGTAGACTTCCCCTGTTTTATTATAGTATTTGTTATTTACCTGCTTGGAATAAATGACGTGTATTCATTCGGGTCTGATGGCGTTTTGTTAAAGGTCATTTAATGCAGAAAAGCTGGTTTTCTGACTTAATTTTTTAATCATTTCAATTTAAAAAAGAAATAATGAAACAATGAATGTGTAATTTAATTCTCAACTCTCGCTTAACTCAACGTTCAATGGGACGCGCATAGTTCTTTTTATAAATTATGTACAAATATAATATGCTGTACATTGTTGTTTATTTACTCAAGAAGTACCAGAAAGAAGCATTGTTATGTATAAAGCGCTTTACTTTTTCTAAATTCTACATTAAATAAAGAAATATCGTATTTTTTGTTAAGTGTACGTGCTTGATATATATTCATAAAATAGCAGTTTTTTTTTAAACATTCGGTCTTTAACCTTTAATTTGATGCAAATGAAAAGAAGAACTGCCTTTTTTATTTTTATACTTAAATCAACATTTAACGAAGTCATTATTGACTAAATAAATATGTACATTTTTTGCACTCCATTAAAATCGGCCCTTATAGTTTACTTTCATGTATATATAGAATAATTGAGTGCTTTTCGGTGATTCTATGCTGGCGCGATAGTGCTTTTCGGTTGCAAATAAAAATACTATTGTGCGTGATCTTTACACTTAAATCAATATGTAACGAAGTGATTAATGACTTAATTAATACGTACATGTTTTCAATCCATTATAAAAGGCACTTATGGCTTACTTTCATGTAAATATGAAGAAATTGAGTGCTTTTCGGTGATTCTGTGCTGTCGCGGGAGTGCTTTTCGGTCTTCACATGAAGTGCTTTTCGGTCGGTATATTGCCGATATTTATCCAATTTGGGGCATTAATACATCATAATGAACACAAGGTAGTATAAAAATGCATGAAATATAACCATTTTTATCTAATTTAGTCCATTTACATCCAATAGAAACGCATTTTTGCATATATATTGCGAGAAATCGAGTGCTTTTCGGTCTTCACATGAAGTGCTTTTCGGTCGGTATATTGCCGATATTTATCCAATTTTGGGCATTAATACATCATAATAAACACAAGGTAGTATAAATATGCATGAAATATAACCATTTATAACTAATTTAGTCCGTTTACACACAATAGAACGCAAGTTTTCATATATATAGCGAGAAATTGAGTGCGTTTCGGTCGTCACATGAAGTGCTTTTCGGGCGGTATATTGCCGATATTTATCCAATTTTGGGCATTAATACATCATAATAAACAAAAGGTAGTATAAGTATGCATAAAATATAACCATTTATAACTCATTTAATCCGTTACACACAATAGAAACGCAATTTTTCATTTATATACAAGAAATTGATTGCTTTTCGGTCTTCACATGAATTGCTATTCGGTCGGTATATTGCCGATATTAATCCAATTTTGGGCAAAATGTAGTATAGACATACATTCATATAACCATTAATAACTAATTAAACCCGTTAACACACGCTAGAAACGATATATTGCATATATAGAGAGAGAAATTGAGTGCCTTTCGGTGCTTTTCGGTGATTGTATGGACCGACTTAAATACCAATAGAGCGTGACACAAACACAGCACAATTGTTTATTTCGGCAAACATTTTGATATTATTTGCTTTTAATGACCATTGATTGATGAATAATGTTATACTATTATTTGTAATTTCAAAACATGTTACTTGGTGATTTTATTCACGTTCTATAAATACATCAGTTATTCTTTTTAACCTGATGCCTGTTGTCTGCTACTGTTACAATACGACGCTTAAAAATGTGGATTGCATAAAGTTAAAGGTCAAATTCCGTGTGCACTATATTACTTGTAATAATGCATTATAAATATGTCAAGCATGTTCACTTTAACAAATACGATACTTCTTTATGTAATGTAGAATTTTGCAAAGGTAAAGCGCTATATATATGACAATGTTTTATTTTTTCTTGTTGATTAAAAACAAAAACAAAATATAACAATACATATCATATGTGTACATACTTTTTTAAACCAATATAATGAATCACGTGATGTTTTTATAATTTTGTTAAGCGTGCGTGATATTGAACGTTGATTTAAGCGAGTTATGCGATTTAAAAACTGATACCACTCAGCTTGATTTATAATTCATGTTCCAACGCGCCAATGTATTTAATTAAATGGTTTCATGAAATTGTGTTTAAAAGCATAACGATTGAAAGTATGTAAGAAACACAGTTTTGCACATAAAATGATCGCCAACAGACCCGAATTAATACACTTCATAAATGCCAATCAAATAAAAAACAATTCCAATAATAAAACAGGGGAAGTCTACACTGTGTATTAGCCACCCGCTGTGGTTATCCCAATTTATCAGCTCTATCTCAGGCACTTGGCTACTGTTATGAACAAATTGGATTTACTGAAAATAACTGATGTCATTTATTGCCAAATTGTTATGTACATTTAAAATAAACAACGAGAGTGGACCCACATCATTGTTGCACATTAGTATAAACTTCACTGTAATCTAGGCGCCCCGTAATCTGTTCTTAAAATAGACATAGCCTTAATAAAGACGGCGCTAATTAAGTTGGATATTAAAGAAGCTACATTAAGCGCACTGAAAAAGATGAATTGGACACATTTGCATCTTTCATTTATTACAAAGCATGTGAATATGTACAATACTTTTATTACTGACACATTATTCTTAAAGTCGACGGACAACATAAGAGGGAACCACAATTAAATAAGATCCATTTTCGCAGGATAATGGTTTTTTTAGAAAATATTCACATATTATTTTTAGCTTGCATTAGTTACAATAATAAGTTCGCGTGCCATTGAACGTTGAGTTAAGCGAACGGTGCGAATTAAAATCTGAAACTATTATGTCATCTGTACTAACAGCATTAACTCAATGGTGTCAAATCCTCTATAGTCAATTAAAGGGGCATTTTCAATTTTTGAAGTAGTTAAAAACCAACTTGTAGTGAGTGATATTTTGATGCAACCAATTGAAACTTTTGACTTTAAATGACGAAAAATCGGATATGGGTGCATTGTGTGTGCTATGTATAAAACATGACAGTCATTACAAAATCGTATATATAATATACTCTGTAAGAGACGTTACATATTATGACATTTCAAATTTAAACCACAAAATTGACAACTATCCAAAGATATATCATTCATTTTAGTGAAGGAATGATATATTATAATAACCATGAAAAGTTTTTCCGTTTGACTATGCCTTTAACGAAATAATTTTTCATAATAATATATATAAAATAAACGAGATTAATGATACCTTCCTTTCATGTATAGTGTACATGTAAGACAAACAGATTCTTTAAATTCATCGCTGTCATTACATCAGTCTATTAGCATCTCATTCGCAATGAAATAATTTGCATTTCACGTGTGCAGAAAATGATTCATATTTTGGTAAAAGGAATTGTACTTCTTTTTAGCGTATCTTACAAAAGTATAAGCACGCATTGCAGAAAGCACTTTTTAGAACAAAAAAATCAACGAAAGACTGACTTGCCTTTCGCTAGTAGTAAAATCGTTTTAAACGTCTACTGTAAACAAGACCACAAGCTGAAATAACTGCACAAAAATATGATATTGTAAACGTATATTGCATTTAACACCAGAGAGAGAGAGAGAGAGAGACTTGAACGCTCCAAGGCTGCGGGTAAAAACTTGTACGAATTGGTCCAAAATCAACGAATTAGTATGCATTCATAGTGCAATGTTCTCGTTTAAAGTAAAATTCACTAAAAAACTCAAATTCGTATATTCGAGCTCTCATCATGATTTTGATTTCAGTCTTCATGAAACGAGTCTTAATTTATACAGATTTTTTGTTATTGTACGAATGAGTAAGTGCTAATTATTAGATCTAGTTGATTAAGTGCACACTGATTTTGAAACATGAAATAATAATGTAAATAGCATTCATTTCTGTGAACTCAGGTTTATTCGAGAATATTAGTATGTTCAGTAGTCAGGCTAGAGACCGGCCGGAATGAAAATAATGAGCTATGTAACAGAACTTGTTTTCATTGTACAGATAAGATCGAGGATGAAATACATGTACTCGTTCACTGTCCGTTGTATGTTGATGTTCAGGAGGGTTGACATAATTTATAACTGATATAGTCTTTAATTGTAAGCTATGTAAATATTGTCGTTGTTTTTAGGGTCTGTTAGTTATAAATCAAGCGTGGGTAACCATTGCTAATGAGTTAATTTCCGACCTGGTCATAATATACTTGATTTCTTAAACCATTTTATATTATGCGCGTTAGTGCATCTTATCGCAGTGTCATTGTTTTACGTAAATATATTTATATATCTATAAACGGTTACTAGATTTACCGAAAGCGCGGGTACAAATTAATGCTCGTGTAAACACGTTCATAAAAATATAAATTGCATCAAGATTATGACTTTGTTGAAATTATGATCTGTTTACGTCGTATTTGCTCAATCAGCATTTAGTAGTATAAGTCTTATAATCTAAGTAATTTACGTCATCAACAATGCCACCAAAACCGTTTATGCGATTCTAATTAAGAGCGCAGTATTTAGCAGATTTGAATAGAAACCAACACTCGTTAAGTCATGTAACGCGCTAAAGAAAGTATATAATGGCCATTGAAGAAACATGCCTAATTTGTGAAATTTCTGAAGTCGCGAATTCTTCAGAATTGTGAAAATGAGTCGCGAACTTGCAATATTTGCGAAAAAACGTGAGTTTTCCAAATTGTGATTTTTTAAAGATTAAATGTAGTAAATAGTTAGTATTCAATAATTTCATTTTTTTTACACTTCATTTATTCGGAAATTTAAACATCGCATGCCATTAAAATGAAATAATGACCATATGATTATATCTTCAATATACTTAGTATAAGAATAATTTTGTGTGAACGCATCTCCTTGCAATTTCAATTGATTTTCTTTCAACTCATGGACATTATTCAGGGCGACATGCAGTTGTGCGTAATTGCGGAAAGTGATATACTGTCTATTATTTAGAAAGTTATGGCCATTGGAATATCTGATTCTATTAACCCCAATTGTTCCTGAATCTGAATACCTAATTCCCCCATACAAAGGTTAATACTTATGTGTAAATTGTTATTCATGATAACAATTCACTGTCTCAGTAAAACGGCTATTACCGTCAAACACAGTATTTATACAGTATTCCGTATATGAAAAAGTGTTCATTTTATAAAGCATGTATGTTTCCTTGGTTAAGAAAAAAAAATATTCATATGTTGAATAAGGTTGAGCATTTTGATCGAGGCAATGTAAATAAAAACACGCTTGTATGTGTTAGTGTTATTCTATTATATCATTAAAACACCCTTGTAAATGTTTGGTCATATCTTCTGACCACATCTAGAATATCAGAACCATACTACGGAATTTCAATAACATCTTTTGCAAAAATTGATTGTGTATATTTGTAAGTATTATACTGAATAATACAGTTAAATCCGTATCAACTCGCTTTCAACTGTGTTTCTGTTTTTGAAGTTTTTAATATGCATTGTTTATTCGTACACAGTACGGTGTGCCATACCTGTAATAGTGAGAATTGAGCCATGAATAAATTGTATCCAAAATGAATACACAAGATCCTTATCAGTGAATTCATTATAGGATTTTCTCCAGAAATGAGATACACAGTAAATTCGCTGCCGCCTAATACACAACTCATAGTGAAACATTTGTAATTGAAAAATAAATGACCGCACACTATAGAATCGTCATTATAATTATCATGTTTCTTGATATTACTTGTTTTATCACAATCGTATATAAAGTAGGACGAGATTATTAATAGCACTATCCGGATTCCGTACTTTAATAATACTTGTTAGGATTTTCAACTAAATTTTCTGAGTCCCCTAAACCGAAATTTTCATCAAGGACCACACTCGTGTCACTTATATGCAACGTTATGAATGCCCAAGTAACGGTCATTTGGTCACGCTTGGTCAATATTTGTGCCCGCCTGAGCCCCTCCCCTGTGATGACCCCACCAATTTAAGGTAAAACCTAAGAAACTGGTCGTATGCATGCGCGATAAGCCGACTACGACCCTGCCATAAAATATTTTGATATGGTTAGAATCTGTAGAGGATCTTCTTTACAACGGTACCATTATAATTAATATCGGACGAATAATAATGAAGTTATAACCATTTATATCGGTACCGGGTTTTCTTTACGGCATTTGCGTGTGTAAAAAACCCCCGTTAAAACAGGCCGACTTTGTCCGCGATTTACAGGCCGACTCTGACCCTGCCATAAACTATTTTATATATTATTAGACACTGTAGAGGAACTTCTTTACAACGGTACCATTACAATTAATATCGGACGAATAATAATGCATTTATAACCATTTATATCGGTTCCTGGTTTTCTTTACGGCATTTGCGTGTGTAAAAAAAAACCGTTAAAACAGGCCGACTTTGTCCGCGATTTACAGGCCGACTACGATCCTGCCATAAAATATTTTCATATGGTTAGAAAATGTAGAGGATATTCTTTACAACGGTACCATTATAATTAATATCGGACGAATAATAATGCATTTATAACCATTTATATCGGTTCCGGGTTTTCTTTACGGCATTTGCGTGTGTAAAAAAACCCGTTAAAACAGGCCGACTTTGTCCGCGATTTACAGGCCGACTACGACCCTGCCATAAAATATTTTGATTTTTTTTATGGTTAGAATCTGTAGAGGATCTTCTTTACAACGGTACCATTATAATTAATATCGAACGGATAATAATGAAGTTATAACCATTTATATCGGTTCCGGGTTTTCTTTACGGCATTTGCGTGTGTAAAAAAACCCGTTAAAACAGGCCGACTTTGTCCGCGATTTACAGGCCGACTTCGACCCTGCCATAAAATATTTTGATATGGTAAGAATCTGTAGAGGATCTTCTTTACAACGGTACCATTATAATTAATATCGGACGAATAATAATGAAGTTATAACCATTGATATCGGTTCCGGGTTTTCTTCTCGGCATTTGCGTATGTAAAAAAAACCGTTAAAACAGGCCGACTTTGTCCGCGATTTACAGGCCGACTACGACCCTGCCATAAAATATTTTGCTATGGTTAGAATCTGTAGAGGATCTTCTTTACAACGGTACCATTATAATTAATATCGGACGAATAATAATGAAGTTATAACCATTTATATCGGTTCCGGGTTTTCTTCTCGGCATTTGCGTGTGTAAAAAAAAACGTTAAAACAGGCCGACTTTGTCCGCAATTTACAGGCCGACTACGACCCTGCCATAAAATATTTTGATATGGTTAGAATCTGTAGAGGATTTTCTTTACAACGGTACCATTATAATTAATATCGGACGAATAATAATGAAGTTATAACCATTTATATCGGTTCCGGGTTTTCTTCTCGGCATTTGCGTGTGTAAAAAAAAAACGTAAAAACAGGCCGACTTTGTCCGCGATTTACAGGCCGACTACGACCCTGCCATAAAATATTTTGATATGGATAGAATCTGTAGAGGATCTTCTTTACAACGGTACCATTATAATTAATATCGGACGAATAATAATGAAGTTATAACCATTTATATCGGTTCCGGGTTTTCTTTACGGCATTTGCGTGTGTAAAAAACCCCCGTTAAAACAGGCCGACTTTGTCCGCGATTTACAGGCCGACTCTGACCCTGCCATAAAATATTTTGATATGGTTAGAATCTGTAGAGGATCTTCTTTACAACGGTACCATTATAATTAATATCGGACGAATAATAATGAAGTTATAACCATTTATATCGGTTCCGGGTTTTCTTTTCGGCATTTGCGTGTGTAAAAAAAAACACGTTAAAACAGGCCGACTTTGTCCGCAATTTACAGGCCGACTACGACCCTGCCATAAAATATTTTGATATGGTTAGAATCTGTAGAGGATCATCTTTACAACGGTACCATTATAATTAATATCGGACGAATAATAATGAAGTTATAACCATTTATATCGGTTCCGGGTTTTCTTCTCGGCATTTGCGTGTGTAAAAAAACCGTTAAAACAGGCCGACTTTGTCCGCGATTTACAGGCCGACTACGACCCTGCCATAAAATATTTTGCTATGGTTAGAATCTGTAGAGGATCTTCTTTACAACGGTACCATTATAATTAATATCGGACGAATAATAATGAAGTTATAACCATTTATATCGGTTCCGGGTTTTCTTCTCGGCATTTGCGTGTGTAAAAAAAACGTTAAAACAGGCCGACTTTGTCCGCAATTTACAGGCCGACTACGACCCTGCCATAAAATATTTTGATATGGTTAGAATCTGTAGAGGATCTTCTTTACAACGGTACCATTATAATTAATATCGGACGAATAATAATGAAGTTATAACCATTTATATCGGTTCCGGGTTTTCTTCTCGGCATTTGCGTGTGTAAAAAAAAACGTAAAAACAGGCCGACTTTGTCCGCGATTTACAGGCCGACTACGACCCTGCCATAAAATATTTTGATATGGTTAGAATCTGTAGAGGATCTTCTTTACAACGGTACCATTATAATTAATATCGGACGAATAATAATGAAGTTATAACCATTTATATCGGTTCCGGGTTTTCTTTTCGGCATTTGCGTGTGTAAAAAAAAACGTTAAAACAGGCCGACTTTGTCCGCGATTTACAGGCCGACTACGACCCTGCCATAAAATATTTTGATATGGTTAGAATCTGTAGAGGATCTTCTTTACAACGGTACCATTATAATTAATATCGGACGAATAATAATGAAGTTATAACCATTTATATCGGTTCCGGGTTTTACCATAAAGATTTCCGGATATTTCCGGGTTTTATACCTGCCCAGCTGTCGTTCCTTAATTGCTCTCACAATCTCTGCCACTACAAGCAAATCCTACCATGTATTTTGTTTAAGTATTATATTATGAAAAGTAGTATCATTTTCTGTCATATTAAAAAAATAGTGTATTAATTCAGGTTCATAATAAAAAATAAATTACCCAAATTAAAAAAGAAAAAATAACGTGAAAATTATTGTGCCGCCTGGCTCGGCTATCATCTCGTGGTTGGTTATGAAGGCAGGGATTTGATACAGCTATGCTGGTTCCAGTCAAATCTCTGCGCGGAGGTTGGACGCATCCATCGG
Organism: Dreissena polymorpha; assembly: GCF_020536995.1. Taxonomy (NCBI): domain Eukaryota; kingdom Metazoa; phylum Mollusca; class Bivalvia; order Myida; family Dreissenidae; genus Dreissena; species Dreissena polymorpha. The sequence continues at coordinate 35,450,891 of NC_068369.1, forward strand.
ACAGCACATGCAAATATCGTTCTTGCGTTATTTTTCGGATATGTATGCAAGGGGCACAAAATCCAGACAGAGTGGGTTGAACCACCTATCTAATTCATACTAAAGTTTAATTGCATTCTACAAGAAGATGACGATTCTCCCTACAAAAAAGGGACATATCAACTGACGTACCAACACTAAACACTATCTTTGACGGTGGTCACATCGACTTTGAAAAGCTCAAAGTTTTCATTGAAACAAATGAATAAAAAATGAATTAATTAATTAATTAATGGATAGATGGAGGAATGGATGAATGAATTAATTGATGTATGAATGGATTAATTGATGAATAAATTGATGGGGTAATGAATGCATGAATAAATGGATGGATGGATGAATGGGTTAATGGATGAATGGATGGACGGAGGAATGAATTGATGGATGAATTAATGGACTAATTGATGATTTGATGAATAAATGGATGAATGAATGAATGAATGAATGAATGAATGAATGAATGAATGAAATGGATGGATGGATGGATGGATGGATGGATGGATGGATGGATGGATGGATGGATGGATGGATGGATGGATGGATGGATGGATGGGAGGACGGACGGACGGACTGACAGACAGACAGTCAGACAAATGAAATCGGTACCCAGCCATATAACTAAACATAATTTTGCACAATTGTCTTCATTGCATGAATAAAAATGCCGATGCTGGCAGAGGAGCTCATGTCGATCACATAAAAAAGTACATATTCGTACTTTATATTGCCTTATTGGCATTAATGCACTCATAAGTACAACTTGACCCTTAAGAATGTTCTAGTTTTACACAATTATGCGACATGAAATGAGCAATAATGCGTACACATATTTTAAACATATGTATAAAATCGTGATTAAAATGTCAATGTGAATTACAGTGATTTTCCCTTCTTTATAAAGTACCCGTAAAAAGTACTTTCCCAATTGAAGAAAAACTACAAAATTCCCAATTGCAGTCTAAAAAATTCCCAAATGGAAGGGAAATTGTGTTCCAAAAGTGCATTATCGGCAAGTTAACAATTAAAATGAGCACTGACACTGAACATTTCAAGCCAAAATGAATGTATATCAATATTTGAGTTGATTAGTGCTATTGATACCAAGTAATTAAAAAGACCCATAAATCCCAATTGGGAGATTACACGACGCGAATTTTCCCAATTTCAGGGATTTTCATGCTAATTTTTTCTAATTGGCATGGTACAGGTACTTTTCCCAATTGGGGAAGTAAAATCGCCGAATTATGGCTCGTTTAAGAAACTTAAATAGAAAATGATGCAGGCAAATCTTTTTATGCATATTTAATGTCAAAATGTATATGGCGATTTTACCCAAACTTAATTTTACTATCAACCATACACATGTACTTTAATAGTACATACATGTATACACATAATTAGCGGTCGCAGCGAATTTTTGATAACAAAGAAGGTATAATTGTTTCGCCTTGTCCTGTGGATCAATTATTCTATCAAACATTTTACTGGTGACATTTACCTATCGTGTACGTATACGGAACAACAAATCAAAAATCCATGTGCTTATGCTGCAATACGGAATACCGTTCATACCAACGTGGTAACACATTAAAATCCAGAGGGCGAGAATGCGAGAACGCGATAGTACGATGCCGACAATGCGACATTACGATGACGACAGTGCGACAATACGATGGAGACAATGCGATAGTACGATGGCGAGAATGCGAGAACGCGATAGTACGATGACGACAATGCGACAGCGCGATGACGACAGTGCGACAATACGATGGCGACATTGCGATAGTACGATGGCGACAATGCGAGAACGCGATAGTACGATGACGACAGTGCGACAATGCGATAACAAGAGTGTGGCAATGCGATGGCGACAGTGCGATAGTACGATGGCGACAATGCGAGAATGCGATAGTAATAAACAAAATCAGCAGTCATATAAAGCGTTGACACAATACTTTAACAGTAAGAGTTCACTTAAGAGTTGGTTGTCATCTTCGAAAACTGGTATGATTGTTGCTGTCCATAGATGCCTTAGCAACTTCACGCTTGACAGCGGATATCGTAAACAAACCATCATAGTTTTCTCAATATTTTCCCACTGTTTTCGTAGAAATACTCGTGTGAAAGAAAAACAGTATTGCAATTCATCGCTTTGTAAGTATGTTGCATGCAACAGTGGTGGTAACCGGGGTCAGAATGGTAGACCTGGTGTGACGAATTTGGTATTGTATGGTAAAAATATATATATGCAAAAGAAAAAGAACAGCTGTCGCACTCTTCACTCTTCTTTCAGCACAATCAAGATATCTGACATTAGGATTTGTCAAAATACATATACACTGTATGTCCATCTGAGTCGTGTTCTGAGAAAACTGGGCATATTGCATGTGCGTAAAGTTTCGTCCCAGATTAGCCTGTGCAGTCCGCACTTTCCGCTTAAACTTGGTTTTCGGTAAGGAGGGACTTCCTTGAAACTAAAAATGCCATAAAAGCGGAAAGTGTCGTCCCTGATTAGCCTGTGCGAACTGCTCGTACAGGCTAATCAGGGACGACACTTTACGCACATATATTAAGCCCAGTTTTCTCAGAACGCGACTCGTATATATTACGAGATTTTCTGGGATGTGTAACTGGCTCACTCTTGACAAATCATAATCTATTCAATGTTTAAAGCTGGTTGCTGAGTTTTCAAATCACGCAAATGCCAAAATTCTGTAATTGTTACAAAGAAACCAAACAAAGTCGTATATTTTAGCGATTTTTACAGACAACTACCATTATTTTCTTCGTTGTAAACCGTATGCGTTATTTAAATTAGTAGCGTTATTTAATTTAATTTGTAGCTTTATTTCAATTAATTTAAAGCGTGATTTCAATTATTTGGTAGCGTTATTTCAATTATTTGTAGCGTTATATTAAATAATTTTGTAGCTTTATTTAAATTAATGTGTAACGTTTTTAAATTACTTTGTAGCGTTATTCCAATTAAATCATAGCTTTATTTCAATTAATTTCAAGTGTTATTCCAATTAATTTACAGCGTTGTTTCAATTAATTTGAAGAGTTATTCCAATTAAATTGTAAAATTAGTTCAATTAATTTGTAGCTTTGTTTTAAATAATTTGTAGCGTTTTTTTCAATTAATTTGAAGCGTTATTTCCATTATTTTGTATACAGTTGAACACAAAAGGACGTTTAAGTTATTTTATTTAATTTGAAGCGTTATTTCGTATACAGTGGAATACAAAAGGAGCGGTTTAAAAATGTGAACCAATGTTCACGCAGTCAAATCTCTGCGGAGGTTGAACGTGGCAAGATTTTTGGACAGTGTGTAACCGCACATTTATATCAGTTGGGTGTCGTATTTGTCGGTTAACATCAACAAGAAATAAAAAATGTCGCGAAGAGAAATTTCGCCCGCTGACCTTGAGCGATTAGACGATATTCAGAAGATGTATATGAAGAGATTCGAGCAGAAGAATAATCAAAGAGTATCAAAATACGTTCACACGAGATGGAAGAATAGAATCACCGGCGGTCTACTGGGTTGCCTTGTCATTGGTGTTTGTATCCTTTTCGGACATGACGTTTAATTCGGATATTGCATAACGTGTTCATTTTGATGTCATGTTAACATGATCCTTATGTATTGATTATATTAGCGTGTTAAATCATAAATGTATTAACATTATTGTTACTGTAATTCATGACTTCTGTTAAAGATTAATTAATATTGTGAAACATTAACTAAAAATCCACTGGAATTTTGAAGTTTTTTTACTGTTAAACAGCTTTCTAGCTAAAGAAACTTAAGCGTACAGTTTATATAGTATTGACAGACCTGTATGCTGAAGCCAACCCCGTATCAAAAGTCAACCAGAGTCGTAACATATTTATGTCACGCTATAAATAAAAAAAGCTCATTTTCTTGGATACATTTCTACATATATTGGTGAATGAATATAATTTAAATTAATTCATCGGGGAATATTTTAAGGTTCAAATGTTTCAAATGCATCTTACAATAGATGGAAATAACTCTCATCAGTCTGAAATTCACAAATTTGACGCCATTGTCGCTTTATCACGTGACGAGTCAGGGTCTTCAATTTATCAAATCTGCGGCCGAATTTCGGCCGCAGTCCCCCACCTGAAAAGTATACTTTTTTCCCCTTTTGTGGGGAAAATCCCCCCTGATTAAAAAAAATATATACTTGAAAGATGTGTCTCATGATTATTATATTTCAATTCTGTTTCAATTTAATCTTGTCAAACATACTTAATTATGAAAAAAGAAATGAATATAGTGCAAACATGTAAAAATGTAATAATTAGAGAGTAGTAAAAAAATCCTCCAAAAAGGGAAACGCCGCGAAAATTCCCCCTCATGAGGGTAGCGCCCCGCTTCCCCTAAAATGGATTGAGGGCCCTGCGAGTTTTTATTTGGATACTTTCGGATCGACCTTGACATTTTATGCTGAAATTGTAAACATTACTTTCGTTTTCTGCATACATGCCATACGTCCCGGATTGTCCCGGAAATCTGTCAAATGTCCCGGAATTAACAAAATCCATGTCTACATGTACCTTATCTTAGGCTTAACGGCACCTCGAATCTGTGTATATCTGCAGCGTCTCCATGACAATGCCTACCTAAATAGGCAGACTACGCAGTCGCTATGTGTCAAAATCGATCAATTAACAGGGGTCATATCGATTGTCTCATGTTCGCGGTCAAACCGAAAAGGTGGCATTGTTTAATGTGGTTGTTAATTGACTTTAATCTACTACGTCCTTATTTCCCGCTGCGTAAGGGCAAAGGATAGTTGTTCACACATCTAAGTCCATCATCGCTGAGTAAAAAATTAAAAGCAGTTTATGTTGCACGTTTAACCGACAAGGAAGTTGAGTAAAAAAGTAAGCATATAAAAACGTCATCCTCACTAGGTTTATTATTGTCTTGTTCTTAACCCCCAGTAAACATGACGTTAAAAATAATGATTGAATTTGAATTGCGTATTATATTATTATATAAATGTTATAAATGAATAAAGGCGTATCAACCACTACGCGTAACACACCGGTCTTTATAACAATAACGCAGTGACGTCACCATCTATGTTGAGAACACTTACACTGAAAACACGTGGCTTGTTTCTAGTAACGGAAGTAGTAATGTTAAATTTGACGTTAATAGATCAAGTGTATTTCGGATAGGCTTTCAAACTTTTGCAATTAATGATGCCAAACAAAAAAAAACGTACCAAAAATGCATATGTCTATGCAAAAGTCCTGGACAATTTAACTCAATGTCCCGGAATTGGTCTGAAAAATTATGGCATGTTTGGTTTTCTGAAATCTATATTTTGTGATTAACAACTTACGTCTGGTGGATTATACGACTGATTTCAGTGTGAATCAGGTAGTTTTAAATAATAATTACTTTGAGTTTGTATTTACACTTCACTTTGTTTACAAAACAAGCCAGCATAATCTAAAATACCGGGAAATGTCATCCTGAATTTGAAAACACTCGAGCACATAGTATGTTACTTAAATAGAAATAACGTCATATGACTGTGAAATCTCGGGAGATTCGCATTTCAAGAAAGTCTGTCACATCGCTGTTTTTCTCGATATGTAAGAGCAGAAAAGATAAATTTTAAATGTTTAAGATAGTATTTTGTGAAAGAATACGTCAGTTAAATGTGAAAAATGTCAATCTTTCCGATCAAGTGGTTGATATGGGCAAATAACTGCATTTAAAATCTGTTTTGGACAGGGTTTTGTTAACTGTCAACTTTTCGGGAATTTCTGGTTGACTTTCCTAATGGGGTTGGTCCATAACTATAAAGTCGCGCTAGTCAAAAATCATAAAAAGCGACATTTAAAGTTATGGTAGCCAGAACTAAAAGCTTTCTTGTTTAAAAAGATAGTCGTTATGATTGGCAGTATCACTTGAAAAAAAAATCATTCTACTGTAGTAATTTTAATTGTTATTTTACAGATAACTTGATAAAATTACTGGGCATGTAAAGTTTATCACCACTTATTCATGACACATCAAAAATGGAGCATTCAGGTGCCCTCAGAACTATCTAACAAGCAAAAAGCCGTTGGTACGGAAAAAACCACATTTATAATAGTATGTTCACTATATTTGCAACTCAGAAAACTTACAGAGGCATAAATAAATAGGGGCAAAGCAACTTATAATTTTTTCAACCGAGACTGTCTGTCTGGGAGCTTTGACAGACAGGCCGAACCTTAGAATAGTTTACAAGACATGTTTGTTAATCCAGCCATTTGTTGCAGAGACTCACCCAGTCATTTAAGTGTCTTTAACAGAAAGGGTTGTCGTTAAAGTACAGTCAAATGTAGAGCCAATATGAGCTCTCTGATGTTACATGTTTTTGCCAAATGGGGAAAAAGTACTGGTACCAGCCCAGTTGGGATAAAAATGCAAGAAAAACACTGAAATTAGGAATTCACCTTGTGAAGTCTTCTCATTGGGAAATAGGTGTATTTTATTTTTTGCTCCCAAATACTCAAAAATAACTAAGTGTTGTCAAGTTGCAAATATTATATAAACTAAGATTCAAGCCATAAGGCTGCATAGGGAAACTAACTAAATGTTGCATTTTATTATTTAAAACAAATATTTTTTATGAAACTGTTTGTACAGCAATTGGAAAATTTGTATTTATTCCCAGTTTCCGTTTTTTTATAAAGAAGGAAAAACATTGCAGCATGTACTCATTATTGGAACAAAATATGATTATAGGTGCTACCTAATTTGTGGGCAAAAGCTTAAAAAGATGTCTATTTTTTTTTGCATATTGATTAGAAATAAAAGCCAGCACATTCTAATGGAACAACACATTTAAACGTATCCTAGCAACCAAAAAAAGTAATTGGTTTTAAGACGAATGAACCAAAAACTATTTCTAAGATTTAAGCAATAGATATGATAACCACTAGTCTTGTCTTCAAACGTTTTAATATCAAGTTTTATGGTTGTTCACTTTTTAAATAAACAATATTAAAGATTCAATCTTAAAAATCTCTTGAATAGATGAAAGTAACTGTGTTTAAAGTAAAATGAGTGTTGAAATATCAAGATAAATTTATTATAAATTATTTGTCATCTTTAAATCACTTCCATAATAACATATATTTTATCTTTGTTTACATGTGTCTATTTACAACAGTGTGACATACATGCCTTCATTTAGACCATGCTAAAAACGAATAACTCTTTGGCATTTTTTTACAAACACACATATGCAAAGTTGTTGTCCAACTGTAACCCAGCAAGAAAATCCCCGACCATAGTGGGGAACAAACCCGGGATCTCCCAGTTCCAAATCAGGCAGAAACTCTACCGCGTCGCTATTAAGCTAGCTCATATAGCAAGGCAGTATAAGTTCTCCTTATACTGAACCCTGCTACACACACCCCCTCCAATTGTGAAATTCTTCCACGAAATTTCTTATTGCAATGACATCCCGGGGACGTCTGACACACATGGTGTTTTTTTTTTACGTTTGGTGCCAAAGTAAACCAGCCAGACAAATCCCTGACCATGTGGGGATCGAATCAGGGACCTGCTGGTTCTAAATCAGGCAGACACTCTACAGCGTGGCTATTAAAGATAGCTCATATAATAAGGCAGAATAAGTTCTCCTTTATACAAACCCTGCTACACGAAAAAGAAAATTCTTTATAAACAGTCAAAATATATGTATTTTATTATTAAAATTGTGTTTAATGTTTCTTGAACATATGCAGGGATTTCAATAAGTTGAAGACAGAAGAAAAAGTAGAAGGGGGAAATGATCATTTTTTCACTTAAAGCGAGTATATTATATGATTGCAATGTCAACATTGTATTCTCTCCGTCCTAACCCAATTAAATCGGAAAACTATTGGTATTAAATTAAAGCCAAAAAAGTATACACAACAATGATTACAGGAGTGTTTGAATTGAGCTTGAAAGTGGTCTTTTTTTTAGCTTAAGGTGCGTTGATGCTCCATGCTCTTTATGGGAAGAAGTAGAAGAAGGAATTTAAAGCGGTCTGAAAATATTGCTCATGGCATAAACTGATGAAACATAAAAAACATAAACATAAAAAAACAGTATGTGTCCAATATTGTTTAAAAGTTGATTGTCATGCTAGAAGTCTTCAAAACACAATGATACCAAAACTGGGTGCCCTTCCTTGCTTGTGGTATGCTGTTTATTAACTTCTAGACTTCCATAAAAAAATATATAAATGCATGGGCACTTTTAGTATAAACATAAATTTAACATGTTTTTTATCTGCTAGTTGTTAATTTCACTTCTCTTTTACTATTGTTTGCACATCTCACTGATACTATTGTTATGTTGAAACTGCTTTTTGATGACAGACAGACACTCTTCATAATAACTGCAGTTTCTTTACAGTCTACTTATGTTACATAACAATAACTCAACAGATCTTTTGAATATTTCAAGGCCACAATTGCATAATTTCCATCACTGGCAAGTTTGATAGATCCAGAATGGCATCGTTGTTGAGTATTTAGCATCCAGTCAGTTTTGCTGTGCAGAATAATGTATGGAATGTGTGAAGCCCTGCGCTTGACAGACCATCTTCTAATATATTTAACAAAAGAAAAATCAATAAAATACAAATTGTAATTAGACAATATCCTATGTTTATGTTTATGAAAGCACAGTATGAAACTGTTGACTGTAGAACATAATGATCGGGAACAAGATTAAATATTTTTTACAATCATTCACAGTTTGGTACGAAAATAATTGAGTATGATTTGAAATATTGTTAACAATCAAAGCATATCTTTACGTACCAAAGAGAGAGTATCTTTGAATTATAACGTAGAATATACTTAAGAAATATCACAAAAACATTAAATACATGAAAACCGTTTTTGTTCAAATAGTTTTAATGAATAACCATGGATAGAACTAATATCAAAATCTGCTATAAATTGCTATGTGACGAACGCAGTTTCTGTTCTATTACAGGTAATCTTTAAAAATATATTGATATTTAATGTAACCAAATACAATAATTACCAACCCATTTTTAATCCATTCAGTTGTTTGAGGGCTAATCTTTAAATAGTGATGTGTAACCTATTGTATGCAAATAAATGAGAATTGAGAAAGTGAGTGCAGACGAACTAAAAACCAGTTAACATTAGCTAAATTGCTGAAAAGTTAAATCGGAATAAAGTTAAATTTTATGAATAAACGTGTTCCTCACGGATTACAACCGCAACTTACCCGAATATTGCTCATGATCACAGATAAAACCATAGGCGCTCGATGTCAATGACAATGTTTTATTATGCCCCCTTCGAAGAAGAGGGGGTATATTGTTTTGCTCATGTCGGTTGGTCGGTCAATCCACCAGATGGTTTCCGAATGATAACTCAAGAAGGCTTACGCCTAGGATCATGAAACTTCATAGGTACATTGATCATGACTCGCAGATGACCCCTATTGATTTTTAGGTCACTAGGTCAAAGGTCAAGGTCACGGTGACTCGAACCAGTAAAATGGTTTCCGGATGATAACTCAAAAACGCTTATGCCTAGGATCATGAAACTTCATAGGTACATTGATCATGGCTCGCAAATGACCCCTATTGATTTTCAGGTCACTAGGTCAAAGGTCAATGTCAAGGTGACTTGAATTAGTAAAATGGTTTCCGGATGATTACTCAAGAACGCTTACATCTAGGATCATGAAACTTAATAGGTGCATTGATCATGACTCGCAGATGACCCCTATTGATTTTCAGGTCACTAGGTCAAAGGTCAAGGTCATGGTGACTCGAACCAGTAAAATGGTTTCCGGATGATAACTCAAGAACCCTTACGCCTAGGATCATGAAACTGCATAGGTACATTGATCATGGCTCGCAGATGACCCCTAATGATTTTTCAGGTCACTAGGTCAAAGGTCAAGGTCACAGTGACTCGAAATAGTAAAATGGTTTTCAGATGATAACTCAAGAATGCTTAAGCCTAGGATCATGAAAATTCATAGGTTTATTGACGAGGTTCCCAGCCTGCGCCGCATATCAATAAGCGAGCAGGGTAACAGCGATTTAATTATTCATAATGACGCACTTCTGTGGCTTGAGAAAATGGCGAGTGACCTACCTTTGTCAATATCTATGTACGTAGTCGTACTATCTTTTTTTTAAGAAGACGTTTTGTCCGAAGATTTTTATTAATTTCGTATGTGTATGCATTATAATAAACAACGGGTAACTAAAAAATATATAATAAAAAAAACATTGTCATTGACATCAAGCGCCTATGGGTAAAACTGCTTTCTGAGTGAATGGTAAATGCGTCATGATTTCAGACAAGTAAACAGTAGGGTGTCGTTATTGAAATACCGCGAAAGCTGTATGCGCAGTGGTTAGCTCCCCATAAAAAGTTGAGAAATCAACGCCGATGTTAATGCATTCAGCGAATCAATTTTTTAAACAGTTTTTGTTGTGATTTGTGAGGATAATAATAACATTAATATATTGAATAATCGGATCAAATTAATTCCCAACTAAATAAACGGAGGCAGTACATGGACAAGATAAGTATTCAAGGGAGATAATTGCATCGTGAAAATATGTCTCGTGGCAATTTTTTTTTAGATGCATTCCTATGTCTATTTTTAGATCTAAATTTCCATATGTATAAACGGTCAACGCCCACGCCAGCTTTTGCCCGTATTAAGTAAAATTGTTGATAGGGGAGGTTTGAATTTGACCAAAATCAGAAATGTTTCAACTCTCTCAATATAAAAGTTAACAGTAATGCTTACCTGTGTGTTTTGGATGTAATTGTGTATAAAAGTTGTTGTGCAACAATTTGATGGTTTTCTTTAACCATAACTATCAGATGCTTATACAATCCGAGCTCTGAGACAGGAGAAAATGGGTCCAGAATATGATCAGAGATTCTCGGATGTTGCAAAGAAAGAGTCGAGTTCCACCTAGCGAAGAATGATGATAATTCAACAACTGAGGACGCATATTACTGCTGAGTCATGATCAAGCCAAGATGCATGTAATAACATTGAAATGCAAACTTAAATTGACCTTTAACTCTTTCAGTGCTGGAACCGAATTTTGAAGGCCTTTGCAAACAAAACGTGGCGTCTCATCAGGATCCAAACTGTTTGCTATTCTGATAGTAGTTTTTGAAAAAAAATCTAAGAAAATGCTAATTTTAGAAATTCAGCAGACAACATTTTAGCAGACGACAAATTTACCAGCATGCAAAGGGTTAAACAAGTTGTAACATTCTCAGCAGTTGTTCTGTGTGTTTCAAACTTGATGTTTGCATTTGTGACGCATATTTTCTTTGGAAGAACAAACTTAAATAGACAACTTAGTGCTTGCATGACAAAGTTGCAGTGTTTTAAGATGAATATGCTTTGCTATGAAGATTGACATGGCCGTGAGATAGATGTCTTTCCTTGTGCAAATGAGCTGTGTCTTTGTCATTCTGAACATCGAACAGAATGTTAAGAAAGCGAAGTGTTTAAATACTTTGAGACAATTGTTTTGTAACTGTTAACATTTGTTTTAACCCAAACATACACAAACAAAAATCTGTGCTTAAAATCTAAGTTAAACATTTTGTTAAGAAAAATAATTAAAATAGAGTTATTCATGTCATTAAATATGTTTTCAGTTGTTTGATTTTGCCAAATAAATGTTAAAATGATTTTTCAACATTTTAAAACTATCTTTTACATGTTACTGTTAATATTTTGTTTTTGTTGTTAAAATAAATGTTTAAATTATCAGAATACCTGTGTCTAGTAAAGAGTAAAAAATCCATGAATATGTAGAGGCATAGACTGAGCTGAACTGCATCATGACCATTTCATGTAAATCATGTTAGTAATATATACATTGCGTGTAACTTGCACAGAATTGAAAGAAAATTGCTTTTTCTTTTTTACTTGTTTTGTTTATATTTCAAATCTGTTGTGTAACTTGATTGAATATTTGGTTGAAATTACATATGTTTTAAATACATTCTATGTAGAAAACATAGAATACACTGTTTATTTTTATTTATTGAAATTGGAAATGTCAAATATAATTTGCATCCCTACAAACATATTATTTTAACCCTTTTCCACTCAGAGGCAAAGTGGCAAAGTCAGGTGCAAACAGCATAAAACAAGAACAGCCTGGGGGGTAACTCACATTCTGTTAAGGTTTAATGCTGTTTGCTGATTGTCAGTATTTAAGGGTTGGACACAAAGCCTTTAAAACTTGCATCTTGTAGGAAAGGTCTTCGATTAAACAATTAACATAACTTTTTAATGGACTACAAACACGTCAAAACACACATCTATATGTGGCAAAGTGATACTCATCCTGCAATTTAAAAATAATCTAACACAATTGACAACCCTGAGGAAATGACTCGACAGAGGCCAAGTGGAAAAAAATCTATTGAAATTAGGGCCATGGTTCTAAAAAATATTTAACAAATATTTATAACCCCACAAACGAAGTTTAGGGGGGTATATAGGAGTGAGCTTGTCTGTCGGTCGGTACGTATTAAGTGTCCACTCTCTAATTCAAGTTGTTTTCATCCGATCTTCAATGGTCAGATGTTGTATCTAGATGTTGTCTAGGTCAAGTTTGAACATGGGCCATGCCGGGTCAAAAAACTAGGTCACGGGGTCACTTGGTGCGTTTTAAACATTGAGCATGGTGTCAGCTCTCTAATTCAAGTAGTTTTCATCAGATCTTCACCAAATTTGGTCAGAAGTTTTATCTAGATGATCTTAAGGCCACGTTCGAACATGGGCCATGCCAGATCAAAAACCAGGTCACGGGGTCACTTAGTACGTTTTACACATTTAGCATGGTGTCCGCTCTCTAATTCAAGTAGTTTTCATCCGATCTTCACCACACTTGGTCAGAAGTTGTATCTAGATGATGTGCAGGTCAAGTTTGAACATGGGCCATGCCAGGTTAAAAACTAGGTCACGGGGTCACTTAGAGCGTCTTAAACATTGGGCATGGTGTTCGCTGCTTTTTGTGAAGACAACATGCACAATATTCTGTGTCAATGCGGCATGTGGGGGTATTCGTCACGTCTGTGACAAAGCTCTAGTGTTATTTGGCATAGCTGTTTAACGCAGCTTTTGACTTTAGCTGACCTTTGTAAGCGTCCAATAAAATTTAAATTTAATTTCCCACTAGTAGGCCCAAATGATTGCTTGGGATTTTTGTATTAAAAAAAATACCAAAACTGTTTGAAATTATAAAACATGCAATCTTCAAACAATTACACCATTACACTTACAACACACAAGCTTCTTAAAACTGTTCAGTTCCGTGGGGTCTCAGGTGTGCGACCGTCGGTCTTTGACCCTTTTTTCTGGTATTCCAGCTTTAATATTACTCCTTTATTAAATTACATCATTTTCACTTAATTTACTTATCAGTTTGAGATACTTTTTGCTTCATTCGCCCATATTTCGAAATTACCTTTAAAATATCAAAACTAACTGAAAGAATATAAAAAAAGATTGGAAAGATTTCTGCCTATCATTCTTTATTTCAGTGGGGAATTATCAAATAGGTTAATTAAAATGTGTGATGTCAGCGGAAACAAATATGTTTTTGGCCTCGCTATTTCAGAAATACTACGTTAATGTCGAATGCAATTTTCAATTTTGTTCGTGTGTTTTTTTAAATAAATAAATTAACCCATTTAGGCCTAGCGTCTAGAAAAAGACCTTGGCAAATGCAGCGTCTCATCAGGGTCTGCGCTGTTTGCTTAAAGGAATTTCTGTAAGAAATATTCTCAATATAGAAATTAATATACTATAGATGTCAAATTTTAGAAATAAATTGATCCAACTTAGAAGGATAGAAGGGTCCACTAGGCATAAATGGGTTAATACGTTGCAGATTGGCATGATACATATAACATGTTTTTATGTAAATAAAAAATATGACGTCACGTCTTCTTATATAGTTTATTGTCTATTGCAATTTCAAATGAAGAACTTCATGTTTTGAGTATCACAACGATCTATTTTTTTACATTCTTTACCCATAAAGTACTAAACTTAGTGGCAGTATCTTCCAAGTAATTATGGTAAACAGATGCAGTACAGGTTAAGTACACAAAAGGATGCAACCTCCGCGCAGAGATTAGACTGCAACCCGCATAGTTGGATCAAATCCTTGCCTTCATAACCAACCACGTGATGATAGCCTTGCTACAATAATTTAACCGTTGTTATTTTTACTCTTTTTTTTTTAAATTAAGGTATTTTAATTTTTACCATTAACCTAATCTTATACACATTTTTCAAAATATAACAGAAAAGGATACTTCTTTTCATAGAACAATGCATACAAAACTAAAATTAATCCTACCAAATCTGGCAGGATTTTCTTGTGATATTGTTTGTGAGAGCAAAGAACGACAACTCTGCGTGGAGATTGAATAAAATGTTCCAAAAGGGCTTGTATAATCTTTTGATAATTGGGAGTCTTAACATCCCGACTTGTGATTCAACCCTTTGCCACTTAGACACGTTTTAAACGCATGTGTAGTCCCTTTGTAAAGTAAAATTTAATTAAAACTCTTTCTAACAAGATCCAAGTTTTAAAGGTTTCAGTTCCAACCCTTAGATACTGATGTTTTTTTACTGTTTGCACATAGCCATGTTTACTTTGCCTCTTAGTGGGAAAGGGTTAAGAAGTTTATGCTGATTGTATTTGGAAGTTTTGACAGTATCCTATACACATGTTCAGCATAACAGCATTGAGATGAAGAGTAAATCAAAACTCATTAAATGTCAGTACTTGAATAACGTGTTACGTACAGCATCATTCAACGAAGCTTATAACAATATCGTCTGGATTTTTTTTGACATGATTGAACTCTCATGGCTTCAAGTCATGAAACTACCTTTATTACAATTTTGGAAGTCCTGTGACAAACTAGGAGAAAATTAACCCACAAAGTCCATAAATGCAAGCCCTTTATTCAATCTATGCTCATAAAAAATAAAAAAATATTGAAACATAGGCCATATAGTTTGTTTTGATCGTCGATGATATCATAGCACTTTAAAATACGGTTGAATACTGTTATAACATTCATAAGCATAATGTTTGGCTTAAGTTCAAAGTTTAAACTTCTCAAGACAAACCCACAATATGTTTACTGTGGTGATCCGGCGTTCAAAATACTGAGATGAGTTATTTACAGTCTCTTTGGTAATGGTTGCCTTCCGGGTTGTTCTCCCACGCGTCATCACCTACGTCCTTCATGACGTCGGCAGACAAATAGCACTGCTCCCAGCGAGGGAAGAAATCGAAGGACCTGCAAACGAACGACCTTTCTGTCGAGCATCTTTCCATACATTTCGTCAGTGTTGTATCGTTTAATGTAAGACGGTTGAAACCCCGGATAATGTGCTCGGGCACAATCTGATACGTAACACCGTATTCCGGACAACGGTCCAAGCATGCGCGTTGACGAGGGCTGAAACTGATCCCGGTCTTGCACTGACATTTCCCGTCCCTGCACTCGCTCCCCCTGGCCGAACATTCACCGCCATAGTCTGAACAAGGCGCGCCGATTCCACCTTGGAATAACGCCGAGTCTGGAATCTTCACTTCTACATTCGCTGTCCTGTTGACATCAAGAAGCTTGGACTGAAAGTTGTTAACGGCATCCTTAACATTATCCGTAATTTCCTTCATAACTGCATCATTTTTCTTGACCTTTGCATCCATATTTGTTTTCACGGCATCAACCATCACCTTCACCGGTGTGTCTTTCAGCTTTTCACGCTCGAAGAAGCGCTGGAGTGCCAGTACCCGGCTCTCTAGACGGTCTATCATCGCGTCGATCTCGGCTTCAGTTTCATCAGTCTCTGCTGGGATGTTAACGCCTGCAGCATGCGATTTTAGCGCTGTGTCCAACTCGACGAGGCTGTCCGAAATAAGATAATTTTCGTTCTCCAACTTCACTAAGGAACTGGTCATTTCATTTATCCTCTTGGTATCCGAGATATGTCCCTGAACGACCACCGGAAATAACGCGATGATTAAAACAACCCCGAAACGCCCACAAGCCATTTTGTTCAGCTATGTAACTTTGCAACTCGTCGTTTTTAGAGCTGCTGAAATGAAATTGGGGCGAATATACTCTTTTAAGTAGTTGTAAGTGGGCACTTGTGAGTGAACCACGAGTGATTTAGTGGAGGCTGCAAACAACTAACAATCGAGACAAAATAAAGAGAACTTACTGGGACTTACTGGGGCTTGGAAGACCCGGAAGACCGCCGGGCTTTAGCAAAACAGTTTTATCCCGCTTCTTTGAAGTAGTTTATAATGGATGGCAATAATAAATCACACACTTCTATTACATCATACAACCGTTGGACGATTTAAACGTACGTTTTCTTGTTAAACACCAATTGTTTATTGCATCTTTTTTTATCAGAGCTGACTTTCAGATTTGCAAGATCTTGCATGTTCATGTCCTGTTTGACATGCATTTAGTTATTGCTTGAATTATTGTTCACTGGATAATATACAATATCAAATAATCAAATTAGCATGCATCTTTAGTAAACATTCCTTAATATAAATCTTGCAATATTTGCATTGCTCGCGAACTTTGAAAGTAGTCGGCATAGTCTCTTTAAGGTCCCGAAAAATAATGTTTCCGGACGGTTTAAGATCCACTTGACAACTTCCTTCATTCTTGATATATCTTGGCTTTGAACGAGAATTTAGCAAGAGATATTTTCATCATACGGCCCCATCAAACTTGCATAACATTTTAATGAAGTCGATCCACTACACTTATAAATCAGCGGACAATAAACATGAATATATGGTTACATAAACTGAATTGAACAGGGATTGTGTATTGTTGTAAACTCCCTATAAAAGATCATCACATTGTGTTGCTTTTGCTGCTGCATGCACCTTCCTAGTAAGCAAGTTATAGAATAGCGTCATATGGGTAATCCATATGTATAGCATATGGAGTTTGCAACCGGACACCGTACGGGGGAATTAAGGACACACCATTTCGGACCCGTATAGCTTCCATGTGGGTAGCATCCGATCCCGTATATGCTAAAGCTGGGACTCATATGTGTTGCCAATATCCATTATATTTTAAACTATCCGGCATTTTTCTTTAAAAAACAACATCTTCAAGACTTCTTACTTTATTTTAGTAATATTTTAGGCGCTTGGTCGTTGAAGATTAACATATGACCCCGTTTTATATATGTCTGGCTTTCACCGTATTGATTGATATCGTTGTCTTTAAGCTCAGCTTCCACTGCGGGCTATAACGTGGTCGCGAACTTTTTAAAGGGGCCTTTTTCAAAGTTTTTGTCATGTATTGAAGCTTGTCATTAAATGTTTAAATATTGATACATTTAAACATTGGACCTTAAAACCTCCAGTGAAAAAAAAAAGAATACAATAAAAAAAGACCCTGGAGTCCTGGAATAAAAAGCCTACCGCTTTGGCCACTCGACCATCCGTGCTCATGATATGAGCTGATGTATTTTTTTTACTTTTATCAGCAATCCTCGTAGATTCCCAAAAAATAACGACAACAACAGAACTTTCCGAATTATTAATTCGTTTCGCGTGGCAACGCTTTATAATTTTCATATTTTCAAATCATCAAAAGATGCATATAAAGGATATTTTAGAGCATGGTAAATGTTCAGTATTACTATTTCCTCACAAATATCATAACTAAAACGAAAATTAGCGAATCTTAAACATTTTTTTTAATTCTGTCAATTTACCAAAACGTAAAAAGGCCCCTTTAATGCCAAAAACTCGCGAAACTGTGTGTGTGTGTGTGTCCGCGCGCGTGTGCGCGCGCGCGCGCGTGTGTGTGTGTGTGTGTGTGTGTGTGTGTGTGTGTGTGTTTGAGATTGATGGCATTCATATAATTTGATTAAGCGTGTATATATCTCGAATGAATCTGGTGAGATTGCATTTCTACAATGTAGTTTGTACTCAAAATGGAGAATATTATGAACTCTTTTGCTTGGAAGTTTACAGCAACAAGAAGTCCGTAAAAAGACGTACATGAGGGTGTCGTGTGAATTCATCTTAAGAGCTAAAGGGAAACTAATGCTACAGTACTGTTCTATTGATAGTATGGTTACATCAATGTTATTTACATATTTTACCCTAGACGTATTAATTATTATTGATTATTGACGTATTAAGAAAAAAAAGTGTTCAACGAGTGAAAAAGTTCCTTTAAGAAGATAAACTTGACAAGGTCAACATTCCGACAACAAATATGCAAAACACTGCGTTTAACTGAAACAAAGCGTCTCAGTAGTAAACGATATGTAAATAAAACGTGCATGATTAGGATTTTATCTTATCATATTAACGTATAATAAATGATAATATGTTAAAAAGTTTAAACGTGTTGACATATTCATTGTGTATTATACCTAGCTATTTTGCCGCTAAGAGTTTATGCATGGTGATTCCATTAGTGTTTCCTCCTGTTTACATTTAATAAGTGTGAATATGCGTGATTATACGAAACAGTAAGACAGACACATTATTTCAATAAACACCATACCATACTTGTCGATGTTTTTGTATTAACACTACTGTAAACCTACAGGACATCGTGTGGTGTTTGTATTAACACTACTGTAAACCTACAGGACATCGTGTGGTGTTCTTAATAGGCAAACACGTTTACGTATATGTATAGAAGGTTTAAAATGCTTCATCTGGGATAAAGAACTTTGAATTTTTATACGCTCATTCAATGAGAACATACAACCAGGAACGAATGACTGACTAGCGACGTTTGTAGACATGTGCCTATATGCATATTATCACAACATACTGTTAATTAGAAAAGGAGAATACGTCTGAAAAAAATTGAAAGATAAAATTAAACAGAAAACTTATCATAATTAAATCCAATGAAATACAATGTATTGCACAAAACAATCTTGGCCTATCATAGACAAATATAGGAAAAACCAAAAACCAAAAACATGACTCGGTGCATCTTTGAGAGATAATTATCTAGTTTAAAACATGGTTTGCAAATCAAATAGAACAAGAAAATTCATTGAAAATTCATTGAATTGATATCCCCCGCCAATATGCTTCTGGACACACAAGTGTTATATTTGACACTTAGCTAAAAAGCATTTTTTTAAATATAAAGGGCCATAACTCCGTTATTAACGGATGGTGTGCAATGCCATTTGGCGTGCATCATCCTCTTATCCATATATATACTCATACCAAGTTTCGATGAAATCCGCCAAAGCTATTCCAAGATATGGCCCCGGACACAAAAATGCCGAACGGACGGACGGAAAGACGGACGGACGGACGCAAGGACGGACAACGCCAAAACAATATCCCTCCGCCTATGGCGGGGGATAATAAAATATGGATGGGTCGTATTTACGATTTGTGCCTAAAGTTATCCGATAATAATTTTGCTGTACAATGCCTTTGAAAAATGACATTCACGTATAATGTACGCAATTTGTATCATGATTTGTTGTTTCAAACGAAGCTGTTTAGTATACGGTTTAATTATCCAAATTGGCAGTGTATATTATGAACGTGTCCATTGAGAATGTATCTTACAAAAGACCTGTTTGAAGAAGTTTGAACAAGCAATGAACAATAGCGACTGAACTGATAATTGATAAAGCAAGTATCAACCAATTCAACACCAATCCTTCCTCACTACAAAATATGTGTTTACCCCATTTCGGAATGTAATGGTCTTGTTATAGAATAAAGTAAAAATGGACAATGTCTGTTTATTAGGCACACCGTGAACGAGTTCAAATGTGTAATTGTGTTTATCAAAGTGGTTGTTTGTTATTGAAAACAACCAGGTCGATGATTAGAAGCGCTCAATAGAGTTACATATATCGTCATGAGAAAATAAACGATTTTATAACATTTTTTAACAAAGATTTTTTTAAAGTTTTCAACGCCTGAATGCTTAACGACCTAAATCATGTCATGTGCAAAACATTTATTTCATTTATTTGGAGTGCCATTTCAAAGTTCAACGCTTAAATCATGTTAACAGAATGTATGTCGAGATATCCATATTCATGTTATGCCGACATGTTAAAAAACGAAGGTAAAAAAACTACAGCAATAAGGTAATAGCCTTAAAAAATTGCGACTACCAATCAAGAAGTGTTTGGTATATCCAAGCTTCTGAGCTTTGTAAGTATCACTTTTATATTAATCTATTAGTTTAACGTTGGCATGTTGACAATTTATTTTCATGTTGTAGCAAACCAGACGTTAGCCTGCTGATTGCATATTAATTAATATTGACCGTACATTAAGGTTATACTTACGCAAATGAATCCACGAATGTCCCTCGTAGCAATATGAATTTACATAGAAAGCACAAGTCAGTAAAAATATATAGCATGCTATAGTATACGTATAGCAATACATATCACATACATGTTGCATTCTGGTTAGAATATAGCAATACGTATCACATGCATGTTGCATTCTGGTTAGAATTTACTTGCTCACATCCTTATGTTACATACTGTAAACGTCACAACTTAAACTGTAAACGTCACAACTTAAACTGTAAACGTCATAACTTAAACTCAAAATAACTGCAGCATTTTGCCGGAGTAATCTTCAAAGCCGTTCATTCTTATAGAACGACCATTGCCCAAAGATGTATGCAGTATAGATTATATGTTACTAAACATGTTGAAAATAAATCGAAACTAAACGCCGTTCACTACTTGTTCCCATCTTTTACCGGATAATATGTAGTTGGGTGTAACTCGCATCCACGCTAGTTTCCCAATCTTAAAATATACAGAGAATTTTTACGGAACACCTACCCTGAAAACATGTAGAAACAAAAATAATAACAAGGGTTGTCTTCATCTGAAAAAATTCGAATCCGGTTAGATGAAATTGTATGTCGGCACACGATAATCAACTCGATTCTCGATACTTTTTTTTAAAGCATGACCTATCCCAAAACAACATTTACTATTATTATGGTCAGTTGAACATTGTATTTAGTGTTTTTACATTCCAGTCTGTTAGCGTAGCAGGACACTGTCATTTGATGTATTATTCTGGTAATAACGAAACTCGACTATCATACAATTGATGTTTACTGATATTGTCTTTATATCAATGTTAATGCTGCTTATAAGGGTATTTTATTGGGGACCTCTTGCAAATGCTTACTTTTGTTACTCGATTATTGTTACAATTTTAGTTAAGACACAGCGTTGTCTGTTTTACGTCTTCTTCCATTCGCAATGCATGGCGTTAGAGGTAACCATTTATGCCTTTTATTGCGATCGGAAGTCAACCGTTTCCCATTTATATGAGGCTCTCACAATCTGAAGGAAACGCAAGAGTATGTCTGTTACGGTGCCCTATGCACATTATATGAACTGCAATCTGAACTAAATAAACTATAAATATTTAAATAACTCACAGGTTAATGTTTGAAAATCGACAAAAGTAGTATTCAAGGAAGATAACAGTAGGCCATTAATTATTTTTGTACAATTAGCGTTTATGAAAAAGGTTAGTGCCTTATGGATATGAAAAAGCCTTCGGACAAAGTATTTTACATGAACATTAATGTGAACAGATGCATTATACTCTGTAAAGCACAAAACAGGTACGGTGATTTTTCCACGGGGACAGTTGCTGGCAAATTAATTGATTGAAGTGTTGATTTCTGAAAGAATACTTGAATATGGACTTCAACATGTCTGCGTTAAATTCGGTACATAATCTATAAAGGGTTTTATTCGAGTTTGCCAGTGTCTTTATTTCAATTCGAACGTTCTCTTTGGTGTACATATTTTAATAAGAACATCTGTTTTTAATTAGGCTTCCCTAAGTTGATGTTTCAATTTACGAACTTCATGTTTGTGTCTTCAAGTTATCCCTTTGTCACAGAACCTTGTCGTAACATTGAGAGACAGTTTTACCCATATGCTTGTTTAACTTCAAACTTGCACTCATTTACACTTCAAATAATGCAAGAAGCCTTTTCATATTTACTCTTGACGTTTGTGTTTTATTAAACAGAGTAACGTTAATTAACAACACAGATTTTCATTTGAAATATACTATTAAAGATAAGGTTCGACTATAAAAACGCTATAAGTTAGACCTTTTTCGAGTTAGCGACTCAAACATCATACACATATAAAAAGTGCATCGTTAATAATTCGTTTTATGCTTGCATACACATTTTTAGGGAAGTAAACTTAAAAAGGTAGGATGATGCCTTTGAAGGCTAAACAAAGTCGTTTCATGTTACTTTTGTGATTCTGTTAAAATTTACATAATTATATTCTTTGTCTTTAATCTTAATTTTAAAGTAGTGATAATCATTATATTGACTCATTTTTGTCTCTATATTTTGATTTCCTTTCTGCATGTAACCTGTAAAGTATACACCGGTAATGTATTGGCTTTTGTTTACACAATAAACGTGGCATAAGAACAATAATCAACTGGGCAGTTTTAAAGTTCCATGTATGACTTTGTTCTGATCATTTGCTGAGAAAAGCATATGCTTTATGTCTGCCGGAAAGCATTACTACGTGTACTACATTGAAAAAGCAGTTAAACTAGTTATTTGGTGTAATCTATTATTTTTAAAAAATGAGTGAATTGAGAACATGTATGTTTGTGTGGGTGAACTAAATTAATGCCAAACCATAAAAAGGAAACATACGCATTATGGAGATAGAGAATAATAGGTTAGTGTTGATTATAGATCAGGTTTATCATGAGAGGCTTAGAAAACAAAAAGCACGAGCCTTGGCGAGTGCTTTTTCGTTTTCGTGCCGAGCATGATAAACCTGATCTATAATCAACACTGACCTATTATTCTATTTATCCCACTTTTTATTCAGTAAACTTTTTTATTTAAACAAAATAAGTTTTCATAAGTGTTTGTCGTACTTTGATAATGACTGTAGTGTAACCAAGGTCAGTGTATTACTCCGCGTTCCAAAAATAACCGCTGATCAAATAATCTTTTTTTAAATCAGAATATCGTTCTGTAACAAAGTGTCGAGCGTTATTAATTACAATTTTGATCATATTTAATTGCAAATCTTAAAGTTTTATGATATCAATACAACATTAAGTTGTTATATACAAGGAACTACATTTGTTTACAACGTAGCCTAACACCACACACAATTCACTTTCGATATCAAACTATCAAGTCGATCACGAGGTGCACAATATTTGCTTCTTTGTTATAATATGTGGTTATTTCGTGACGAAATAACAAATATTACTTGGATTTAAACTTATTTTTATACATTTTGAATGTTGAAAGTGGCACCAAAGAACTGTGAGGCAAAGTTGTTCGAACTAGAGAAAGACATTTGCTGGTGAAGTGATTGGGTGGGGCGAACATCAAGATCAACTTGTTCGACGGTAGACAGTGGTTGTCTAGGCTGCATTTCGGCCATAGTTTCGGTGCATGAAAGTGAACAAGAGGAATCTGTTGCATTGTTACATTTACTGGACTGAGCAAGAATGAACACTTTTGCTGCTGTTCAACAGATATGTTGGAATAATTGGTTATGGACTGAACATTTTTGTGCCCTGTTATTGCCATGGTTTCAGTGGGTGGAATGTTTGCATTTCGAAGTTTTGGGACCAGGAATTTGCGAACTGAGTGGTTCGTTATTCTCTTGTGCTTGAGAAAGCCGGCGTCTTTTTCCATGGCCTTCAGCGTCTGACCTAGCTTGTTGACACCCAATTGTTGACGCAAGAACCACTGGGATGCAGTGTCATTTGTGCGTATTGCCAGGTTGAAAAGATGCTTTGAAGAAAAATCAGATGGACGCATATCCGAGTTTTATATCATTATCTATTAACACAGGATTTCTTGGTCCAGACGATTGTTTTCTACGGTCAAAGGGGAGCAACTCGAACTGACTTCTTCAAAGGGGAGCAACAACAACAGAACCTATTTGCATAGTGTTAAATGTACCTAATACTAGAGGTTTTTATAAAAATAAATGACAAAAACACGTTTTTTGCTACTTTTCTTTGTTTTAAGGTCATTAAGATTGAAAAACTTTTGAGATTGTTTTTATTATTGATGCACTTGGCAAATACAGGTGACGAGGTGCGTGGGAAAAAGTAGTCCCGGTTCGGCAGTTGATGACGTCATTTCGTGCCATTGATTATAGCCTTGCCGTTGATTATAGATGAAATTTAATAAACGGGGCTTTAATCAACCAATTTCGCTGTAAAAGTGGGATAAACGTATTTTCTTCTCTAGATCATTAAATACATGTTTGCAAATGTTGTGTACATCGGTAGAGTTTTGAATTTCGATTAGGTCCTTTGCAGAACAAAAGAACAATAATACACGGGGTAATGTTAAATGACCTTGAATCTTTTTGGGATTCATTTGCCCCGTATAATACGTTTTTGTCCGTTAGCTGGAAGGTTTGAAACATTAAATAAAGACGCACATCTAGTACGTAAATTGTATGTTCATTTTAAAAACAATTACTCAAAGCAATTCATTATGCAATTTACAGTAAATTGCTGCAAGCACCAACATAGAGATACACCCTAGGAATCATCAGATGTCGCATGAATAAATTCAATGATTGCCTTGATGGAAGCTTAGCAATATTGCCTGATAATGCAAATGCATACAGCCTCTAGAAGGCTGTCTGGTTAGCGAAGTGTTTGGTTGGAGGTCACCATACCAGACAGCTGAGATTTTACCCGAGTATTCAGCTTCCCTAAAAGCACAAGACCATATCAAAATGGAACATTTTTCATTAACAACTCAATAGCTGGAAAGAGCACGATTCAACAATCGTTATCCCGGGTCTACACATTATGCAGCCTACGCGTGAGGAAAGACCTCCTTAACCTTTCAATAGAAACTCGCATCATCGACTAAACTTGTTTTTATCTGTCAAAATTTGGCGCCATGGAAACACATTCCCACTACACAAGTATTAGCAGGGCAAAACCCTTAATTTAAATTTAGGTATATATTTCATAAATTGAATTTTATTTGCACTCCAAATGTGTGTTTGAAATTATTGAAATATACCATGTTGTTTATGGTATATAGTACGTATGATAAACTTGTAGATATTCTGTAAAACAATTAGTATCGTGTGCATATTCAGTAAAAGTGCAAACAGAAGATTGTAATACAATTAAGCTTTAAAATAATTATTGTAATACTTAACGCCATATATTGATACTTTCGGGTTTAATATGTTTTTGAATAACATACGTTTTATTACTGTATTTTAATGTTCCCATACACTTTCCAAACGAACAATAGAAATATTTGTTTAGAAACAAATAATCGAAAACTTTACTTCGAAACAATTGGCAATATGCCATATGAGTTAAAGGTAAGTTGTTAACTGCATTTATTGTGGTATTGACTTTTGTTGATATTTACAAAATTTAAAATGTTCACTTGGTGACAATAACACAATACAAAAATGCGTGAAAATATCGTATAATATATCAACAAAAAATATTAATAAACATAAGGCAACTGGTAATTGTTATGTATACTTTGACTCAGAAAACAATCGTAAAACAGCAATCCCAGAATTGATATATTTTATATCTAGTAGGAGTAGCTAAATAATTAAACGTATACCGGTGTATTAGTAGTTCATATTCAAAATCAAAGCGTATATGTTGTTTTAAATATGTAACAACTATTATTGCTTGCGAAAGAATCATTAATTGCTGGTGATATTAAACAAACCTTTGTCCTTTGTATTCGGCGTTGGACAAGGTTCCTATTTTGTGAATGATTGATGTCAGAGAAAGCTTCAGAGGGTCTATGAAGACGCATCCGATATGGAGGTTGGATGATAGTAAACATAATTTGATAACTGTAATTCTGAAAATTTTAACTGTAATAATATATAATAAATACAAACTAAACTACATGTACATGTCGTACAAGATAAGAGAGTACACGTGTCGTTATGCTGTTTTCTTAATGAAACAGATTTCAGACTAAACAAGAACACAACAATGTTGAAATTAAGTGACATGATTACAGACCGAACTCGCATGCATGTTATTTACTTTTTGAAATGGTTTACCATTTAAATTGAATTGTGATGCCAATATTTTGAATTGTGATGCCAATATTTTAAAATAACACTATTCTGTCATTCATTTCAGAAGAAAATTTACATCGTCGAAGACGAGGACCTTCAGTAATGGAAACAACGAACATTTGCTGGAATAGATATTATCGAATGAAGCTATGATCGAAAATCCCGTAGCCAGCCAGAACTTGTTTGTACTCGAAACACACACAATATCATAGGATGAACATACAGATTATTACAACAAATCAGGAGAAGACATCTATTAAGGTATCATGGAAGAAAAATCACACGTTTAGACGTCAAAGGCGACTGCGATAACTATTACACTGCGTTCAGAGCTGCAACATGCTAACACTGGTGAAAACAAACGGAAGATTGACCGCCATGGTGACCAGAAGCTTCACAACAACGAGCAATTATGATGCGACTGCAACTTCGCCGGCGACACCCGCTCACGGAATCAGTTACTACGAGACTGTCCAGCGACTAGGGAGAGATGTATAAACCGCCCCAGGTAACGACTATGACACGACTGGAGAAAACAAGAGAAAGATGCGATGAATGTAGGTATAATGAAATACTCCCCAGCGTGATTAAGGAAGTATATATATATATATAATTATACATTATGTTTTAAGGTTCTGAGTCACTTTTCGCCTAATGGCATTTCTCAACTGTGTGTCAAATATTAAACAAATAAATCAAACTATCAGGGAGCGAAATAACATTTATGGCGTTGACAGAAAATCAAAATACAGTTTTGTTTTTTGGATAGCGATCCTTTGGAAAAAGCAAAATTATAAAGTTTGACACACGCTAAACACATTATTTGTTTAGTGAGTATATTATATACACTCATTTTTCCTATTATAAGTGAAATAAGATAAAGTATAAAGCAAATGTACATTAACGCATCAGAAACTTAGAGTTAAATACTATTAACATAAACCGTCATTTACATTAAATAACATATGTTTCTGATTGTATTATCATCGAGGGTATGTTCCGCTGATAGCTGTAATATCACCATATCATACGGATTAGCATTGGGGGGGGGGGAGGCGTGACACGCTCGTAGGAATGTGAGTCTATATTAGCTCAGTCTTTGACAAGAGGCGATGGCATGAATGGCGCTGTTTAGGATAATGAGACCACAGTGTATGAAATGATATCTGGGATATCTTGTTTCTGTGTGTTCACTTGGACACGCAGACAAAATCACATGTAGCTGTCGAGGCTTCCTTTGTTTTGCGAGGTGTCATCGCCGCGGTCTAGATGCGAGTGGCCCTGATGTGAACGACACCAAAACGCGCAAATTCTGGATTCCTGTAGCGCGTACTATCCACTGCTCCGTGTGATATTGGCGGATCGCATTGTTTGCAATACGTTGCCACGTCAGTTTAGGAGTTTTATTCGTGTTGTGTTTTGCTATTAAAGTAATTTACGACTATAAAACACATATAATATGTGTGAGTAAATACATAGCATGACATATAAAAAAACACGCAAATATGTAAACACGTCCATTGAATTAATGTTATTTACAGTGATGTATATTTAATTTCATAAACCATGTGACGACATTATCGTTCATGTGTTGCTTACAAATTTATTTAAAGGGACGGTCAACCACGAATGACGAAACAAGCTAAGTTCTAAAATATCGTATTTTTTTAACAATTATTAGTGTATATTCATTAAAATATCACGACTGGTATATTCCATCACTCGCAAAAAGTGTTTAAGTTTTCATATTTTCAGTATATTCGGTAATAAATTTTACTGGGTGTAGGTACCAGGTAACTACCAGTTAACTATAAATAGCACAAGAAGATTGATTATCATCGTCACGTGGTATACCCAGGAATGCAAATTGTGCATGCGTAGTGAATTGTATATATTTTACATATAAAATGATCAATCTACTTGCGTTATTTATAGTGTGTATATCGTTATATCACCTATTTTCGCGATGTACTTTCGATTTCACTTCGCGAAATATGTTTACCGAACATACTGAAAATATGAATTTTTTTTCAAGTTATGTAATATACAAGTCGTATTTAATCAATATAAACTAATAACTGTAAAAACACACACGCTATTTTTGACCCTTTCCTTTTTTCGTAATTCGTGGTTAACGGTCCCTTTAAAACTATAAATGGATCTGCATGAAACTGAGGCATGGGCATGGTTAATTGTTTTACAGTATCCTCATTTCTTCTTGGCCGATGAATTTGTTTTTACGGAATTGAAGCGAATGCAAAAATGTCATGTTCCGACATTAATGTGAAAGCGGACGTCAGTTTACATTTAAAGAGCATATTTATTCACTTCCTTTTGATAACTTTCCTGGATTTAATTACGTTCCATTTCTGAATTTTCGGGACAAAGAGATACGTCATGCCTTAATGTCTTAGCGGATGTTATGTACTTGAAACCTACTTACAACTGGTACATTTGAATTGTATTTGTTTATTTATCTGATCTGATATGCCGCACTGACATACACTATATAAACCATACGATTAAAATGACCGTTATGATGATGGTGATGGTGGTGCTGCTGCTGCTTCTACTGATGATGTAAATGACCATTTAGCAGGATTTGTTTAATATGGAGATAAATACCTACAAGACAAAAAAAAACCTTGGAAGATTGACCATGCATGAAAACCAAGAACGAAACACAGAACAAAACAGTGGTTAAATACAAAAATGTTTATAGTAACATATGTATATTCCCCTCTCTCTTTTAAATTTAATCATAATGCAAACCAACAAGTAAGTAAGTTATAAAATTTGTATTTGGTGTAGCCATATACGCATTACATTGCAAGATTGTAATGGCTTCAAACTGATTTCATTTCGAGAGCGTTATATCGGGCCTATATATATATATATTTTGTTTCGTGATCAGTGTGATATTGAAATTATAAGTTTTATTAATAGTGTACACTTTACAAGTAACACTTTTGTTTTGGATAGAAACAATAACACGATAGTATTTTTGACTGCAAGTGTGAAGTACACAATTTTATTAGATGCCGGAAAATAAATATTCAAACTAAATCCATTAGCGATGTTGTGTTTCCCTGTTTGAAATCTGTATGCTAGAAATTAAAATGTATTGACTATTGCGTGTATTATGATGCATTATGTGTAAGGTTTGGCATTAATGACAAACAGGTTTTTACCATCAATATTTATTTTGCATCAATTTAAAGTGGACCTTGAACCTAAAGAATGTGTTATTCTTTATAAAATGATCATGCCCTATATACAAAGCCTGCGGATAAAATAACACTTTCTACATAGTGATGTTTCTTGCCCAATTCGTATAGAATACGACAAATGTTAAGTTAGAAAATGTTAGAAGCATTATAATTGCGAAGCACTAAACTCAACTATATTTTAATTAATTGCATATATGTATTTCCACAGTTTCGCACATGCCCTTATTAATGAAAAATGTTTGTTGCGAACTAAAACATCAGTTGTAGCTTAATTTGTCCAAACGTTTTTTTTTATAAGGGAAGGTCCTAATTTGCTTCATTTACATGTGTTAAATGGATAATTATAACGCATATTTCACGTTATTAATGATCCGGGGACTTCAAGTATTAAGTGCCTAAACGAAAAACAATAAGTGTATAGTTAATAGTTTCGTTGACGAACATGCTCCTTAGAAAACCGGAAAATCTTACACTATTGTAATTCCCGTCTAATATTTAATATTTTCTTCCTTGTTTCATAAAGTAACGTGTGAGTGTTCTGCACCAAAACGAGGAGCAAAAACATGAAGTTGCAAGCACTTCTTAGATTGTTCCTCTTGTTTAATCAATTGGTTAAAGGTAAATAATACATATTTGCTTATGCTATTTTCTGTAAGGCATGTATACAATCGTTATGAATAAGTTTTACCACAATATTCAATATGCAAATGTGGGGTTCAAACAACTTCAGTACATATCCGAACAAAGGAAGTTACAACAGCTGTAATAACGTTTTGATATTAGATAAGCTGATGTTTAACGTTTGTTTCTTGTATCATCCTAGAAATTCATCAAAAATCGGGACCAAGCCAAACAAAGTAGGTTTAAAAAATAAGCATGCATATTTACACATAACTTGTTTTATAAAAGTATTTTATATATTGCTATAATTGAACACTGAATATAATTATGTTTTCTTAGAACGATTTCATTTGGATTTCAGCTGCACTATACATTTTAAGCAATGACTCAACCGATTGGATTTCATCATCTTGCGATCTTGCGGAACCAAGGCTTGCTTACAAGAATGCACATTTTGAGGTGGCTGATGACATTGATGTTTTATCAAATGATTCGGAAGCTTGGATAGCATACGTCTCAGTGAAAGTTCCGTATTTATTTCAGGGTTATCTTTTTTTTTACAATTGAATTTGAATGAAATCAATTAACTTTCGAACTCTTTATTTGAGTGGTATTGTTTGTGTATGCATGTTATAATTATTGAATAATGGATCAAAACGCATACTGGTAAACATAGACACGCAAAGCAATATTATATATCTTATTTAAGTAAGTTGAATGCGCATCGTCAACAGACAATACATCATATAGTATATAGGTGCATACAAGTATTACATATCCATTATCAATCATAGGCTGTGCACATGTGGAACACGAGGAAACGTCCAGCGTATCAAGGATTGGCTATTGTCAGAGCAACTGTGGGCATACCAGATCATTTGGAATAAAGGCGCGAAACGGCGTAAATATCTTTAACCCTACAGACACAGTTAGTGTTTACTTGCATCTTACTAATTAGCGAGCACTGTTAAATTGATACGTTGTTACGTATTGGTATAAAATCCAGGGCCTTAAGCATACAATACACAGGACAATAACAATATGTATTAACGATCTCTACGAGCAATTATTGACAATTAATATTTACAAAATTTAATGGATTTAGGATAGTTAAAATATGACACGTACTCGCGAAAACCATAAAGATATATCGATGGTATGGCATCGCTAAACGCAGCTCAATTCCATTTCAACTTTGTAAAGGAGCATACAAAACAGTTTTCAAGTGATTATGTTTAAAATCCGTTTGATTGTTATTCATCTAATTACGTATACAATTGTATTAACACGTATACAAATCCATCTACACGCATATTTATATATTTAAACGTTTACCCGTCAATGTATACGTATACTTATTTACGCACACGTTTTGTCATCTCTGTACACGTATATTGATGAGAAAACACGCTAAACTACATACACGTATATGTATAAGCAAGCTCATCTCTGCACACGTATTATTATATACTTCTATATGTGTCTTAAAGCGACGAGTTTGTTCGCAAAGATTATATTTTTACCGGAAAGATTCTGGCAAACATGGTTCATGAAATAAAGGCTGAAGACTATCAAAATAATGTTCAAATAATAAAGAAGCTGGCCGTACAATGTAGCATAAATATTACATTTTTAATTCAGTATAATGCAATACGTTATTACCAATGTCTGACCTAAAAGAGAATGTCTTAAACGTATAGTACGTTTATACACAACTCATGTTCGTAAGTTTACCCAGTGGAAGTTAATTACAAAATAACAAGATTATAATTATTTAAATGTTCAATTGGGCTATGCTTTACAAAAAACTGTCAAAATCGTGAAAAACTTTTAATATGTTATTGATTTGGCCTTATTCTTTCAAATACAATCATATATTTGGCACATCACTAAACCTATCGGTTTAAATGTATTTCTGGTCTAGGTGTCTTCTGTATGCATTGACATGTCGTACTCTATGTGCAAAGAATATAATGCACATATTAATATCTTCAGTCAGTAATGGAATGCATCTGCTTCAATACATCTGAACACAAAATCAACATTGGACATTTCGGCAACAACCAAAACAATCTTTGTAAAATAGATTGGTTTGCCATCTTTTCTCAAACTAGGGGTAAGTATACGGATATCACACGTTTTGATTTATCCCAAACTTGCCAAAGTACTAAAGGAATTTAATGTGTGGTACATTTATAATTTACATTAGGACTATTGGCTAATTAAATACAAATGTTTGAAAGTATGCTTGAGAAAAACACCATTTTAATTGGTTTAATCTCCTAATGATTGGCATAATTATATATTTATGACTAGTCAGAAACAGAAGAAACATATTAAAAAACAAACTGATTAACTTCCTTATATTTTGCTCCATTGTCTCTAATGCCAATGCATATTTATCTGCTTTGTATACACAGTAAACGATTCAATGGTCATCAATAGTGGTACGGGAAACACTGTCGATTGCCTTATATATAAGAACCAAGGCTTCCAATGGCAATCATGTGCCAGCGAAAGCAACCTAAAAGTAGTATGTAGCAACAAGCCTACAACAGGTATTCACAGTTTAATTATTTGCATATAATCATTTATTATTATGTCCATATCACACTGTTTTAAAAAAAAAACACTGTTTGATACACACTATACGATTAACAAGCGCATTGTTATACTAGATGAATACAATGATAACTTTATACTAACAGATTGCATGAAATCAACAATAAGCTTTCCAAATATTCCCCCATCGAAACGGTGACTAAATCGTTGGATAGTATTAACACCGTTCAATTAGAGGATAATCGTCATGCCCTTGAACGATGAAAACATAATGTATTTGCTGCTTTGTTTGAATAATCAACTGTCATTTTAACTACCACTTAACTTCATTTTGCTTGTTTTAACGTTATTGCTGAAGCAAGAGCAAATGTATCTACACCACTCAGCAACGCTTGGATCCAAGGAAATTTAATATGCTTAAAGGGAAACATGTATCCAGCTTCAATGTCAAGTATTCTCTTATCTGGGCTTAATGTAGATCAACAGCGGGAACACTGGACAGGGATAGTAAGAGCAGCCACATTGATTAATAAGGCAGGCTTGACATCGTTTGGTATGTGGTCACAATAACAATAGTGAAGTATACTGGGAAAAATAATATCAAATTAGGGACTTCAAAGTTTAAACTGTTAATGCATTCCTTTTTCATTATGGTATCAAAATGTTCCGCGGTCGAATTTACACATGTAACAGCTATACAATTACCACCAAACATTTACCTGTATACACATGTATAAATACACGTGTTTGACGTTGCACATATAAAACAATTCTCTGTTACTGATGGTGATTTCCTTTCCACATACACACATTTGATACGATTGAAATTACATTCCAAGTAATTATATTTCAGGACCCACACACTATTCGGGAGTGGAATAAGCTTTCTTAAAAGGAAGTGAAAAGAGCCTTAAATTTGAAAACAATGGAGCAAAACGGGCACTTTGCTCTTCAGGTAGCATTCCTTTTTCAATAAGGTTTACTCGATTTAAGAACAAATCACGACACACTTCACCACAAAGTAATGATAATATGTACGTGATCAAAGATAATTTTTTTTTGAATACGCCCGATTGAAACCCTAGATATTTATAAATAACAGCTATCCAACCATTAGCGTCTGTCTTTGTTGTGTTTAATGTTAATTTGTTATGTATGACGTATGCATATGTGTTTAATTATTTTTATTAGTTAACCGAGCATCGTTCATACTTACTTCAACCAAAATACCAAATCAAACGCGTTTTACGGAAAGAGAAGCGACTACAACCAAATCCAAAGGTTTGACATATAGGTTGTTCATACAATCTTACTCTCTGATTAGAATAACCACTGACAGATATCTTTTCAATTAACTAAGAATACGATCATAAGGTACCTTATGCAAGGTTAATTACACATTTTAAACGAAAACAAGACGCACACACAAGCACAGAACCTTAAATTGCGTGGAAATTTGAAGGAAAACGTTTTGATCGAATGCGTTTTGAGCAGAAATCTTATAATGACTTTTATAAGCAAAGTTTAGATTAAGTATATTTTAGGTAAATGTTCATCACTAGATTGTCTGCATAGTGGATGTTCAAACATGGTAATGTTTTCTAAAGATCCATAGTCGGTACATTCCACGCATGTAATTGGATCAAATTCAAATTTTGATCAAATTCTTTCAAAATCATTTTTTCGTTGCTAAATAACGTTTACGTTGAGTGAATTCGTTCACGTATTATATTTCTTATATTGTTCTATTTAGAAGAGTCACCGGCTTTAATGGCAGGCATCGGCGTGTTGGTTGTCGTACTGGTTGTAGTAGGAATAGGTGTTGCCGTAGTGATGCTTCGAAGACGGTAAACAATGTTCACTTGAAACATACATGACATATGACAAAGATATTATTTTGCAAATTAGGCAAGACTAGAATACGAATGATTGCATTTATATGTTTTTGATGGGCATATACTATAACATAGTTTATTAATAATGAATTCCATTATGTAATAACATTATGTTTATGTTAAAGGTCGAACAAAGTATGTATATGAGATAAATACGATTAAAAAACAATTGACGTTTTTAAACGGTGTCAATTTACTGTTAATTAAATGCATGACAGGTATACACAATGCATACTACTACTATATGCAAGCATCTCCTTTGAAGCTTATATAACACTTATTTCCAACGTAAGCTGTTTGTTTACAGATTACTTGTACGTTTAGCCGTTTGTGTACTTAATCTTATCATAAAATATTTTCAGAGGAATTATTCCTGCTCGTTTGAAGAATAGAGCCCCCAATAGGAAGGGTGATAAGCATGACGGCATGTTGCCAAATGCAGCGTCTAATGTAGCAAGAGTCCATAAATCTATGGTTAACCCTAACTACTTTGTACTTGAAAAACAAACCGAGTCAGTGATCGAACAAATCGATCGTTACAACAAATCAGAGGATCTTGAGACAGACATTATTGATGAGAACATTTACCATTCTATTGATGAACCGGCGGCGGAACTGCGTGGGAACGTCAAAGGCGACTGTTGGGATTATGATTTCACCACTGACGGAGCCGCAACATCTCGTGGTATAACCCATGACAATGTATACAATAAACTGAAACTTGACCGCCAGGGTAACTATGAAAATGTTAAGCGATCATGTCAGATTAATAATATCACGGCACACAACGATTACGATACGACTGCAACTCTTAAGGCGATACGTCTTCATGGACACGACGACTATGACCATGTGGGTGGCATGGGGCATTTTTCTGCTCTCTCGTCAAGCGGTGACGACAATACTCAGCAGTGAAGTTCGCGACGCATGCACGAGCCTCAGTCGCAGAATTGGACAAGCGTGATGACAGTAATGGGCAAAATCCGTTCGTCACAGTTTAAGTAGTCAACGACAACAGAGATATGTTGGCCTCGTACAAATTAATAAATGAACACGGGTTCTTCATGTTACTGCAGGAGTTATTACCACGTACATTTTAACGGATCTGTGATGTACGATAATACCTCATTACTCTTACAATTTATTTGATGTGTATCATTAACATTATATTTAAGTATGCTTGTAAATAGTGAAAGATTGAATAATGAGTCAATTCTGTTCCTAGGATGTAAAACCATGCAAACCCTGAGACGAATTTACCAGACGTTCAACCATTTCTAAGGCAACTCAGTACACCTACTTTCTATGGGCAAATTGTTTATTCTCTAATGTGGTTGTGAATTATATTTTTGACGAAGGTAAGACAACATTGTGCATACATTATATTATGTTGAATCGCAATTTAGACAAACACACTACTGTTTCCCAGTATTATGGGGTTAAACGGTAAATGGAATAGCTTGTTCTCAAGGTCAAATATTCAAACACGTCACGATAAAGAACATCATGATAATACAGCGTGTTATCTCATGCACATAACAAATGTTTCCATCTTTTAATTCCACAACAAATATCTTTATCGTATGATGCTTCTGTTAAAATATGTTTTTTTTGCACATGGTCATTTAATAGCGGCCTAATTTTACGAAACCATTGTATATATCTGCACATTTTTTCCAAATATTGTTGCAAGCGATACCTATACAAAAAGTGCAGGGACACATGAACAAACATAATATATTCTTAATTAAACCATTTTATATATAAATAAACATTACAACAGAACAAATTATGGTATATTTACCGATGCAAGACTAAACGAAATTTTAACGAATCTGTCTTTAACAAGATATGGACCCCACGTAAATTTCAACTACATTTTTGGAAACAACCACTTATTGTGTCAATCTCCACCAAAATTTCATTTGACGGTTCACAAAAGTTAACAACAATGGTGTAAAAAGAACTTTTGGAAAAAGAACAGATAACCACGAGTCCTCAGAATGCTGACAAATCTGATCATGTTTATTACAGACTACGTATAGTGAAACACGGTATCCAGGACTCGCATTGTCGTTGTTAAATATGTAAAAATTCAAGACCGTCTGTACACAAGATTTAAAGGGATATTTTTACAGATATTGGCATGTATTGAAGTTTGTCATTAAATGATTTATATCGATAAATGCAAACATTGGATCTAAAAAGCTCCAGTCAAAACAATAATAAAATAAAAGACAGATAAAAGTAATCCTAAACTGGGCTCGAACCACTGACCCCTGGAGTAAATGTCCAACGCTTAGACCACTCGGCCTCCCGTTCTATATGCAATGTATGTATAGGTTATATGTAATGAGCGATTTATTTCATACGTTATATAAGCAATCCTCGTAGTGTCACCAAATATAACGACAACAACCGACATTCCAGGCATTTCCCCAGGAATTTGTTCAGTCACAGCGGCAAGGGCGAAAGGGGGATGGTGCGGAAGGTGGCTTGCCCCCTTTTGCGTGTCGATTAAATCAAAATTTACACTACTTTGGAGCTACTAAAACACAACATTTTTCTTTGATTATTTATTTATATCTCCTCAATGTATTTCATTAAAGTCACATATTATAATATAAAATAACAAGCAAAATAATAATAGACATAAGAACGCAAACAATGATTGAGAAAAAAACACACAATTTATTTTTCGACAGTAATGCATGCATAATATATCTCAGCTCAAAAACAGTTCTGCTGGGCTACTCCTGGTGCCAGGCATCTACCATTCTTGCGAAGTCCACTGCCTCAATGTATGGCCCTTCAATGCTGACCATCATAAGAGCATTGAGGACAGCAGACTTCAGCCGAGCACGATGTTCGGTCTTAACCCTTTTCATGGTGCTGAAGCCCCTCTCGCAGTCTGAAATAAACAATTTGTAAATTGCTTTGAAAATATATTTTTTAAATAGCTTTGATTAAAAGTACAAAGAAATATTAAAGCCATAAAAGCACATTTGCACCTTCCGATTGATATTGTGCGCTTTACAGCCTAGTCAAGTACTTACCAGCTGTAGATGTAGGGAGGAGCAGGCCAACAGCTGCCAGCTTGTAGAGATGGATGTGGCTGTCCCGTAAATGAATTGACACCCACTCCATTGCCTCATCAGCCTTCATCTCTGTGCCCTGTAGGCTGCCTCGAACCTGCCTCCAGTTGTTAAGTGTTTCTTCAACGGGAAGGTTGAAGTGGTCAGCTAGTTTCTAAACAAAGTTACTGATTGATTATTAAATGATTGATAATTTAAAAATATTTCCACAAAATCTGGGTATTAACAGGTGATTAAAATTGAGTAAATGTAAGAATTTACATTGGTAGAAAATAAATAATATAATGATAAAGTTTTAAAGCACTACCTTGATGTCATGCTCGCCATGGTTGTCCATGTCGCCAGAAGGGAACTTGGTGGTGTTAAAATCCTCAAACAATTGCAGCGATGGCAAGTCAAGAAACCGCTCTTCTATGTTGGACATCAGCTGCTGCACAAAAGGCTTGTTCAACTGGAAATGAGTTGGCAACACATTAGTTTAGAATTATTGTTGTCATGCTGTGTTAGCGTGTCTGTGATGTTCACACAATGATGAGATTGTTTCGTTTTGATTCAGTGAAGTTTAGAATTAAATATTACGCTATGGTGTATTTTATATTTCGTTCCTAATATATTAACATTGTTGCAGCTTTATTAATTCATAGACCAGCATACACATACCTTGTGAGTTGTCAGTGAACTGCTGGACCTGCTCTGCAGTGAGCACAGTGATGCCAAAGCCCTCGGCATGGAGACGGGCCACTCTTTCGGGGGCTGATTGGAAGTGTTCACCTGGATTATTCAAGAGGCCTTGAATAACTGCAAGAGTTCCACGGACCAGAGGCTTGATACAAGTGTAGATTGCATCTTTTGCCTGAAATACACAGAATTGTACATAACAAAATAAACAGAACTGAAAGCATAAGAAATATAGTTAACACTGAATTAAATAAATTTTATATTTTCATTTTGTTGGTATACCTGCATGGCCTTTGATAGGTCTGACAAATGTGGTAGCACGTCACACATCATGTGAAGCGTAAAGACAAACTGGTAGTTCTGGGAGAACTTGGAGAGGCCAGCTGCCCTTGCATCGTTTCTTTCTTCTGCCTCACGTTCCAAGCTTTTGTAGACAGAGGGAAGGCACCTCCTCATGGTGAGGGTCGCCTTGTCGTGTGATAGCCAACGCACATCCTTAGCCTCCGCAAGCTTGATGTCTGGTTCCTGGAGTAACTCCTGAAAATACAAAATTTTATGACCACATTGAATAACAAAACGGTATAAATATCTACATGCTTTAAATATAATAATTATTTATTTGAACAAAACTACCTTAGTAATTCAACAATACTTATATTTGTGTTTGTTGTTTTAACACTTACTTGAATGTCGTGTAATCCCCGCGTTCGCACAGCACTCTTTGCGTAGAAACGATACAAGTCTCATAGGATGTCCTTAAACTTTTGCAGGTATGCCAATCCATTTGCTGCTTGTCCGGCTGCCAGGGCGAGACGGTGAGCAACACAATGGTTGTTTATTAGGTGTGGTACAAGTTTTCTCAACTGGGCAACGACACCGTTTTTGGCACCCACCATTACATTTGCCCCATCACTGCCGAAACACATATGTTCTAGTGGCTGATGGAGCTCTCCAAGACGTGTTGTGAGACTTGTGGTGATGGTGTCTGCCTTGCCGTCGGCTAGTGGCAGTATTGACAGGAAGCTTGTCTGGCTCCTGCCATCTTTCAGGAACCTGATTAATATAATGTGTGGAATAATAACCGAGCAATATCTCATTTAATTTATCATTTGTCATTTTAAACAGGAGCTCACACAAATACGTGTATTACAGTTTATTTTGTGCTGCCAAAATGTACCTTATGTATACTGTCATTTCACTGATGACAGCTATATCCGTTGTCTCATCCACCGTTATATTTGGTGACACTACGAGGATTGCTTATATAACTTATATAAGCAATCCTCGTAGTGTCACCAAATATAACGACAACAACCGAACTCTCAAAATTATTCAATCGTTTCGCGTTGCAACGCTTTATAATGTTCAGGTTATTAAATGTTCAGAATTACTGTTTCCCAAGATATATCATAACTACAACAAACATTTGCGAATCTGAATTTTTTTTAATTTTGTCAATTTACAGAAACGTGAAATGTCTCTTTAAGACAGACCACCATTGTGGCTATGGTCATGCCATTAGACAACAGTGTGTTAAGTTGGTTATCTTGCCAAACACGCGACCGTGACAAACTATCCGGCGCAATACGTCGGTCTCGGTCAAACCGGTCTCGCTCGCTCAAAAACGGCTGTTTAACATAGCTAACATTATACTACCGAAGCATTTAAAAAATACATTGTGCAAACGTTAACTCGTTGGTTAATCTGTATATAAATCTTAACATGATACATGCGTCATCGGCCGTGTTACAACAATATTTGTGATGGCGTTTACTTCCTCATTAAGTATGCGCGAATCTTCAAGATCGTAACAACCGCAAAATCATGGGGCTCAATAGACTTGTGTGTGTTTTATAATGGCTACGGTTAGAGAACGGGGTTAATATACGTATTTTTCAAATGTGCATGTTCATATATCTGAATTGTTTTATAGCGAAACACCGTCTTATAGCTTAAACTGTTGAGTTGATACAACGATTGTAACTAACAACAGTGTTATGTCTCAGCAAATTTGAAGATACTCAAAGGTTAAGTAAATGCATATCTGCTTTAATTCCTTCTCTACTAGGAAGCAACGTGTTGACTTACGTAATAGATTATCCATATCGTTTGTTTACGTTTTACCTCTGGTGATTAATTGGATGTATACTACTTCAACTCATGAGACGTTTCGGGCGTGACATATATAAATAAAATACCCAAAGATGCTACTAAAACTGAACAATTCTGCTATTTACCAGACTTACATGTCTTTCGGGATTTGGAGATAGAATTGCAATGTCCTGCTGGTTACCTGACTAACATTTCTTCCGGGATTTGGAGAGAGAATTGCGATGTTCTGCTAGTTACCTGACGAAAATGTCTTCCGGGACTTGGAGAGAGAATTGCGAAGAAATCGATACAAATGCACGACACATAAGTTCGTGTTTATGCACCCAACATTTAGTATTTGTTAATGTACATAATAAACTGATTCAGATAGTTTTGATCCTTATCACAAAGAGCGCTGCAAGTCATCGTAAAAATAATTGTTCACGAAGTGCTTTTCAATAATTATTGACGACTACTGCACTTCAATTGTCCTGTGATTATGTTAACGAGCTTATGAAGTCATATTCGAACTTGTTCAAATGCGTATTTTGTCATACGAAATTTCATGTATGTGATCATCTTTAGACGTGACACCAACCGAAATGCTTGTGTTAGACGAGCTATAAATTGGTAACACAAGAATCAGCCCAATGAAGTTGTTAAAGCTTTTCCTTTTTTTACCATACGCTTCTACATTTATTGTCTAAGATATGATCACGGAATGAAACAAGAAGCAAATTAAACCAAGACGCGTGATAGCCAAGACAAATAGTCGAAAGTAGATTTATAATATCCTATATAGCTTTATAATAAGTAAGAGAAATAATCCACGAATATTCATCTCTGCTCTTGCTCTTTTTTACTTATTCGACATTTAAAGGTCTATCTAGCTTTCACTCGCAAGGGCAGAAATACAACAATACCGAACTTGCGTATAACTGGGAGTTCTTTAGAACGCTCCCTTAGTGGGGATCGAGCCCGGAATAGTATCAGGCGGCAACAATATTTACTTTTAGTTTCCGGTGTCTAACTGATTGTGTTCTGCATGTAACCTCAGTATTGCAAAATGTATTGCATACTTTTGGAAATATTTATAAAGGCAAATATTTTTATATGTAATACATACATTTGTTGCGATAAGCTTAGATCTTGTGTATGTGTTGCATTTAATTAAAATTCATGCTGCTATTGCATATGTACGTTTATGACAATGAGCTGTATATATGCTTGAGTCGAAAATAAACTATTCTGTTCTGGTATGTTCGGTATGTTCATCGCTTTCGTTCTAGTTCCGTTGATTGCCTGTCGCACATCGTGTTGAACGTTCACGTTGCAAAGACTATAACATTTATATTTGTTCACAGCCATTAAATGCATACAATGGTTACAGTTCAGTTGAGTGATTGTTCACGTATATGATACACAGACTGTTGTGCGTATATGTTGAATAGAACAGGCTATGCGTATATGCGTATATGTTGAATAGAACAAGCTATGCGAATATGCGTATATGTTGAATAGAATGTTGAACATAAATATTAAACAGGCTGTTATACTTTAAGTTTTTAAGAGTTTCAAATATTTTAGGTGCACAGTCTGTTGAACGTATATGCTGAACAGTCTGCCAAACGTATGTGTTTCACAAACTGCTAAAAGTATATGTTCCACAAACTGTGAAAAGTATATGTTTCACAGTGGTAACGCATATGTTTTGCAAAGTGTTAAAAGT
The DNA here is from genome assembly GCF_020536995.1 of Dreissena polymorpha. NCBI lineage: Eukaryota > Metazoa > Mollusca > Bivalvia > Myida > Dreissenidae > Dreissena > Dreissena polymorpha. The sequence continues at coordinate 35,493,076 of NC_068369.1, forward strand.
AAATGTTTCACATACTATTAAACGTGTGTGATGTTCAGATACTTAAACGTGCATAATATGAACAGAATATACAGTTATGCATATACGCAATCAATCCTGAAGGAGGAAGAAATATATGTGCTTATGCACAGTTTCGCACATCATATGCCTTTTGAAACTATGGATTTCACAGAAATATATCATATGATGATAGTTAATACATTTACAGACAATTGCTTTGTTAATCTCATAGCAATTATTGTATTTTGCGGAAAGTAGGGATTTAACTTCCTATTTATATTAAGTATTCTTAGTATTCTGATAACGGAACATTTGTTAATAAGTTGCTAGATTTTTTTTCACAATTATACTTGTATTCTTAAGTATATGAATACTTTGTTAAATGACAACACGCATTTCATTGGGAGAATACATACTGTATTAAATATCTTAAACATTGGGTTTAGTGGTCTGAGTAATATAAACCATGTTATAACTTCTATTCGAGTTGGTGATACATACTTGTATGATGCTGTGTTGTTATGATCTTAAGTAAATGAGTATTGTCAATACCGGAAACACTTTGACAAATTAAGTTGTACATTAACAAATGTATCTTGACTTTCTTCCAGTTCAGGACTGTGTGATAGTGACAATATGTGTTTGTTTGGAATATTAGGAGTGCTCATAGTTTTAAATAAGTCGACACACGGTTAGTATGGAGAGTATAAAAATATGGCCGTGGTGTACTATGTTTACAACATCAAGCGTTTTATAATAAGTGTTAGGTTAAAGGGGCATTATTTACCGTATAAGAAACATAGCCAATTTGTTTCTTTGAAATAAGCATATAAATATATTGTGCTCTCTAGAAAAAAGTGTGATAAAAAAAGACAAAATTATGTTTTTTAGCAATTTTCTCATTTGCTTGTGCACCAGTTTTTGTCACAGTACATGATATAAATGTTTACTATACTGTATACATTGATACATTTATATAAAAGTAGTTGTTTGATCTTTGCAAATGACATGATTCTTTATGTAAACATGTAACACTAGTGCGGATTGTTTCATATACAAATGCTCTCTTAACCTCTTCGAGTTTTTTTCAACTTCAGCTGAGAATTACAGGGTCAGTAAAGACTCAACGGAATGGCTTCAAGCAACATGTAACATGGCTGCGCCACAACTTTCGTACAATAACGTCTTCTTTGAAGTGAAGGAAACCAGTGGCAAACTACAGACCTCAGATGTTTGGATAGGCTATGTAATAGCTAAAGTTCCATTTTACTTCCATGGTAACTGTTTGTATCTGATTTAATATATTTGATTTAAAAGTTATATGTGGAAATGCATGGAAAGAAGCATGCATACAATTAAATGTATTCCTTTAACAAAATCGGTATACACACATGTTGCTTGCCAAACGAGACTTGTCAAGTTACTTAACCTGAGTGAGATGTTTTCGAACAATATGTTCGCGTTACAGGTTGCGCCGTCGTTCAGAATGAGACACCATACACAGTAACTAGTATCGGTTATTGCAAAAGTGTGTGTGTCAATTCAACACTATTTGGAGTACAGACAAGTCATTTCCAAAATATAGTTAACCCGGCGGTAAGTGTTTACACGAATATATGTAAACGATTTAAATAGACAAACACATTCACATTATACATTATTTGATAAGAACAATTTTCATGTCATATTGAATAGTATAAACTTAATATATAATTGTTGAGTCCGAGTCACCAATTGTCAAATTCAATGTACAAATAACGATACTTATGAACAATATAGTATATAATAAACACTATTTATGTTGACAGTCATTATGCATTTATAAAGTATAGTAATACGTGACACAAGTGTGTGGTGATTGTATAAGGAATATAATGTCCATAGAAATGATTCGAGAGTTGTTGTACTGGAGAAAAACCCTTGACATCGTTGAAAAGAGTTGCCGCTAAAATTCGTTCATCACAGAGATAAATACCCTTTTAGCATAACTCATTATATGGGACATTCATCATCATCAAATACTGTTCTTTTACAACGACAATAACACGAAAAACCTTATTCTAGTCACTGCCGAACGTTTTTAGTAAAACAAAAAGTCATTGATGGGTTAAAATAATTAGTAACATCTGCTAATCTACAACTGCCGCCGGCGCGCAATAATTGCGAACAATGCTAACTTCAAGGTCATTGTGATTCCTTGAAGTCAAAAGACAACATTCCTCATTGCATTGTCCAAACAAGACATTAACGATTGTCGAGGCCTCACGTCTGTATAAAAGGAGTGTCATGTTGCCCTCCTTTTGTGCAGGTATCAATGAACTGCCGCTGCGTCACTAGATCTTTGGATGCAATCTCATTTGGAAAATGTGATGGCACACGATGTGAAGAAGGCTGTTATGCTGTCTTCTCTCAAATCACAGGTCAGTTAGGTTTATTGTTCAGCATATTTTGTTGAATGTATTTACATTATATAATGTTAATTTAATGTAACGAACATTACGATTTTACAACTTAAAATAATCATATAGTTGAACATATTACCTAAATTAACATTACCTATATTAATTTATGCCAAAAAGTAGTTGCATATGTGTATCTTATTATATGAATCATATAGCAATTCGGACAGTTAGGTGTATTTGTGGGCGATTCTTCACGAATGCATATTTATGACGGGCTATAGCGTATGCTTTCTTTACACATTTCATTTGGCTCAACGAGACATAGCTCGTGATAATTTATACCAAATTAAGACGAAACTATTTTATACACAGCAATTGGCTACATAAAAGACACGGGAAGTGATGGAGATTGCCTTGCTTACTACAACGCGGCATTCAGTTGGCAAGCCTGTACAAGGTTATACTCTATCAAGCCATTGTGTAGTACCGGTATAGCTACAGGTATGCACACAAAGATGACAATTTAAAACAAATATACAGTTAAGGCTCTTCAAACACATACCAATAATTCAGCTTGTACATTTATATTAAACCGTTAAAACAATAAACCTTAACTCAAATAGCATGCCTGATAAAGATTGGTCTGAACTGCTAAAATCATTCATGTTTGGGAAACCATTAGGATATTGTTGCTTGGACAAAACCTTACCAACCCCAAATCCCGCTTAACATTGAATTTGTATATTTGATACTTTAAATCGACTTCTCAGCTCCCACTGATAAATTTCAAATAACTGCGTCTTGTTTGTGGTGTATTTAAATTATCTGGGTATGTTATAACCAGTATCATTGAATGCGTTGCATAATACGCAGTCACTGCTCATTAATATAACCATTTAAGTTGACTACGTATGCTTATGTTTTTTGTCAGATGCATCTGCAATAGCAATAATAGGGGACTACCGGGCAGACACATGGAGCAAAGGGAATGCGGTTTGTTTGGACGCCGACCGGTTTCCAGCGACCCTCGCAAGTGTGAACAATACCAATTTATTTACTGATGAAAAAGAGCAATGCTACTGGACGGGAATTATCAGAGCAAACACCTTGCTCAGAAGAGACTCCATTAGTAAGAACATTTTATATCTAGCGGACATATATGATCTTACAAAAAATCAAAATAACGTTGAAAAATTGCAACAAATCAACGAAATTTAACATTTGGGTATTCTCTCCTTCTTACAGTCAAACACTTATGCATCGGATACATGTTTACTGTTCTTTACAGAAGACATGTATGTTTGTTTAATCTTCAACAAGCGCCTCAAGTTTATCACGAACTATCTCTACTAGTGTCATTTAATTATATCGGACAACCGAAAGTAATGCATAGGGTCTGCCGTAGACTGCAAATTTTAGAAAAAAAGGACGTACTTCTGAATAATATGCTTACTTAAAATTTACAAAGAAGATTAAACAATTTAGCTTCTCCATATGTTTTATTTAATGAAAAAAAGAAATTAAATAAAGTTGAACTTCGCAAATAATATGGGGGAGGGGCATACGCCGTTTCCACTCCTGTCTATATAGGCTTATGGTATGTTCCCAATGTAATTTCAATTATTGTTTGATAATGGGCGAACTGTTATTAGTTAGATTTTGTTCACACTTGAAGACATACGTAACGTTTTAATGTGAATTAGTTAATTTGTTTCAGAAAAATGCAAATATACACAAGGTCACACAATGAAATAAATATAATTATATATAAGTAAATGACAATACTAAACTGACACATACAACTATCTTATGGAGCTTCTACTTTCTGGAAAAATTAAGAAGCATGAATAGGTTTCCTTTGAATAGAATATAATACAACATTATATATTATACAGCAATATATAATGACTTCTATGGCCATGCATAAACACGATATTTGAGCATATTTTAATCTTTATTGTATGTTTTAGACATAACCTACCATAGTGATGTATCATACGGATTCTTGGATGAAGACACCGGGAAATTAAATTTCACACGCAATGGAATCAGACCAGCTCTATGTGCATCAGGTAATGCTCGGTTAAAATGAATCAGTGTCTAAGCTAATAGCTTGTTGATGTGTGTTTTCAATATATTTAAATCAATGACATTGTCGATTGTTATACAATACATATTACTAGGTTTGATTTAATTATGTGTACATATATATTATGTTGTGAAAATAACGTATTGTTTTATGTTCAAATATGTACGTAAATATTATATAATATTGATAATTGAACACGACTTTTATTTGAATATATACATATATCGATAAACTCCATGATCATATATGACTGCAAGTAATTTTATTTTAATTAAGGCTTTATAAAATGTTATATAACATATAAAGTGCAATAAACTCAACAGAACTATCATCTTTATCCATTTTAATAGAAGGTCCAATAGATGATACAACATCAACTGAAAGTCATACGACTATTGGAGAAGTCACAAAATCGGTTGAAAGTCAAACGACTATGAGAGACGTCACACAATCAACAGAAGAACAAGTTATTATAGATGATACAAAAGGGACAACAGTCCGATCTGGAGGTAGGTCACACATGTTTTAAAGATTTTGTGGCACATTTTGATAAGACATACATTTACAATGTACAATTTGTTTATAATTATGTTCAGGAAGAAACAATACTTCAATTGAAGGCTCCTGTATATTTTCATCTTTAGATGCACTGGCAATAGAAATAGGTATTGGAGTGACTGTGGCAGTCTTGGTCGTCGTTGTTGTTGTCATCATTGTTCTCAGACGAAGGTGCGTAATAAAATAGTGTTTTGTACAATGAGTAAGTGAAAAAGACGCCCTACTTGAGATCAGATGCTTTAAAGAAAATAAACACAATTTCATCTGACGATAAAGCTCTCTAAAGTAACATAACTTAGACATGTATAAATGGATCGTATCAATAATGAAGAAAGCTGTTGACTCAATACTATATTACTTGATGTATCTGATAGTCCACACTATTCTAAAGAATTCATTCATATATGCATAGGGTTACACTGTTTGCATGCAAATTAATAACATTACTAACGTACAATATATGTTATAGGTCTTTAACAGCGTTTGCACGCTTATAACATGTATGCGCTTACATGTGATATTTTTAGAAAAAGACTTCTACAACTAACGAACCACAAAATCCCTGTGATGATGAGTGCTAACAGTGACTTCAAATCAAACTGTCGGGTAACTGTCGAAAAAGCTGTGCCCGACAATAGCTTTCACGTAAAGGAGAAACTATGCCCATTGGAGGAAGAACATCTCGACCTTAAGAGTACAGCAAACGTTTCAAATATAGCCATTGTAGATGCAGTCATTTACCATACTATAAATGATGTAGAAGAACCGCGAGGAAACGTCACAGGCGACGCCAATGATTACGATTACACAACGACTAAGGTGGTACAAACTGAGACGGATCCGGACAAAGTTTATAACAAACTAGAACGTCGTGGTGATTATAACCATGTAAAAGGTCATTGTCAGATGCTTGACCTACCAGCAAGCAATCACTATGACACGGCTTCGGTAAGCGGCAAAGAAAATGCAACACTAGCAAGCGTAAATGATGATTACGACCATGTTGGAGGTAAGGAACGTATTCATATCGCATCAACAAGCAACGACTACGACTTGACTGACTCTGCAATGGCAGTCAGATCTAGATCTGCATCAGCAAACGTTGACGAAGGTGTATACAATCACATTTCAAATCCGCCATGACGAAAATAAGACGTTGCCACTTCAAAATGCAGTGGCTATTACGATGACGGTGCACAGTAGGTAATGCATTCTTAATACGCATTTCTCATGTTTTATGTTAGTATGTAATCACCCTACTCTGACATTCAGCATTTCCTTTAAATGTGTTATATATTAATACGTTATGTATTAAAACATCGAGACAACAATACAAGCTCGATCCTAAGAATAACCAAATATGAGAACTCTGGGCTGCAGAATGGAACAGGGATATTAAAAACATGCTTATGGAGATTCAGTACACCAACTTATTACTGGCTAGTTTGTGAATATACTTAAACTATTTATTTTTTTTATATAATTTGATTATCCCGTAAAATCGGTTTTTATACGGAACGTGTTTAATAATTATTTGTTATGTTTGTTATAAATGTTTTTGCCGAAGTTAAGAATGTATATTGTATAAATGTAGTTTATGTTTATATTAAGCTGGGTTGCTATTTTGAGCGAAATTGCATGACTCTCATCCGAATATATTCTTTATTATATTTATATCTCTGACAATTTAAATCAACGGCACGATGAAGTTGATATTTGTTTTAATTTCATTCACTTAATCGAGCCTTAAACAGTAATAATTATATCGCTATTGTTATCAACCAACCATGAGGTAGTTCAACGGCTATAACATTAAAATGCATTGTCTTTTATTGCTATTTTAATTAAATTGTGATGCGTTTAGGTTGGGTGGTATTGTCATTAATAGTTTTACCAGCAACTCAGTGGAACATTTTATGTTTAGAGTTTTTATAACGGGTTTAAACCACCATTGCTTTGCATCGACCCTTCCAATGCGATGTTCCCAGTTTGATTCATGTATTCGTGTTTGTTTGTGTATTTGTCTATATGTGAATCATATCGAGTATGTTTGGTTTGTGTCAGACATTATTTGCAGTTGGTCAATTGCTATAAATAAAGGATCAGATGCTCTTATATGGTTTCTCTTCTAATGATGCAGCTCAATTGTTAGTATTCTTATTAAGATGAGTCCATATTACAGGAATATATATATATGTCATTCGTAGTCCTTTTTTCAGTCTGTTGCTTTGTAATGCTGTCCGCAAACTATAATTGTATATAGTATCACTATATCATATGCATTATATCTTTTTATCTACATTTATTTAAATTATCAATACTTGTCAATATATTGTATGTTAATAAACATACTAACCCCATTACTAACAACACGGTTTTTCAAACACGATTTCCATGGTTTACGTTTCTTTTATCAGTCATTACACGCTTACCGAACCACATAATACTTAATATCGTATTATCGTCATTGAGCACCATTTACATATGTTAACACGATGATTAAAAAACAACAACTGTTTTCGCCACAATTAATTACATGTTGTTCATCGACGGTCGCTCGAAATATGATTAAGTTCAAAATGATGGTTTAACGTATTTATTTGAAAAAGGTGAACACACACAAGTTGTCACAGGAGGACAACAATTTGACTTTGTTATTGCCAGACGCACTTTGAACTTATCAAACCCGATACCTTAAAATCTCCACATCCATATATGTTATTTCTTTAAAAAGGCATGGTATAGGGTGGGCTCAAGAACCTACCGATACTATTTATGGCCGTTGTGTGAGAGATATACAACTAAAAAAATAAAAAACATTATTTGTATATTTATCAAACTATTTCATGAGAGACAATACACATTTCACATCCAACAGCCTCTTTTATCAATGTGGAATGTATAAATATACGTTAAACTATATATAAACATTATAAAACGCGAAAACGACGTGACACTTCAAAACGGTATTTCAATTCGATTATTATACAACGATACGGGATTTATCGACCGTGTCTGAAGTTTGAACTTATGAATTATATACAGGGAATACCATTTTGAACTATTAGCTGGTTTGAACCTAACTATATTTGCTCCATTACATTGGGCTTACAGTGTCACTCTCGAAACCGCATTTCAAACTTGCATGACGTTTAATGAAGTCAATCCTGTTCAGTTATTAATCAGCCAAGAAAATAAATAAGGGTTTCATAAATCGACTGGAGCTGGTTTTTGTACGCACCCTGTCAAAAAGAATTAAACTTAAATGGTTGAACGCATTTTGCTGCCAATACCACATTCTTTTGAACAAGCCGCTGTATCATTGACCCTTGACCTGTTTACCTAGATACGAGTCTCCTTTCACTCCTAACAACCAAAGCGATGATTGTAGAACTAAGCGTGTTTAAAATTGCGTGGGAAAATTAAATGATTTACAGCCATCCGACTATCCGACTGACCGACAGAACCCCGGACATGTGCACATAAATATATCTTGTTTCTTGAGAGGGTTGTTGAATTATTTACTAAAATAGGCATATGTTTTGTTATAAACTTAATGATTGTTAATAGTTTACAAATACGCCATTCCCGAGAAACTCGTTTACAGACAAATGAGACTAAAATATGTTTTTAACATTACAAAAGGTAACACTATTACAATAATGTAACTTCTGTACAATGTTGAACGATGTAAATCTAATTCACAAAAAAGGAAATTAATTAAAGAAATATCATAATATAGAAGAGATTATCCCCTACACTGCGGGCGTTTGAAATATTTGAAGTCCAAAACACAATGTTTCCGTACTTGACAATTGAACTTGATGATAATCGTTCGACAAATAGTGCATCCTGATTAAGATTGTATTTGTGATGTGTAGCTGACAAGATATGAATGTGTTGAATCATTTGGGAGTTTTTGCATTTTTTTGCACTGTGAAAGGTACGGTGTATTGCGTTTATAAGTAAATGTTGTGTGTGATTCGTACACCTGCATATTACTGATAAACTGCTTAGTTTGCGTCATTCTTTCAAGCTACCAACTGCACCGTGAAGCAAATGTTAGACGCGTGGTAATAACAATCATTTACAGTGATGATCATGCTTATCATTATACGTTATTAATTGTTTCATTAACCACTTTGTTTTTTAATTTATAATTAAGCATGACCCCTAAATCACACGATTATTAGAGCAATTGTCTCGAAAGAAGTTATTTTAACATGAATTTAGATTAAACATCTTAGGTCTTCGTAAATCTGAAACCATTTATATTGCCTATAAATCTGGCTTGCCAAAATGCATGTTTTTTCATTTCGATGGTAATCCGATTGATATCGATGAATGCCGGAATGATGAGAGATATCCGTGTGCCTAAGTCTACGCAATATTTCTAAAGCACGTGATAACATTGTAAAAACACGATAGCAATATTAATTTAATCATTCTTTGACTTCAAAGGTACGTGTTGGTTTTCTTAAAAACTCTCAATATTTCAAAACTGAATTATTCGTAATTTGTGAATGTAAAAAACACTGCCGAAATAATTTTGAAAGATATCAAGTGATTTATGGACACAAGCTGACTCAGCATCATTAACCCATTGTTATATGGTTTAGTATTCTATTAACGAATTCTTTGTCACCTTTGTTAAATAAATTAATAAATTATGTTCTCATAATATTTTTTGTTTTGAAGACAAGAGTCTTTAGCTTTTTGTTTCGTGTTAAATTAAGTTAAATTAACTGATCCTGATATAGGCAACTCATGTTAAAGTATACATACTCTTTTAGCAGCAAAGCAATACAAAATGTACACAAGAGTTGCCAGACTTTTTCGGACACTAATATATATATATATGTAATATATGTGTGCTTGATTTAGTCATACGTATGAGTTCAACGGAACAATTTCGTATACGTTTAATGTTTATTATAGGCAACATTTTTATTAAAAATTACCTAGGAACGAATGCGAAAAACACATAGAAACAATGTTCGTGGTATCTGAACAATTTATCTTGGAACAGTTAACCAAAGTAGGGACCAACGCCCTGAATCTCAAAATAGCGTGGGAACAAATGTCAGCCTGTGACGCACATAGCATATGAACAAATATCCGCGAGGACCGATACCCGAGATTCCTTTTTATTCATGGAAACCACATTACGCTACTGTATGAGTCCACTGTCTTCTTTTGGGATAAACAAGTACAATATCTGATAAAATACTACTTGCATACAATATATACGAACATTAACGAAACATTAAATATGGCTGAAAATCAAGGTGTACTTGACATTAGGTATCACAAAAATAAGTTTGGCTAAACATAATGTGTCCAAAACTATAATATCAGGAAATAGTAATGACGTTAGTTTACTAAACGACAGTTGCATTTATGTTTAATATATTTACATTCACTCTTAATTTTCTGTAGAAAAATTAACGAGTTCATTTTTCAAAACCCGTAAGCCGGCGATACCGCCTTCGAAGACGGAGCTTCTAAAATCGGACCAATGGCTACAGACGCTGACGCGTAGTTATACAGTGACCAGTACAGTGACCGCACTACATTTGTAAATATAGTAACAAACATGAATAAACATCACCCGTTTGTTTATTTTTGTTTCTTTGATGTTTCATTTGAAACAAAAACAAAATTGAAGAAAAGGTAAATTTAAAAACAACGACATTAAATAAAACCTATACATACATAAAAACCGCCAGCTTTAGAAAAAATATACGTCCTTTTCAAAACCGAAAATTATTCGTTCGTCTGCTGCAGGTGTCAAAATTTGCATAATAATGGCGGAATTAAATGCAAACTACGGAAACGTCGATTAAGGATCGTTGTATGATTCTTTTTATGATTCAGATAATGAATATTTTGCAACAATTGATCTTGGCGATTTGTTGATAAACTCGCTTAAAAATAACATTGTAAAATTTGTAGAAACCAGCAAATCAGAGACAGTGGTACATTAACATGAACAGGACAATGAATGTGTCAAAAATGAGACTGAATCTAATTATGCACCACAGCAAAAAAGGTTCAAGTGGCTGGCAGGGGCAGATATTGATAGCTTAGAGACAAAGCATCAGTCTACAGCTAATAAGAAAAACACACAATGGGACATTAAGTTGTTACAAGGTATGATATAACAAGTTGTAATAATTCTAAAATAAAAATCACATTTACCTGAAACCGTCCGTTCAATATCAATCCGTTTCACAAAGGAATTTGGTGATTATAATTATTCACCAATATAATAATCAAAATGTCTTCTCAATAGTTATACAAGTAGACAAGTCAACATCAAACAAGTGCATACAGTACCTTTTAAAGTCATTTTTTTCAATTACAGCTATTACAATAAATATTTTACAGAATATTCATAAACACGAGGTTTTTGATATAAGAACTCATCTAATAAGTTGTTTACAATTTGTAAATTTGTTTCTGAAAATAAAATACCGTTCTAAAAATAGCATCAATGTGCTCCTTTAATCTGACTGTAATTGTGTTCAGTATCAAATGGAGCATTTAAAAAAACAATTCAAAGATAAAAATAACTTTAAAGACCTGTTGGCAATGCATCAACAGTGTGTTTTAAAGGAATAATTTCCTAATTTTTATATAAAATCAATATTTATTAAGTGTCTATTTTTTAGACTGGTACAAGGAGGTATATGGCGGGAACTTAGATCTCGAGACAGTGGGAAAGGAAGATTTGGCTGAAAAACTGCGCAAGTTTTATTGTGAGTCCACGCCTAAACCCAGCGAGCAGTCACTGCCAGAGCACCACAGAAATTAATACCACAGGACCACAGGAACACATTGGTCAATATCAGTAGCGCCATTAACAGGTATCTTGAGGATATCTGCAGAAACATTGATATAGTTCGAGATATTGAGTTTGTACGGAGCAACCGCACTCTTGATGGGTTTCTCAAAAGCAGGACAGAAGCTGGGCTGTCAAGGCCCACACAGCATAAAGAAATCCTGGCAAAAGAAGACCAGAAGTATGAAAACTCTCCAGGTATACTATGAAAAGCAGCATTATAAGTGATCGCAGTGCATTTTGTTACTATGGGAATGGAATTTCAATATCAACTGAGGGAAATAGCCTTGACTTCAAAGGGGATTCAGACTCGCAGTATATAGTCTTAAACCAAGAAATCAAACAGAAAAACCACCAAGGGGGAGCAAGCTCAACAAATCTCATGTCTGAAAAGCGAATCTATGCCACAGGTGAATGTTTGTGTCCAGTGAAGATTCTGGAATTATTTGTTCGAAAACAAAGTCCTAATGCAACCATGCGCTTCAATCAATTTGACAACAACGCCATTCTTCACCCAGAATCATCAAATACATGGTACACAGAGAAGCCATTAGCATAACGGTCTTTTGAAAACTTTATGAAGAATATCAGCACCAGTGACAAGCTCTCACAACGTTACTCTGGTCACTGATTGCGAGCGTCAGCGATCCAAGCCATGAATGATGCTGGCTATGAAGCTCGTCACATCATGTTTATGAGTGGTCACCGAAACGAGGCCTCCATTCGTTCATACAACCGTGGCTGCAATATTACACAGAAGAAGTCGATGAGCAACACCCTGTCAGCTCTAACAGAATCTACGTGTAAATCAGAAAAAAACAGCTTGTCAAGTGTCAATCAGCCACATCTTCGAGCGAGCTAACCGTAAGACCAGTCCTAATATGCAGATACAGGACTTGCACAACGAGGATGAAATGTCTGCAAATTCTCAATTAGTGCAAAGCAATGAACAACATATTTGCAGCATGGAACTCTTTAGGGGCGCTTCTTTGAGCAATTGCACACTTAACCTTACAAAGCCACATTAGAATAAACACAATATGTTTGCCCTAGAACATGTTGACTATTAGATCTAGCAGTTGAATATTAAAACAATTAAATCTAAGACAAATTTAAAGTTGAACAATTTCAGTTTTTGAACTTGACAGTTACTATCAAGTTAAAAGTTGAATAAACTTGTCCCTAGCAAGTTAAAAGTTGAATAAACTTGTTCAAATGTTTCAAAATGTAAAAGTGTTTTATGTGTTAAATAAAAATACAACTAATAAATTTTAGATGAAATAATTAACTTCCTTGGCTTGAGTTACTTTCTATCAACGCTCCAATTGTCACCTAAATTGGCGAATGAGCAATGATTGGATTATGCTTTATTATGTAAAATATCAACCTTCAAATACTTGAACATAGATATAAAAAAAAATAGGTTATCCTAGTTTTACCTCTGGAAAAGTAAAATCCGTATATATATATATATATATATATATATATATATATATATATATATATATATATATATATATATATATATATATATATATATATATATATATATATATATATATATATATATATATATATATATATATATATATATATTTATTTATATAATTAGTCTGAACACTCTCTCTTCCTTCTCAAATTCTTAAGCTGATGACAAGTGACCGTGACATTCATGTCGCGTGTTTGCTGCTCGACTATTATTTAAAGTAAAAATGATCTATGAAATCGTTGAATTCCATTTTATCTGTGTAACGAACTACAATAAAAAATAATATTTGTCTTTAGACAGCTCGATATTATACGTTCAAGAAACATTTAAATAGTAAAACTTCAGAACTGATTTTCTTCACGCAGGAATACTGAACACAACTTAAGGGGCGGGTAGTAGCTGTTCCCGAAACTAAGATAACAATAGGTCTTGCCTCCCTTAAAGCATACAATTTTGAGTTGTTTTTTATGCTCGGCTATGTTTTTATTGTTTCAAATCAAAGCCAAATGAACACTTTTTAAACACTACATCAATCGACTGGTATGATGAAACATTAAAATGGCGGAACGGACGCTATATTATCAGAAAAAAACGTTTTTAACTTAAATGACCGATACACATGCTACCAAACAGTTCTGAGGCATGGGTCAATATTTGAATTCACGAGGACTGATGTCTGAAACAAAGGATATTGCATGCAGGTCTCGTCCACATTTTAAAAATTATATTTGAATTTCATTACTACACATCTTAATATTGCAGTTTGTTTCCATACCTAGTGACATATATTTTGTGATTATTTGCTCTGTAGAAATAAGTAAGGTTTCCCTTCCTTCTACATTTGATTAAATAATAGCAGATGTCAGTTACAGGCATGTGTATATGCACTTAATACAGATAATGAAGTGAACCAAGAAAAAATGTGAGTTGATTTACTGACCACCTGAAATGTCTGAAATACTGTTCAACAATGCGAAAATAAACAAAATAATGTACGTAATGGTAATATTTAAAACAAGTAAGACATGACTGGACTTGATCGCTTAGTTGAGTAATGTTTTATAAAGGAATTGCCAGTAGGGTGAGGAGCATGTGCTGACGAACAACCTGTCACCTGTCGGGCTCCCTTCACAACTATCTAATGCAAAACAGAATACATACTTACAATATTTGAACATGTATGACTAAAATGACAAAATCATACTGTATATATGTGAGTTTACAATTATACAATAAAGATGTACGCGTGTCATTTACAATATGTCACTAATGTTAAAAAACTGTCCTACCTATTTCTTGTTAACCAGCTGCAAAAGAAGGCTTTCACAATTATAATCACATAAAGAGGTTTTTTTTACTTTCTTGTTTAAAAGTTCATTTGATAACAAAAAATATAAAGAGCATGCACGAAACTGTTTTTTTTTACAGCGATGCACCTTCTTTTCATAGACCTGTCATGTAGTGACAGTTAATGTACATTTCTTGGTTATAAAAATAAATTCAACATAATTCATACCTCTGTAAGCATCTGTTTTACCCTCGTACAGTTTTTGGGCTAGTTTACCATTCAGTTATTACGTGTGCAGTGCTGTACCGGATGATACAAATATGTCTCCCTGGTGATGGGCAATACCGGCACATTTATGTTGTAACTGAAGTTGTCTGTCTGTCACCAGCTGGCTGTTGTTGACTTTGATAAATTGCACCTCTGAAACTTAAGTAACACAAACTGATTTGGTGTTATCTGACAAATTCCTTTTGGCTGTTCAGATACCCTACAGCGACTCAGCAGCTGGTACTGCTTGTTAAGCAGCTGGACTTTATGATTATACGAGTTTGCAACCAGGACCAGTCCACTATGGAGAACACATACTCCTGTGACAAAGTAAAACGACTCTTTCTTTGAATCACCTTGCAAGGTTACATCATACAGATACTTCCCTTTTAGCCTTATTAATTGGTCTGGATTTCCCACCAAATGGCTTGCCACTTTCGTAAATCCGCCCAAGACCTCACAGCTCACTTTCTTCAATCGTCACAAGACCTCACAGCTAGGGGGCATGTACAACACAAGTCCAATATTAGGCTGGAAAGTAATTGAATAATTTACTTAAACAACGTTCTTCTTCAGATATTTTTCAAAGTTCTGTATTTTGTCCAGACATTTAATGATGGCAATAAAAGATAGTTATTGCTTGCTTTTATCGCTTCCGTCCTGGATAGGGTCTCTAAGTTGTTTTTATTCATCGTAAAGAGTGGCGCATTTCTCGACATCACTTTTAAGATGAACTTGAAGTTGTGCAAGTGTATCTTTCATTTCCTATAGTTTCTTCTTTCAAGCATGTATAAGTTTAATGAATTCGTGATGTGAATCGAAAATACAACCTCTTATTAAGCATTTAATACTTAATAATTGTATGTATTAATTACATACATTAGTATGACGCCTTATACATAATTTAACCATACGTAAAGCAATCGTTATATGTTTTTGTGTATGATGTGTTGTGAAAAGAGATGACTCTGAATGTGAGTTTTACTAAGTTGGCAGGCACGATTTAATAAGTGTATTTAAAAATGTTTCTCACATACAAAAATGTGTAATTGTTTCTTTCCCGTCACACCGTTTCGAAAGTTTTACCTGCGCAGGATCTAAACTTTCTACAGGCAGAAATACATATGTATATGGTGGTCTCAAAATTCGATCTATATCGCTAAATTCTAAATCTTAACATACCTTCATTTCAGAGGAAATATACACTCTCGTCAATTTTCAACAATGAATTAATGTGTACTGAAAATGGCGGTAATTTGCGAAAAGAGGGTTCAATGCAAACGCGTAGAGTGTCGTCCCTAATTAGCATGTTCAGTCCGCACAAGCTATTCAGGGACGACACTGCCCACTGTTTTGATATTTTTCGTTTAAAGAAAGTATTTTCTCAGCAAAAAATCCATTTTCTGTGCGAACTGTACAGGTAAATATGGGACTTTACTCGCATGCATTTAAAACCATTTTCCTACATCGAGAGTCATTAAATGACACAATTATATTATCATCTCATCCGATTGAACGTACTACAAAACAAAACGCACGCACGCACGTTTATGATTGCGATTATCAAAGTCCCAATTGTCGCAACTGAGAAATATGTAACAAATATAATAAATGGAAACTCATATAATTATGATGTCGTCAGCAATACTGAACTATAGAAAGTGTCGAGTGATACAACTGGCTATGCACATTTTCCGAAAAGCCAAAAATAAACGACCATCTTGATATCAATGACAATCAATTATTATTCATAGTTCGGTTAAAATACATATTGGCATACATAAAATAAAATGCGTGTGCCAAGCCAGTATTGAAATCAACTAGGTGTTTTGACTTAAATCGTCCAAGGGCAGTAAGTTAACTTGAACTCATATATGTTTCTTGAACATTCTTTATGACTGAAACAAAAAAGAAAGTTATGATCATTCAGGCCATTTTCGTTGTATAGAATGCATTTATGCACAGACAATACATGTGTAATTCTTAAAAAACAACAACTATGAACCTCATGTCAACAAACATTCTATTCAATAACTGTTGAATATTGTTTATTAGGCAAGATCAAGTGTATACATGCGATGGATCGGTGAGGTAATAAAAGATAATACTTTGTGAAAACGACATATATTCAAACAATATAACTCTCATCGGATAAACACAAACATCCACCATCCTTACTACATGCATATAAACATTCCGCTTAAACTTAAATAATGCATCGTTTGAACTGATCCATTTAGTTAAACTGGTGGAATTTGTGCGTTTGGACTGATAATGAGGTGATTTGGCTACTGATAACAAACTTAACATACGACTTGGAACAAAGCCTGAGCAAAATAATAAATCCTAATAATTTCAGTCCAGCTGAATTAAATCAGGTGATCTACAGGTTACTCTTCATAAACTTATACGTATAATCGATTGATAATAAGTATAAATGAAACTTGTGTAGAGAAGGAAGTGGCCACAGTGGCCTTCATAACATAACTAGCGGATACATCGATTTCACAAAAGCAGTCTATGCGTATATGATGTTGTAAATGACGATGGTAACGTAATTAATTAGATTTATGGTTGGCCAATGTATACATACACTGTAGCGCATTCGGTTCTCATCGAATGTAAAAGAAGAACGTCCCATGACGCGTTAACAATTGTATTAATGGTTTGTTTGGCATTCTTCTTCTTCGAATGCTTTTGTCATCTGACGAAATATTTCTTGTTATAGTAGGATTTGTTGATGTAACTGTCTCCTGAACAAAGTTTTCATGTCATTATAAAATGAATGTCATAAGTATAATTTCATTTTTGACAAATTACAAAACATTTTCAGTACATTGTGTTTAGGTTCGAGCGTTTGTTGAATCATATCTATTTTATGCAATTGGTACCTTTCCTGAAAAAAAGTCTTTTAGTGATGATAGGAATTATCTCATATGATGTTTAGGCGTTGAAATGTGTTTGCATATACTAACAACGGTACATACAAGCAGTCAAAACAAATTAAATCGGAGATTTAAGAACGTTAAATAAATAAGCCCTTTTCATTTGCTTTAAATTTATTGGGGACATTCCCTGTAATTGTAGGAAGAATTAATATAGGTATACACTGACATTTAACATATATTATTTGAGATTAGTGATTAAAAGTTGCCAATACAAAATTAGCACTGAATGTTAAGGCGAAGAGCCACAGTAGATTATGCTCCACGCGGGACACACGCAATGCCTTTTGGAAACTCTCGGTGAAAACACGTTTAAAGGAAATATATTAAATCTTTTAATTTACAAACAAATAACTGCGGAAACTAGACGTGTTGTTTCTGTATAAAACCTTATTACTAGTGGTAAATAGATCAAATTAATAAAAAAACATTGTAACAAATGAAAAGTGTCATTTTGTTTTGGTATATTTTCATTCAGTGCTAATATGTATATTATTTACGTGTATTCATTGACATTAACTCATTAGAAATTAACCACTGAGCTTCATTTATGTTTCATAGACGAAATATTGAGCTTTAACCAGGAATCATACCAACAATTCTTCTTAAATATTCTTACATCTGAAATATTAACTTTATGATGCTAAATTCTTAAATCTTTTTCAAAAGAGAGGTGATGTAGGTGACCATTGTTCGTTATTTTATTTCATCGATCCTCAAAAAGTTGTAACTCTGTTGCTCTGGTCTCTTTCCTACCACTGTGTAATTAAATGGTAATTAAATTTAGTGCGTTTTAATTCCTTTTTATTTGTGTTTAATTTGAGTTGCAATGCTGATGCTAAAAGGTTAGATTTTATTTACACTTATAAGTATCGTGAATATTGCTGGGCCAAGTGTGAGGTTGAGCGCTCTAAAACCGGTTTACACCCCAATGCTTTTTATTGACCGTTCAAAGGCGGTGACCCCAGCTTTATTCTTTAGTGTGTATATGTTGTTTTGTATTGTGCTGTTTCGTACTGCTTTGGCAATTTGTCACTTGCCTTAAATAAAGGGCCAACTAATCGTATATAATGAGAATGCAATATTGCTCCAGCAGCTGGAGTTTCACTTCTTTATATTCTTAAGCTTTTTACTACCTCAAGAAAATTCCTTAAATAATAAAATTCCTTTAGTGGCAGGGTAGTTCATGTTCAGGTCTTTTTACATTTGAATGTCATAAACAAGTAAACTTTCGCCGTAAAAACACAAAAACATTATTACAAGGAGTGTTTCTCTGCTTGTCAACGGTCAATGCCAATCACCGTTGTTTAAATAAGTTTTAATTAACCAGTAATATATATAGTTCAATGAACAATGGTATTAGCATATATGTACATTGTGTGCTTATAAATAGTTACTATATGATGACACTTTTTGAACAACGCTTCATAAAATACTAAAAAAACAAACTTAATCGCTCTTGCTCCGCAAACATGACTTTTAAACCTAAACAAGTTTACACTGCATTGTAAAATACATTGTAAAATATTGTGTGAATAGATGTTCTTGAGGTAAAACCTGACCAAGACCCGCGCGTAGACTAACGGGTAACCGCGCTATTTTGTCAGTGTGTACTTTCTTATTCAGTTATTGTAAATCTTTAGGACTGCACAGAACGAAAACAAATGTTGTTTTACAAAGTTGGATGCGTTCTGATACTGGTTTCACTTAAAGTAAATGGTAAGTTTATACTTTGCTATTTATACTCATAAACAGCTGACTAATTCTGATGTATGTACATGTAAGTTTATAATGCTTAACGCATAAATTGTTAACATAATCTCAAACTTGTGGATACTATAACGTTTAATACGTCTTCTTTTCTGTAAATAAATTATTTACTGAGGTTACAAACATACTTTTTACAAAGACCATGCCGTTTATTACTTGTAAAAATATGTACCTGTCCTGTTGTTCTTGTTTCTCTCCCAAGCTGTAATAGCAAACTGAATTTGTATATTTTGCATGCATTTCTATCAGTTGTGTTGTATTTTAAATATTCATATGAAAACCGTTGTTTATTTAAACCACAACATCGAAGTGGAGAACAATTGTTCGGTAATAATTTACCAATATTCCATTCCTATGCTAATAGTTAAATGTCAATACTTCATATATAATTTTGCCAAATCGCAATGAGGAAGTTTCACGATTTATTTATAGGGAAATTTATTTTCGTTGTAAAAAGTTGTTTACAATTTGTTTGAGGCTGGCATGAAGTTTTAAATGAATGCAGACTCAATAAAAGCAGTTTTTAAACCGCCTGCTTGTTTGCATCGTTATGTACAATCTCAATCGATTATTAGCTCACGTTACGATCCAGTGGAAACTTATGCAGATGCAAATAACCTCATATGACACAATACATCTTAACAACGAAAGCAAGAAGTATTTTTCATGCGCACTGCACTTTACCATAATGATATATTTATACCAATGACGTTTGAAGTTAATAATTTTCAAAATATATTTCTGAAAACAATCTCCGACGTCCAGACCATTTTTAACCAGTAAACCTGACCACTGACCTGATAACTAGACAATAAGTTTGACACACGCTCTTCGATGCCATCTGATCTGCATACTATCTTTCTTTGTAATATGTATTGACTTACAATGTCGGCCGCTAGTTTCCAAATAGTGGTGTGAAAATTGACATATGTCAATACAATAATAGTATCAAAACAATAATGAATATGCTCGAGGAACACAGTAATAGTTTTATTTCCAAGTAATTATGCGCTGAAATAACCATGCAACGGCGATTGCTGGTGGGAGTTTACTTCCTCATTCAGTTAGATTGAATCTTTTGAAGTGTGAAGAACCCAAACCTAATGGGGCGTTACAAGCATGTGTGTTTTGTCATACAGGCTACGATTATAGCCAGAGGTTTCTTAAACAGATGTAAATATCGCAGGCCTTAACATTTTAAATATGTTGACGATACGGTATTTTATCGCCGTAAATCGACAAAATTCATCGGAAATTAAAGGTTAAATTATTACAGCGGATATATTCTGTTATATAAAAAACATATGTAATTCTATGCAAAGTCGTTATCTAGCATTACTAATAGGAAATGCACGTGTTAAACCTGCTGACATGTAGTGGATTTTATTATGAATACTTTAACCGTTATTATCTTAATATTAAAACGTGATAAACAGTTGCACCAGCAGGAAATAAATATTAATATCACAACGAGGGCATTAATCAATGGCACGTGATGCGTTGCGCAACAAATTTTACATGGGACAAACGAACTCGACACACACTTAGCTAAACTGTGTTTAGATTTATGTTAAGAAATGATGTTGATGAGAATGGCATATTTGTATAATAATTTTCCTGGCTCTACACCAATTGTAACTAGGGGTAATATCAGCCAGTCTTTACTAGAAGTTTTAAACAAACTATTTTATAATGATATTACAATCCCACACAACTGATCTAAGAAGCTTTCGTGTTAAATTTCTACACGATGAACGATGTTTGGTAAACTGTACTAGTATTCGGATATATTGATATTGGGATAGCATTCAAACTACTGTTGAATTTTGCATTGATTTTTAGTTGTTCGCGTAGCAAACAGCTAATGTCGTTGACGAAAATTTCAAGTAAGTTCGCTCTTATCTACGGAAAGCCAACTACCCGCCACATCTGCCGCATCTGCCGTATCCGCACGAGAAATAGTTGTATAATTTATGCAAGAGGTTTGAGTTATTCAACTAATTTCATTCACAAATGGAAACATTATGTTAATATCTTGTCAAATGGCATACTTTTGAACGGAGCTTATATAGATAGAATCAATAAACAATGTATCTATTACATGTATACGTGTCGGAAGAGATTGTTTATGAATGATTAAAATAGTCCACTATCTGCTGCGTCTTAATGACGAAGTACAGGTCATTCATAATCTGGGGCTATTAATAGATTCGGGAAAACAACGCAATAGTATAATGTTACCCTTGTTTATATTGTCACGTTGAACATGAGTTCAACAATATCTTCATGGATACGATAGACAACAACAGAAAGGCTTCACACTCGCTAAAACCGAATATAAACAACAATTAAATATAATGAGATTTATCTGTTTCGTAACCTCGTTCATGCTTTTACAGCGGCGTTAAATTTTATATTTCTGAGAAACGTTCTTTTCTTCCTAACTGATAGCGGCGTTCTTTTGTATTTACGGTTGCTAACAACAAAATAGTAGAAGGTTAAGCATGTTTATATTCACAGTTTTCAATTTATAAAACGTTGAACATGAGTTTGCCCAGCACTACAGGTATACTATAGACTACCTCAAAAATGCTTTATAAACGCTAAAACCGAATATTAAAGAAACAACTAAATATAACAAGAAATATCTTTTAAAAAGGTAGTCGGCGTAAATGCTGAATCTGAAATAAAGTTTGAACTTTACGTTTGTAAATAAACAAATTGAAAAAAAGTTAAACTATTGTGTTTTTGATTTCACATTTAAGTCGCATATTCACCGCATGGCATGTGTAATGATTGTCAAACCACACATTAGTGTAAGTAGATAAAAAATATAATACGGGAGTGCACATCATATGTGTCCTAACATACCTTATTATGAGTATATTTCTTCACTATCGAAATATATCGTATGCAAATATTTAATTTAAACGCAGTTTTCTTTCGACACATTTAAATCACACTTTCATAGCCACTTTATGCGAAAATGGGTCTTATGCGTTTCGGCCAGCATATCTTAAACCCAACATGTGCATTTGCGAAGTCTGGTCAGAGGCGATGCTGTTCGCTATAAAATCGCAAATGTGTTATGGTCTTATTATGTATATCCTGACCAGACTGAGAGATGCGCAGTTTCATCAACGTAGCTTAAGTACCTTTCGTCTGATTTATCGCAGGATCCTGGGTCCGCACTCACAGTTTTTTTTAAGTGTTTAAATTAAAAAAGATAATGATAATTTTGTTTATAATATTTTCTGACAGTTAGTAAAACTATGCAAATCCTGAATTCGTAAAGTTTAAGTATAATTTCATAAATAGTGTTATTTTTTCATTTATATAAAAAGATGGAATGCATATGCTATACCAACATATATTAGAAGCTATACGCGATATAACATTGGACATAATGTATATCAAAATATTAAACAATTAGTTGTATTACTTCTAACAATGTTATATTGTTAAGTTGCATTAAACATAGTACATATCTTGTAAAAACCTAAGATAGGTATAACAAAAGCAAGTTTGTAGTTTGCATTTTAAATATTGGTTTGTACATCATGAACAATTAACATATTAGCTGCACACAAAATACTTAGTGAATCTTGCTCAATAGATTTACTGCGGTATATGCATGATTATGTAAAAAAGACAAATACGATGATGGTACAGTTAGACAGAACAATTAAAATCCTTTCAAAATCACTATTATCCCTTATTACTCGAATGAAGTTATTATTTGTGAACAATTTGTGGTAGCTTTTGTAACTTCTTATTTGAGTGGGGTTTCTACAATTTTTAGATCAGGATAACACATATACGACCAAGCCAGTACAATAACAAGAACATCATTATCATCTAAAGTTTTTAATATAACTGTAACTTGTCACGAAAGTGTAGAATGCTTTACAAATCTATGCCGTTCTTCAGATGTGATTTTTTAAATAAAACTTTCGTTAAGGAATAGGTAATGAATGTTTAAAGTCGGGCCGTCAATTCGAACGCGCCTGCATGGAGATTTTTAGTATATGTTTAGTCGCAATCGTTTATTGTTATTTTCAAATGGTGAATACTGATTTGATGCTTACGTCATACCTTTAAGTTGCGCACGCTATAGCAATCGAATGCGAACGGTGTGGCGTAAAATATGAAAGACCCGTAAAATATGCAAGTGCGCATGTGCAAAGAAATCACAACATCCGGCGTAAAAAGTGCAAGTTGCATATGTAAATATATTAATAAATCTACGAAAAGAGATGATAATTAACATTCTTATCATTATGTAATGTCAGCCACGTAAGCCATGCTGTTGATTGCATAGGTGTCACACGGATTTAACGGTGTAATGTACGTTTTTACGATGATAAAAGATGTCCATTATGGTTGAGAACATCCTGAGAGGCCCTGTTGTATGTGTAGACGATAAAAATACAATAATATTAAAGTAAAATGACTATTCGAACCTAAATAATGCAAGAAACATGGTATGTATTCATTTACTACATGAAGGAGAACAAATACTTTAAAGACAAGCTGT
This sequence comes from Dreissena polymorpha, assembly GCF_020536995.1. Lineage (NCBI taxonomy): Eukaryota > Metazoa > Mollusca > Bivalvia > Myida > Dreissenidae > Dreissena > Dreissena polymorpha. The sequence goes on from NC_068369.1 coordinate 35,517,265, forward strand.
ACATGTGAATAAATTCAGCATACAAGATGCTTGACTTGCACAGTTGCGGTTAAAGGGATTGTCAACCACGACAACGAAGAAAAGAACAGTTGTTAAATACTGTATTTTTTCACAATTGATTATATTGATTAAAATATCACGACATGTCAAAAATTAAGAGGTTCGAAAGATTGTTCGTCCACGATATATTACATGACTTAACAAAAGTTGTGGTATGTCTACCAGGTAACTACCAGTCAACTATAAATAACACCAGTAGATTGATCATCATCGTCATGTGGTAAATCCAGGAAAATGCAAACTGTGCATGCGTAATGAATTGTATACATTATATATAAAAAATGATCAATCTACTTGCGATATTTAGAGTGTGTATATTTTTATATCACCTATTTTCACGATCTACTTTCGATTTCACATTGTAAAATTTTATTACCAATTATACTGAAAATATGAACTTTTTTCAAGTAATATAATATACCGGTTGTGATATGTTCATCAATATAAACTAATAGTTGTTAAAAAAAACGGTATTTTAGAACTTTTCTTTTTTCGTCATTTGTGGTTGACAGTCCCTTTAAAATACACATTTGAACAAAAAAACAACAATTATATTCTAACCTGAAGTATCCATGAAAGTTAGTTTCAGTCTTTGATAATCTTTATAATAAATAACCTAAATGAGCTAAATTGGTTTTAAAAACAGATGAACAGTTGGTAAGTTAAGCACAAAGAAATATTGACTCTCATATTTTATGGCCACACTTGCAAATTTTTTGGCTAAACTTGCAAATTTTATAGCCACAAATGTATATTTTTATAAGAAATTTTTAAGTGAAACTATGTAAGAAAAATGGCTTCTAACAGATGAGTGCCTGTTTATGAACAACACCATGATAACTAAGCTATATGTGTGGGAAATATTAACCATTTAGCACCATACAGCGGGTATATATGATCTTGTCAAATATTTATTAATTAATATAAAATATGTAAAAAACTTATTATACATATATTTCAATATAAACTAAAATAAAAGTTAAGAAGAATATGTGTCGCAAAAATGCTAAATAAGCCAGATGTTTAATTCTGAAATCGAAAAAGGCTGTACAGCCGAATTCGCAGCATGTATATTATGCATGTACGATGTGAATCTAAATTTAGTTTAACGGTTCATTTGAAATACTGCATCGATATTGGTTCATACGACACCCGAACACTTACTAAAAAGACGAATGCATCGGTTATTACAGGAAAATATGTACGAATTATCTTCGTCACAATAGGCTCGGGCGATAATTTGTATTTGCTGTATTTTATGAAATTCGTCTTAAATGTATCATTTTTCTTGCATATTGTGTGTTATTATAACATATTTGTATCAATATATCAAAATTTAACACATATAAAAATCGTATAATTACGCTTTAAAACGTTGACTTGGATATTTTACAACAAAAAATGCATATTTGGACATGATAGTACATGACTTCTCTTCCTGTTTTTTGTGAAGCGGCCTTGTCCCCCTCATTTTGTGAAAAAATGAGCTGCGAACAGTTCCAAACTGTAAATAAATGAGTCGCAAACTTTCTCAAATTAGTCAGTGAGCTCTTGTCTTATGAAAGCATTTTGTATTTAAACTTGGAGCAGATTGGTGAAAATTCTTTAGGAGTGTGTATCCTCACGAAAGTGTGACGGAAGGATAGACACTGAGAGCTTAATGCTGCCTTTTTGATACAGCACAACCAACTTTGTGTTTGTGAACAGAATGTACTATATAATGTAAAATAACATGTTTGAAAATCAATGAATTAAACTCTTCATTTAACGTTTAATTTTATCTGCCCAGGATAACATTCAAAATTATTGTACATGTGTGATGCCTTTATGCTATAAATTACTTGTAATTAATAAATAACTACCACTTGAAGTAATACCATGACACGTGCTAGACCTTTAACTACCCACACTTGCATTTAAAATACTTTTTTATTGGAAATTCCTGTCAATGTTAGTTACGAATTCAGCGTACATATAGTTATTTCTTTTTAAGTGCCAAAGTTTATAATAAAAATGGTGCAGTTGTATCCCTGAGATTAATAATAGCACATATAAATTATGACAAGGTACACATTTCTGCAAATTATTATACTTGTACCAAAAATCACCTGTCTAGGGGCATCATAAATTCTTATCTGTTGTAATCAACACCCCTAGTGATATATGGTTTCTAAACCCCATTCTGATCAGCCATAAATCACAGTCAAGAGTGAGAAAATGTTATCAGATACAATTCTTATCAGACACTGGTCATTAATGGGTTAACTTATACATCATATTCACCAAAAAATAATTTACTGAACATTCACCAATTACAAAAATCTATACTTTCAATCTTATTTTTTCCAACAGGTTTTAATGTTATAATGCAATCTGAGATGAACAAAAGGGTCATAAGCCACATATATAAATTATATAATTTATGTAAATTTAAAGTATGACTTAAGTTGTTTGTAATTCCTAGTTTGAAAAACAATAATGCAAATTAAAAAAAATATATGACAGTTGCAAAAAGAAAAAAAAGACACATTTCCAGTATGTACATGTATACACAATAAAAGTATGAATAAATTGCACTAACAGGTGAAAAAGGCATAGAAACACATTTTAATTTTAGTAACGGTACAGTACCGGTACTCTTTTAATGGTATTTTGTAACAAGTTGAAAAGAATAGAAATATTAGAGATGAAAAATATGCATATTCAATTCGTATAAAGTATTCTATACAATACAACTCAATGGCATTGTAACAACAAGCATCAAATTTATATATTAAGTTGCGAGACAACAGTACTGAACAATTTCCATTTGCTGGGATGAATTCTTAGTTGTGTTTTTATTAGCTCATCTATTTTTTGAGCTATTGTCATCACCATGGCGTCGGCGTTGGCGTCCGGTAGAGTTTTGCGTTTAGGTCCACTTTTCTCAGAAAGTACACTTACTTACTATCATGAGGGGACTGGACAGGCAAAGTTAGATAACTCTGGCGTGCATTTTGACAGAATTATGTGCCCTTTTTATACTTAGAAAATTGAAAATTTTGGTTAAGTTTTGTGTTTAGGTCCATTTTATTCCTTAAGTATCAAAGCTATTGCTTTCATACTTGCAACACTTACTAACTATCATAAGGGGACTGTGCAGGCAAAGTAATGTAAATCTGACTGGCATTTGACAAAATTATGTGCCCTTTTTATACTTAGAAAATTGAAAATTTGGTTAAGTTTTGTGTTTAGGTCCACTTTATTCCTACAGTATCAAAGCTATTGCTTTCATACTTGCAACACTTATTAAATATCATAAGGGGACTGTGCAGGCAAAGTTATGTAACTCTGACTGGCATTTGGACGGACTTATGGGCCCTTTATACTTAGAAAATTGAAAATTTGGTTAAGTTATGTGTTTTGGTCCACTTTACCCCTTAAGTATTATAGATATTGCTTTCATACTTGGAACACTCGCAAACTATCATAAGGGTACAGTAAAAGGACAAGTTGCATAACTCGTGTTGTCATTTACACGGAATTATGGCCCTTTTTTTACTTAGTAACTTTGAATATATGGTTAAATTTTGTGTTTCGATCCACTTTACTTCTAAAGTATCAAGGCTATTGCTTTCAAACTTCAAATACTTTCATGTTATCATTAGGTTACTGTACCTGGCAAGTTGAATTTTACCTTGACCTTTGAATGACCTTGACTCTCAAGGTCAAATTATTAAATTTTGCTAAAATTGCCATAACTTCTTTATTTATGATTAGATTTGATTGATACTTTGAAAAAACTACTCTTACCTGACATACCACAATAGACTCCACCCAAACCATCCCCCGTGCCTTCCCCCCCGAATCCCCCCCTATTTTTTTATATTTTTTTTAAGATCATCTCACAAATGACCACCACACCCTCACACTATACCACCCCACCCACCCCCAATTTTTTTTTAGAAACGCTTAAAAAACACAAATACTAAAAAATGTTGTATTTGTAAAATGCAAAGTATAACTCTACTGTTTTGTTTTACCATGAAGTTGTTCGTAAATTTACGCAGTGCTTGGGACAATTTTTGTTTACAACTTCAAATAGTCTGTAAAATTGCCAGGGTTTGATATTGATTTAAGTGCGTAAATTTACGCAGAGCTTGGCTTATGTAGAAGAGTTCTTTGCACAATTTTGTTTGCTTGAAAAGTTGGTAAAAATATCAGGTATTTTGATGTAGATTTTAAGTGCGTACATTTACGCAGAGCTTGTCTTGTGTAGAAAGATAGTTAGCTGACCTCTTTACAATAAAATTACGAACTGCTTTTGCAATAAATTAGTTCGTAAATTTACGCACTGCCACTGGAGAAATTGCCAGGGTTTTTATTTGATTTAAGCGCGTAAATTTATGAAGAGCCTGACTTATGCAGAAAGATCATATGTTTTAGTTAAAAGTGTTGTATATTTGAATTTCAAACTATAATGTTGCTATCTTTTGCCATAAATTAGTTTATTAATTTATGCAGTGCTTGAGACAATTTTTTGTTTACAACTATAAATAGTCTGTAAATTTGCAAGGGTTTTATATTGATTAAAGTGCGTAAATTTATGTTAAAAGATACTTCCCAAAAATACTGTATTAGTGAAATTCAAACTACCACACCACTTTATTTATAAATGTAATACTTCGTAAATGTACGCAGTGCTTGGGACACCTATTGCATAGTTCTTCGATTTCTTTGTAAAATGATAAGGGTTTTTATGATGATTTAAGTGAGTAAATTTATGCAGTGCTTGCATAAACCGACAACTGTATTTTGAAAAGTTTGTCAAAATGAAATTTATGGGCAATAAAATGTGAAATAAATCACTTTTTTTCATTTTGCAACAAAAAAAAAGGGAATATTGAGGGATATTTCCATATAAAATGCCAGTGAGTTAATAACCTTGACTTGCATATTTTACGGCCTTATTGCCTGATTTAAATAACATATGGTACATTTTCTACCGCACATAATGCAACAACGTAATAGTTATCGCATGCGCATTTCATACCTATCGTGTGCGCACGTGATACATAGAGCTTGCGCATAAAGCAGACATCGCTTAATACTACAATGTAAAATCAATTTACGATCACTGATATTATATACTAGGCAACGCACGGAAAAAAGACTTCTACCACCGACATATACCATCCTTATATGTGGACTTATGTAATGAAAGAAAAAACACCAGTTACACCATCAAGAGCGAAACCTTATTATAGCATCTGAATCTTTAATGTTTCCCAAATGACAAATTGCGAAATAGTGTGACACAACAATTATACATGACACACACAAACACATTAAATTCACAAACATGATTACAACAGTGTACGCCGCCTTGGAATGATCAATAAAAAGCAATATTTTGTTAACCCGTAATAAGAACTCCAAACCTTATACATGGCACTGTATTACTATAGTTCTAACAAAACTGTAAACCTTAATAACACTATACTGAAAGCATAACAAGTTTAAGAGTTATAAAATAACATGCATTTATTGTTATTCATATTGAATCTCGTCAAAGTTTCGCACTTTTGCCGACACTGGGACAGTTATTCGCAATTCGAGATAAACCACAGTAAATACATGTAAAATCGAGACTCGGGAATTTTTTTTATATCGAGATATCTAATTATTCGACATAACGAAAATCGAGATATGCGATATTTATTTATAAAGATAAAGAAGGAAAAAAGTTGGGACATTGAGCTGACTTCAACATATCGAGAATATCGAGATATCCGATGTCGAGGTAACGAGAATAGACTGTAATTTCAATCAATAAATTACACCTCTTTATCTGCATGTTGTTTAAGATCGTTGCATTGTCAATGATGTTCAATATTTGTGTATGCAAATAACATTATATCCATTGCTATAATTATTTTGTTTGAAAACCATGTTTTTGTTTTATGTTTGTTTTATCAGTCATTACAAGATTATAGGTAAACATACACACTTAGTATCGCTTTATCGACAACCACTGTATTTTCGCCACAAGTAAGTACGTGTGCCAAAATCTTCATTGACGTATACAAACGTATTATTCTCAAGTTTAAAATGAAGGTTGAATGAGCTGTAGAGCAAAGGGAAAAAAACGAAAGCGGTCGGAACAAGAGGGCTTATTTGTTCTTGTCAGATATTTGATATTATTATATTTCTCAAAACCAATTCCTTAAAATAAACTCCACGCCAATTTCTTTTATTTCTATAGAAACGCTTGCTGTCATTTGCGTTCAATTGATTGCCATTGAGTAAGTGATGAAAAACTAAATAAAGCACTCAACAAGAAATTGTATATTTATCATAATATTTTACTAAAGTAAAAACACATTAAACATCCAGACACGTTAACCGATGTAGAATGAAAACATTCGAGTGACACTACATATAATGGTAATTTTACGTTAAGCGACGAGATACTTGTTTTTAGCTATGAAATTTCAAATCGATGTAATTCGAGTATAAAACTTCCTTATCTGAAGCTTTAACATTTTGATTAATTTTAGGACATATAATTTTTACTAATGCGTATTGTGTTGTTTACAAAGATATGCATGTGTACAACAGTTTGGGCGCTGTCACATTCAATTCTACAATAACATATTGCGCGTATACAAGTTAATAATCAGTCAATCTGTTGAATCTGAAGTGTACTTTTGAACTTTCAATCGTTTTTTTTCTTAAATCCTATTGAGTTTTAAATAAACTGTTAGTTCTTAACAATCATATACACCAGCAATATAGACCATGCTCGTAACGAATTTAACTTTTAAACACTATAAGCTATTTATTTAACGAAATAAAATGACTTATTTCTGCTGGTAGGTCTCTTAGTTTGTCTCAACCTATTTATAGTGTATCGAATATATTGAAATAATTGAGAAATACCGTCACTCTTGGTTCACTGTCAAGTCTAGGAAACACAAGTACTCATTGTATTTGGAAACATAATGGGTACGCTCATTGTGGGGATCGAAGTCGGAGTCGCAAGGCAGATACAATATAACGCCATTTAAGCTCTAATTTATCCGAAATCACTGAAAAACTTAAATTAAGAAAAAAATATTTTCATTACATTTTAACAAATTAACATGTTTTAAAACTCAGTTTGTCTATGGGATTACAAGAGCATGCAGTCACTTTGAAACTAAAAGATCGCAAACAAAAAATGTACTTAGTTTAAAACACTTTTACGAGCGGCTATTTATGGATTTAATTTAATCTATAACAAAGAATGACAAATTAAAAAATATAAATACTGGTGAAGGAAGTTTCACTTATCAAGCAGCAATAATGTTTGAGTTACGCGCGACATTCACATCTAAAAGACGAATAGAAGTTGGCCGGCCGAAAGCGGGTAAATATATCTGCCTCTCCCTCCCTTCTCTAAAACTGGTGGCATGCAAATGTAATTTGATTTGGAAAGATATTGTTAAAGTAACTGTTTAGAATCTGGTATTGTGTTTTATGTAAAAATCGGAACAATTAAACAAATATTGCATATTTAGGAGAATTGATGGGTCTTATGTGAATGATGGAGAATTTAAATGGTTTGCCAGTTTAGGCGTTTCATATCTGTTCTGCCAAACATTGGTACGCTTTTCGAGTTTATAATACTTTTTTAGTTTCGTTGTCTGCATATGAATGGTCACCTGTTATTGAGCCATTCTTTTTAAAGTTACGTATTGCCTACAACGAAATAGACATCATTTAAACACCAGTAACATACACGAATTTTTGATTATTTTGACGTGTATGCATGATTTCACAAGAATTTATCTAACATAACACGCAACTACTAGAAAAGATAGTTATGATATGTAGTGTTATGTAACGTCAAAAAATAAAAGAGAGCTGATCAACACATGTCGGCATATGCATGGTTTTCAATCAATTTGTATACATGAGTTTATAAAAAAGTATTTCCTATTCGGTTGTTTAGAACATATTTATTACTTTTACATCGTTAATGTTGTAAATATCGGAATATCGATGTATGGTGTCCAGTTTGTTGGTTTCTTGAAACCCATACTTAATCACTTAAGCACTTTCGTTATGAATGTGATGGCTTAGTTGGTTTGAATGTACTTGGTTACTATATATAAATATTAGAGAAGATCTGAACCACTTAAGTTTGAAAAGTTAATAGTTAAGAAATTACTCGCTATATAGTAAGTAATATAATTGAATAAAATGTATTCAAAGCAGCGGTTATAGTAACTAACTTCAATATAAGCATTGTATATAAAAACATATTACACTAATGAAAACGTAAAAGTAAAAAAATATATTACACCGCGAATAGATTTTATACTTATTAACAGCATTCTACGTTAAAATAGTACATTAAAAACTGTAAATGATACATTTAAAGAAACACACCCTCTTACTCCAATAAAAGTACCATACTTATAGATTTCGAGTGTTAGTAGAAATTATGGAATTCTGATAAGTCAATTAAAATAGTATGTAAATAGCCAATATATGAAAGACATTGTCCAAATAATTATCAAGTCAATATAAAGACATTAACAATTTAGTCAATGTTGTCACTGGAAGACCTTACTTTTCTTTATTTTTCTATAATAAGATACGGGCAGGTTTTCGCGTGAAGCGATACAAAAATTTATATGTGCTGTATACGTTATTGCCTATACATATATTCCTGCTGTATATATTTGAAGAAACCCGGAGTTCAAGTGGTTTGTTTTATAACCAGTTTACTTGTCTTGCTTTGTTTTAAAGGAAGATTGTATGCAGACTTTGATGTTGGTTTCTAAATTTATTTTTTTAAAGGAAAGACTGAATACAATATTACGCTAGAATTTTAACTTAATAACATATATAACAACACATTAATACAGATAATAGCATCGAATTATACGTTGATAGCTTACTGAAGATAAAGAAAGCTAAGGTGAATAATTATGGTTTATTGAAGAAAATTATACACTTTTTAAAGTTATGGCTTAAAGAATATATTGATTTTTTTTAAATGGGCATGGTTTAAACTTATAGCATACATATAAACACACAACTATCTCTACATGCTATCATACAAAATAACATGACATGATGACTGTTAATCGCTAAATCAATGCGTACATGGTTAATGCCTCGGTCACACTGTCACGAATCAGAGCTACGAACAAGCTACGAATACTTTTCGCCACAGTTCGTTGCTATCCTTACTGGACCGTGGCTCTCCGTACTTAATCCGTGATCAGTCGTAGTAGTTTTTGGATGTCCGTAGCGACTCTTGACAAATTTTGAACATGTTCAAAAAATTGCTTCGAATTTATCGATCGTAGCGTATCCGTAGGAGTCCGTACTAAACCGTACTGATTCGTACTGGTTCGTAAAGACAACCGTAGTCGTCCGTACCTTTTTGTAGGCCAAAACGATTTTCAAGGACTTCAACGGATTGATACGAAGAACTACGAAGCGGTACGGTTACGCTACGTATTAGCTACGAGTATTCCACGGATATACCACGGAAAGCCACGGTTCTAGTACGTTGTAATACGGATAGGCAGGAATTTGCACGATCTTGTACGATGTACTACATTTCAGCACGAAACAGTACGGACATGTACGGTTCACTACAATAAATTGCTACTGAAATTGAGTTCACAATCATGAATCGCCAGCAAATTGCGTTTGCGATAAATTTGTTACACTTGGATATTAATATGGCACTAAACACAGGTGGTTAGCGTGTGGCTATGATATTTATTAGTGAAAACATCATTTTAAATGATAAATAATCATATTATAACGAAAGTCAACTTTTCTGAAAAAAATATATATCAAATATATAATATATAACAAGGTATCCAACTCAAAATCACCCGAAAACAGGGTGCATCGCTTTGAACAGCCATAACGTCATCAATTGTGCAGCGAATTTCACGAACCCGGTCCTATTCAACGCAGAAATGAATTTCATTTCTTGAAATGTATATATCTTGTTATATTTCTACCAATGCTGGGCTAAATTTTAAGAAATAACACGATACACAACTCGCGTGACCTACTTGATAGCGATCAGACAGGATTCATGAATGAAATCTTAAGGTGTAAAGACACACCTTCGCATTGGACCAATGAAATCACTGGTGTGTTTAAAATGTCGGTTAGTAAAAATGTATGTAAACAAAGGTTTCAAACGGCGCCGGACAGTTAGTTTCGATGCATAATGCAACGGCAAGCACGACAAGAATGTTTTTTTCATACGTGTTATTGAATTATGGTATCGAGGTCCGTGAACTTTGCAGGGAAAATGCCATTTACCCTTGTGTTTCGTGTTATTTCTTAAAAGTTGACCCAGCATTTAATTGTTTGTTATAAGATGATTATTTATCATTCAAACCGATGTTTTCACTAATTTATATCATAGCCACACGCTAACCACCTGTGGCACAAAATGCAGAGGCCGTAGTCGAGCTGCTTGATAATATGCACATAGGTAATAATGATTCAATATCGTATAACAAGTATAGCTTTGTGCTAAAAGTTACGTATTTTGCAAATATTAGAATTTGAACTTACTAGTAACACATTTTTTTTATTTGCAGGTAAGTTTTTGCCTCATATGCCTTTTGAATCTTGCTCTTACTTTTACGTGATTTATTAATTGTTAAATTAATAGCCGACATAATAAAATACAAAATTAATCATACTTTCCTAGGCATAATCTATATTTATACATCAATAATTACATACTTTATTAGGTCAGAGAAGAAAAAGTAGGTGGTGGATAACAGACTGGCTTTTAAGACGACCAGGCTCTTGGTTTTGGATGGAGGAGGTAGACTCTTCCCCAGACACGGCCGATTCCATTATTTCTGTTACGCGCTGTTGCTGCCGCTGGGATGTTCTCTTTTTAGGAGGCATAATGTGTATGACAATACAAGAGGCTGTGAGCGCAATGTTCAATCGTAGTTCGTTCCTACCTGTCCGTACCAGTCCGTCGAAATTCCCACTTTTTCGTAGCGGACCGTTCTAGTTCGTACTTACCCGTACTAGACCGTAGCGGATCCGTAGTTAGATCGTACTGATTCGCGTAGCATCGTACCAGACCGTAGCGGATTCGTAGTTTGATCGTACCGATTCGTGGCGCTCCGTACTAAATCGAGTCGATCAGTAGCAGTCCGTACCTTTTCTTGTTCGTTTTCCAACATTTTGTTGGTAGAATTTAGAACAAAATCTTCCTTGTTTAAACATGTTATGGCCATTAGACGTCGGACATCTTTTTATAATGTGGATTTACGTTTATATCGTAGCTTTGACATTTACTATTTTGACAGCGAAAGGTAGTTTTCATTCGAGGTTGTTGTTAATTCACTGAAATACTTACCTTAAGTTGAGTAAGGGTATAAGTGTGTTGTCACTTGCAAAGATAAATATGATATCAATATAGGATTAGATGATACGTAGATGAGTTTTAAAATTACATTTCAGAATAATACCTTGAATACAAACCCAATACAGTTCATTTAAAAACAATTCAGTTTAAACATTGTCAACATAACACCATGATTATGGTTACGTCGGATAAGTTAAGTAAAATGTCTTCAAGAGGGTATTATGTTTTATTTTAGCACAGTTGTGCATCCTGACATTATAATTATAGTGTATGTTTCGTGTCCAAATATAAACATCCTTTTCACGCTATACTATTTTAGAAATGAGATACTATATACACGTATGCAAAACGTTACGATAGGTGAGTGTCTTCATAACTGGTCTCACTTGAAAAGTTAAATGTGCACACGTTTTATAATTTCAAATCATAAACCCAACGTTATGCTGGTAAAAATGGTTAAATAGAGAAATCAAGATCATTTGTGTAAGACTTTTTATAAGTTCCTTATCAAAACAGTGTATTCAGGGTTGTTTCATACTAGGCCAATTATACGCACAGAAAGGGCCAACGTATCGGATATTTGTTTTCAAACATTTCTCGAAACATTTTGGAATGTAGATAAACATTTCATATAATTAATCGAAAACTGGAAGTCAATATGTGTCCTAATTTCCATAGAAATAAACATATGCGATATCATGCATCAGATTTTGATAAAATGCTTTTTGGCTTTGATTTTAAAAGCGTCGGTAGCAATTGCTCTTATATGTTGGAAGGACGAACGTCAAAACCAAACAAAACACAATACTTTTATTTAGATGAACAACTATTTTCATATTGGGAAATTATATAAATATATATGTTATAAGAATATTGTTCTCCATATTTTGTCCGCTTTTGATGTATCGAAAATTAATTGCTTCGCATATTGTTGAAACAATTATCGTTTTGTTCTATTCTGGAGTGTCTTCTTCTTCAGGTTTAGTGAAACGGATTATTAATAGCTCTTATGTTTTATTAAATAGCGGATATGTTTACCAATAACTGTGCATGCATGAATAATATTTTGAAATTGAAGGAGCCAGCTTTACAATCAAAGACGAAAACACGGACTGGAAAGATTCACCATGCAAACATGCCACCCTTATGCTAAAGTATTTCATGGAAAATGGTTGGGTAGTTAATGAAACACAGTTGCAAATCCCACACGTCGGACTATGGATTGGTTACGTTGATGGGTGGTTGCGTTTGACTATCTCGGTACATTTTCAGTTCTATTGCAACTGATCAAAATAATAAGCATTAAGACTTTAATCAGTATAGCTCGCAAAATCGACCATAACACACAGGTTTGTTCATTTATATAAAAACATATCGTTACAATTACTATTTTACCTTATTTCGTAATTTTATCGAATATGCATAATTTAAGTATAGCATCCACGTATTCATATTTTTAGTATTAATCATTATTTGTTGTATACTGTAACAAAGCATGAAGCACGGATAACAATAATGTAACAGATTATGTTGGCTAACTTTAGTTTGATTATTGCCATTAACTGAGCATGCCGTTATTTAAATAAGTGTGTTTTAATGCCACAGGGTGTTCGTCAAATTGCACAGAACAAACAACTGATGTCAAGCGCATTGGTGATTGCCATCTGATCTGCAAAGGAGCGTTTGGAATCCAAAAGGCGGACTCTACAGTTTGCTGTCATTTTTATTGTTGAACTAATTAACAAAGCAAACTAACAAACTACAATGTTCATTCATTCACTTCACAGCCATCATCGGCGTGTAATTACACTTTCGATTAAAGACAACCTCATCATCATAATTTGATCTTGTTGCATGGGAAGTTTGTATGTGTGTCTTATATTGCACTACACGCGATACCTATACATATTGAAGAATATGGCTAAAAGCATATAACCTATAGATATAAATCTTTTCAATTTTTACAAGACACGGTGCGATGCTGTTGTGCCTACAACACTGAATCTCTGTTATTGCAATCGTGTGAGAATCAATGTCGGGATGATAGTGCGTTTTTGTGAGGCAAAAAAGTTACACATACCAACTCCTTTTCCATATACAACATTACTAATGGTTCGTAATACATGATCTTGAACGTGATAGTATGTTTTCAAAAGCTGTAGGATTTGCACAAAATTAACATGCAGTATAGTATTAAAACGCAATCCACAGGATATTGAATGTAGCAATTTTCGCTTTTAAAGTTTTTGTCATTTGCTTAAAGAGAGTAATATAGGTTTATTTTCATCTACATTGTGCTTTTGATAATGAATATCAGTGTTTATATTATTTTATTCTATCAATTTCGATGTGCTTATATGTGATTTTTAACAGTTGCAGCTTCTTATAGTAACATTGAAAATGGCGCCTGCCTTGAGTTTTATTATCCAAACTTCACATAGACATCCTGCAGCGGACCAACCAACATACTACTGTGCAGCAATTGTGAAGGTATGATACTTGTAATTCAATGGATAATAGGTAAATATACTATTAAGATAATTGTATAAGTAAACTCATACAATCATTATTTAATCATGTTTTTTGTAGTTTAAACAATTGAGTCCCCATTACATGAAAACACTTGTAAGGAATATTTTGGCTTGACATAATAATTTTTTTTACTCAACATACTTCAAAATGACCTGCACTCACACGAACGAATTATTTCAGATAAAAAGCGTTTTGCTAAAGTACACATGCCCCTAAAATTTGAAGTGTCGTGGGTGGGAGAAAATCAAGCGTTTTTGTTAAAGAAACAATATCCAGCAACTGTAGCAAGTATTCGAACAAGTATGAACAATGGAACATTTGGCACTAGTGACACACATGAACACTGGACAGGTGTTATACGAACGCATGCTATGCTATACGCGAAAAACAAAGGTGACACGTTACATGTTGATTTTTCCACTCAACGTTTCATTTCAAACACTTTTTTATAAATAAAGGGCTGTACGATCGCTGTGCTTGTTATATTATTATATTTCAGCATTTACCGTTGTAATATATTAGATAATTACAAAATAATCGTAACAATTAAGTAAGTGGGAGTTTAAGTGACTTGATTAAATCAGTTGTAAACTAACAGTCGCATTGAAAAAATGAGATATTCGCGCTTTATTTAACCTATAAACATTCAATTGCCATATTTAAGTAAATGTTTGATTGGTAAATGATTAATTTGTACTTAACAAATAGATAATCGATTCATGAATCGCGCATATGTATCGCATAGAAACAAACAATCATGTTTTTCAATTTAAATCCCTATATCGTAGAAGTATTTATAACTTTCCTATAAATATGATTAATGGAAACTAGCAATGCATACCACGGCATTTATATTATGTATTTAATGCAGATTTTATCACTTCTTCATCTATCAAGTATGCCGTCATAAACCATGACATCAGCATTTCTTACGAGGTTGATGGTTGCAGAAGCAGTCTATGTGAATCGGATGGTAAGTAATTTCACTGTACTATATTGACTTCTACATTTGTATAGTTTGTTCTATATTTCACTGCCTATGCACAAGACCGCGTCCCTCCTACCAAGGTAAAAGTGGTTGAACTAAGTAACGACAATATTCGTTGATCAATCAGCGACAAATCTGACTAATAATATTATAATTCGTGACACAAAAGTGTACTTAAGTATTCAGTATGAGTTTCTCATTTTTATAATGTCTTAATGTGTGCATATTTTTTTTTTATAGAAGTTCAAACAAGCAACAAATAATTGACGTTGTGAAAATGTAAATATACTATACACTTTTTACAAGTGATTGTATAGATATGAAATTCATGAGTACACAACAACATTATATTAGCAATAATAACCTCTTGCAACATAAATAGTGCAAGTATTTGTCTATATTTTATTGTGAATGTTGGTGTAGCAATCCTCATAATACATGAGAAAATTAATACTTTTATTTCAGAAATGAATATGCTACCTGTAATTGCATACATATGACATATTGTTACTATACATAGAAACGATTTGACGTCGCGTGACGTGCCGGCTTTCGTATCGGGCGGACCAACATGATCATATCGCCCGCCCAATTGTTCATATTTGAAAACAATCGGATCGCGCTAATGCAAATGAACAAAAAAGCGCCAACACTCAGTCTTATTCAGCGGTTATCGATATCATTAAGCCCAAAATAAACGGATTACAATATTTAAAAAAAACACGTAGCACAAAATCGGGATAATTCAATCATCGATTGCAATGAAACTAGACTGTTGATTATATTGATGACACTATTTGAGCTTTCACAAGATTCATAAAAAACGCAGTTTCATACACCAATGACCATTTTAGGTTAATGCTTATAAAAATAAAATTACAATGATACACACTTCCATTTTATGTTCCTTTATCCCTTCTATTCTTTTTGTAAACATATCTTTAACCACATTACTTTTTGGAAACGTGTGTATCGAATGCTAACCATTCTGACCATAACATGAT
This sequence comes from Dreissena polymorpha, assembly GCF_020536995.1. Classification (NCBI taxonomy): domain Eukaryota; kingdom Metazoa; phylum Mollusca; class Bivalvia; order Myida; family Dreissenidae; genus Dreissena; species Dreissena polymorpha. The sequence goes on from NC_068369.1 coordinate 35,533,250, forward strand.
TTACGAAATCGTATGACTGGTCAGGGCGATTTATTTCTATCCTTTCGAAGTTTAAAATTATGCATGACAAACATAAAATCCGAAATATGTTTTAGCTTCGGATTTGCTTACTGTAAAATAAACCAATACGTCCGAATTGTATTCGTAATCAATATAATGAAAATAAACGTACTATAAGCTGGTTCGGAAATACTTTTAGTAAAGGCACATAAGAAGAATATATATAATATAAACGATATCAAATGCCATAGCTGGACGTATGTAACGGGCCCTGACCTAGCTCATCCGCGTGTTGTTGTCTAATTGAGTGCGATACTAAACATTGACCATGTATATTTATAGTTAGTAGGTATTTACTAGTAACACACTGTTTACAGATACTTCAACATATACAACAAGCACAACGAGTGGTTTCGCGAAGAATGCATGTACTCATGGAGGATCTACTCAGAACGGATCTTCAGCCAATGGTTCGGAAAAAATTGTCTCGGGGGTTCTGTTAAGTCGAATTATTTTCCCCAGACAGTTCTATATGCGATTAAATTCACACCTTTATATTTGTGTTCTTGTCTGAATAGGCAACTATTTCATTTCAAAAAGGTTTATGTAATTTAATTACTGTATGTGCAGGCTATTTTTATCGAGTTGATTCGAATGCAGTGCAGAAACTGATACATTACCCGTAATTGCTTTGTATTTTAGTCATGAATAATGATGATATCACGTTTATGTTGGCGATCCAGAAAAAGAGTTGCCAAAATCGAATTAAATAACTTTTATACAATACATTTGCAATTAACTTGGAATAAGTTCAAAACAGTAATTACATGTTTCACCTTTATTCCAGCTGTTGGTGTAGGTATCGGTTTGGCGGTTGGTTTATTGTGCACAGTCGGAGCAGTAGTTGTCATAATTGTACTTCGGAGAAGGTATTGCGTTATCTGTTTCATAGTTTAATACTAATATCAAAGGTGTGTAACTTTTTTAAATATGAAATACAAAAAGATCACATTTACTATCGCACACTAATGTCTGCACATTATTTATAAACCTGATTACAAAATATGAAGTTAAAATCCTATCGTCGTATTCTTATCGTCGTTATTATTATACGTTTTTATTGTCAAATCCTAGCATGATATATTCTCATTCGCAGCGTTATTGTTTATAGCTTTTTGGTTTAAATAGTCTTGGTAAGAAAAATAACATCATACTATTTAAGTTTACATTCGAATATGTGTTGCATTTTTTAAGGAATATATCATATATGCAGAAGCAAATAAATGCAATATCATAATTATTTGATGGTCATCTTTTAGAGGTGTATTGCCTTGCAGATTGGGGTCGAAAAATGACAAAATTAATTCAGAATCACGCGATTGTGTTTGCAAATCTAATGTAACTTATGAAAATGAAATTCAAAATCATAATTATTTTATATTGGAAAAATGCGCAAAATCAGTGGTCGAAAGTGGGAATAAAAAGAACACACCAGATGAACCAAACGAAAGCAATGCTGAGACCGATAATTATACTTCAATCAATGAAACCGATGAACCTTATCAAACTATAAAAGATGAGTACGACTACACAACAAATGCCTTAAGAACCGGACACAATAGCACGAACCCGGACAATGTCTATAACAAACTAAAACTAGACCTTCCCGGAGACTATGCTCGCGTAGGAAGACTCGGGCATAACATTTCTACAGCAGACAGCGACTACGATGCAACTGCTGTTGCGCGCAGGAACGACGGGGACGGAGACTATAACCATATCCCGCATCCTGATAGTACAACCTGTGCCCGACGGAATGGATCAAAAGATGACTATGATGTTATCAATGGAAAGAAGATTAAATTTCCCCCAAGCGACTCTGCAGATTATGCTCACGTCAAAATTTAGAAAACACTTAAATAAATACACAAGATAAGTATTGATGCAAAGCATCAAAGGGCCAAGAGAATTTCAGTGTAAAAGGCACTCAATGAAGTTACATGGAACGATTTTTTTATATTGTAAATATTAATATATTGGCCGATTATTTTAAACAAAATAGAAAAAGATACTGGTATAACCATTATCTATGATTTTGTGTTATAACCCCCAAATCACCATTATCTATGATGTTGTGTTATAACCCCCAAATAACCATTATCTATGATTTTGTGTTGTAACCCCCAACTATTTTATAGTTCATTTTATTTACATTGGTTTCCTTTTTTTACTGGCATCCGTGTGCAGTTTTCATTAATGGAACAGAGCTGTGTAGGTTTAAACAAATCTGCTTCATCTTGTAAGCGTAATTTCATATTTTTCTCAACTTCAATGGGAGATGATTTTGAACCTATTCCTACGTTGCTCATTTACGATAGGGGTTGAGTACTCATTGATATGAAAACACTGTAAAAGTTTTAATGTGTGTACGACCCCCCCACCCCCTCACACATATATTTCATGGGCATAATAAAAACAAAAAATGGTTACAATAAAACAGCATATTTATTTAAACTAAAATGTCTACATCAAAACAAAAAGTTACCATAGAACACAAATACGATAATTTGATTCTACTGGGGCTCGAACCTTGGACCTCACACATGTGAAGCGAGCGTGTAACCACTACACTACGGACTCGCTTGAAGAATCACCTTCTAAGTAAGATATTAAGGTAGTGGGAGCCTAATGGGTACTTTTCCAGAAACACTCTTTGTTATTATTTCCACATAGTATATTGTAAATCACAACTAATGGCAAAATTTTAAAACTTTTTACCAGCCGGGTAACTTTTTATACTTGGTTGTATACACCTTCCCCTTGACTCGGTTGGACTTTTTCTATGGATTAACCCTATATCCAAAATTAATAGTTTTTAGCTCTACTGGCCAAAGGCCAAGTGGTTTCCATCCGTCCGTGCGTTAGACTTTTTCTTGTTTACGCGATAAAGTCCACAGTTTTCATCCGATTCTTTTCAAACTTGTTCAGTGTCTTTATATTAAGGAGGACTCGAACCCTATTGAAAATGGGTTGCATCAGAGTAAAAAGTCCAGAATTATCTCCCCTTGAATTTGAGAAAATAGTGAAATAAGGCTTCTTTACGCAATAAAGTCCACAGTTTTCATCCAATTATTTCCCTACTTACACAATGTCTTTATTTGAATGATTAGTAAAACCCTATTGAAAAATGAGCAATATCGGAGTTATAAGTCCAGAATTATCTCCCCTTGAATTTGAGAAAAACATGAAAATTCAGTTTTTTATGTGATAAACTCCATAATTTTCATCCAATTCTTTGTAAACTTGCACAGTCCCTTCCCATATTGCTTTCATATTTTGCAAACTTCTTTTCCAACATGACCCCAATCTATAAACAAGAGCAGACAATTGTATCAAGATTTTTGTAGGAATTGTGGCCCTTTTTCCATTTACAATATGCAGTTACATTGCCATAACTTCTTTAATTATGATCAGATTTTATTAATACTTTGACAAAACAGCACTCACATGAATAACACAATGGATTCCACCCAAACAATACCCCACGCCCCAACCCAGAATCCCTGCCCCCCCCCCCCCTTCACCCCGAAAAAATATGTTTGTTTTATTTTTTTTATTTTTGAAAGATCATCTAACAAATGACCACACCCCACATTATACTCCCCTCTCAACCCCCTCCCCACCCCCAAATAAAAAAAGTATTATTTTTTGCCTTTTTTTATTTTTGAAAGATCGTATAATAAAAATTATTCAATATGAACAATTTCCGCATGATGGCTTACGTTATACTGTCAAGCACTCGAATAGTCCAGAGCGCTGTCCTCTGACAGCTCTTGTTTAAAAAGAGCAATATCGAAGCAATAAGTCCAGAATGACTTCCCCTTGAATATGAGAAAATTTTGAAATCCCGCTTGTTTACGCAATTAATTCCACAGTTTTCATCCAATTATTTCCGAATTTGCACAGTATCTTTATATTAATGAGGACTTGAACCCTATTGAATTTGAGCAGTATCGGAGAAATAAATGCACAGTTTCCATCTTATTCTTTCCAAACTTGCACAGTGTTTATACTAGTAGAGCGATTAAGGCTCCATGGGTCACTAGTTTGTAATGGGATATACATACTTAATAAACGTACTCGACTGGATTTTGTTAGTGATACAGAAAGAAAAAAGTGTCATTGAAAGCGAATTTTGCCTTTGATGTCCAATAATATATGCACTTATCTGGATAAAATGGCAAAAACGACAACAAATGGTTCAGTGACAAGACATTTTAATTCCGTTTAATGACACTTGTAGTGTGATGAAATGCATATATTGTACATATTTATTTAACACAACATAATTATTTTCTACACACTGAATGAATTTCAGGAAGTTTTACCGTTCCTATCTCAAGAAATTTTACTTTGAGTATGCCTACCCCAATTCATTTTTACGCAATGAATTTAAGTTTAAATTTGTTATTAAAAGCTACAGTTATAAACCATGACATGTGAAGAAATTTAGCTAACTTTGAATTAATATTGATATAATAATACATTAATAATACAATCTTAAGGTCACCTAAAGTTAAAAGGCAACATATGAATTCAGGCGCAGTTCACCACAAAATGTCAAAGTTGTCCCAATATTACGTAGCATAAAGATGTATAAGTTATCATGTTTCTTTAAACATGTAGCACAATAATATACAACTTATATTTTAATAAAAACAGCCAGATTAATGACAACTAGATGTACATAATTTAGTATCAGTATAAAGCCATTGCGTGATTTTGACTGGCCGCGTGTCATTTGAAAGCCATATTATCTCGTTCCGTCACTGTTCGTCACTGAAAAACTGACCGATTTTAGGGACCACTTCAGTCCCTAAAGTCATCCTCTCCGGAACTAGAAAATATGGCTTTCAAATGACACAAGGCCAGTCTATATCCCGCAATGTTTTCAGCTGTTGGTCGCTTTAGAGTTCCTCTATGCAACAGCACGTCTAACAATCTAATGTTCTTTGCCTTTAAGGCTTTTCATGACTTAAACAAACTGAATTAGGAATTGCAGTAACAGTAAAGATGTGGGCCATATTGTCAGTAATTTTACATGTTTTAAGCAAAGATCCCAGTGCATCAACATCATCAGGAGCACTGTGGGCGTTGCAGGTTGCCTGGAGAACACGTTCACTAGATCTTCCTGTTTGTGTGACTGTCCAGGATACGATTTTTGAAAACCGGCAAAGTGTCAACAAAACTGCTTACACAATTACAAAACGTTTAAAAACAGTGTGTGTTCAGCAATGCACTAACCAAAACCGGAAAATCAAACCTGCGCCCATTATGATCAACAAAAAGGGCTCTGGCAAACTTTGCAAGCCACATCATACAATCATGTAGAGAAGTTTTAATTGATACACTATCAACACTTCAACCATTTACACGCATTATGCCATGATCATCAACAGAGCTGCCAATCACTTTCTGAGCTTCGGAAGAAATTGGCACTGGTGTCTTTACATATGTCGAAAACTTAAACCCCGTCTTCAAATGCACAGCAGCAATCTGAGTAATATCAGGCATTACTGTACCTCGAACTGAAATACAAAATTAAATTCGAACAATGCTTATTTCATAAATTTTATAATTCCCCTTTAAGTTTCATTCTGACGCCTTATATGATCGTTGGTGATGAGAAAAATCAATTTTCAGCACAACAAGCACATTATGTATTGACAAGTCGTTAAACTCAAATTATCGCTTGTAAAAAGAATTCACCATTTATATGAATAGCTCAGAATTTTAATATACCTATGCTCCTTCATAAGATTTATTACTTAAAGTAATGAATTTATTTAAAAAAAATGTAATATTTGGAATAGCTTTTAATATTTATAATAACAATCATAAATATTTTTAATAGTGTGCCTGCCCTGGGATTCTTACCAAAAATCTTTAAAAAAAAAATGTAATTTTACCAAACTATGCACACAGTGCCTTTAATAAAACAATTATTATTAATATGTTTCATGTTCATCTGGAATAGGAAATAAGAAGACAGTTGATGAGAAAAAATACTAAAATTTGGCACCAGAATAGACGGTAACATTGTATAAAAAGTAAGTTTTTACACTTACTCCATTTCTTTCACATAAGCATCAATGGCAGCCTTTTTAGACGACGCAGTTGAGGTTTTCTTGATGGCCTCCCCAGCACGAGCCTTTATCTTCTTAAGATTTCTATTTGCAATAAGCGTTATGTGTACAGTGGTTAGGAAGTTATTTACCTTCACCGACCTGCCCAAACTGACTTTCATTGCTGAAAAGAGAATTGAAAATCATAAGAACATGTAAACGAACTAAGGCCGTAGTTACTTAATAATGACGTCACAATGTATTTTCATCCGTATCATCATTACATTATTAAATAACATGAATGAGCAATCAATTGGATTTAACAACACAAATGCGAAACTAAATTTGAAAACTGAATATGATGGAGACCGGAATGTTTCCTTATATATTACACGATAAACAAATATTCACTGGGAATGACACTTGGAATTTTAAGGTGTCTGAAAATGTGTAAGAAGTCCAAAGATCAATGGCAATTGTACAATTATTAAACATTGATAGAAATGGCAGGTTGAAAATGACGACATGCATACCTGTTCCAAGCTTGGTATTTACGTCAAAGCATGGCATTCCCCTGATCTTGAGATGGTGCTGCTTTCCATAAGCAACACGGTTGACTTCTCTACAGGCATGGTTTTCACAAACAACGTACAAATAACCACTGAGGCCATTTTGTAGTTCGCCAACAATGTTATATATTGTCAAAGGAATGGGACACAGATTAAAAAACTGACCATACTGTAATTTGTTTAGGAAAACCTCCAGCTCAACGAGTCAATCAATCTTCTTCCATCCCCCCACCCACTTCTGCTAACTCTTTTCACGCCATTAAGCAAATGCGAATATCTTTGACGTGAGTCATTTTCACACAAATCGCCATCGCAGAGCTCGGTTAATGAATAATTGTTATCGAACACAACGTTGTCGATCGGTGTTTGCTTCTTTTTCGATTTTGAAAATGTCAACAACCCTGACGTAATGAACACAAATATTTTATGAAACGAATAAATTTAACTTAAATTTGTATTGTATAAGTATTAAATCTAAAATTTAACTCTTAAATAAAAAAAATACAAATTTATTTCATGTATTTAGTATAATTTCCGGACTTTACCGTAGATATCGCTTATAGCCGAAACGCTTTCCGAATACGGCGATATCGACCGACTATTCCCGATCTCATTAGGCACCTACTGCCTTAATAAGTGACTGTAGTGTAACGGTTATCAATAAAGCAATAAACCGTGTAATCGCTGTCGTCTTGTGAAATTGAAGAAAAAACGCGTTAACCAAAACTCGAACAGCAAAAGTCTGCGCTATTGTTAGAAAAACCACAAAATAAATATATTTTGATTATGTTTTGTTTTATACAAAACCAGAAAGTTTCACTGGTTCGCGTATTTGCCCAGTCCCTGTGATCAGTTATTAATTTAAAGAATTAGCTTTGCATTATTGGCAATAAATGTTGTAGTAAATGTAATAGGCAAAAATGCAGTACTTATTTACACTAATTTACACAAAAAAAATCACCACTATGCAAGATATTCTTAAAACAAAAATATTTACATTGATCCGTAAAATAACTTCTCCTCCCATAAGCGAAAAACAAACGTATTACATACTAGTCGCCGCACGTCAGTGCGACGCCAATAATTGAATGATACATGTTAGAGAACTTTGTGACGTACATCTTCTTTTAAGCGTATTGGCATTGCATGCATGTAATTTGTTATATTATTTTACCTATAGATGTGCCTAATTTGAGTAAGCGTTGTATTCTATCTTCAAAGAAAAATACATAAACAAGTAATTTTTTTACATTAACCACGAATTTAACAACAACAAGGACATTGGTGTAGAGTTTATTAACATATCTTTTTTTTTTTACAATCTACAATAGAAATACATTTTATTAAGAACAAATATTTGAAGTACTTGTCAATTATGTACTTCAGTGAACATTTACTCGCAAGTATTCCTTGCTTTAGGTGACGGTATCGCGCACATTATATTTCTTGTATAAAAGCGGGTTTAGTCACTTTAAACTTTATTCAGAATTAGACCATATAATTCCTAGATCACTTTACATGTTAAATAATATAGCATCAGCAATTTTTGTACAATGACAGTATAGATAAATTAACTTTGTTCGGTGTGTACTTAAACTAGGAATTCATGTACGAACACGTAACAATCACATCACACTACTGTTAGTGCTAATTTGTTAATATAGTTATTATTGCTTCTGTCGAAACCACTTTGATCTGAGTACTGTCTTAAAATATGGAATTTATTTATTATTGCTAACTTAATGTGAAAGACACCTACCTGCTTATGCTATGTTGTGTTTAACATAACATCTAACAGCATTGTGTCACCAATTTCTGATCTGTATTTAATAACGTTGTGTACACATAAATTGAACGTCGCATGCTTTATCTCATAGTGGCTCAACTTGAATATGGCTACAGCGTTGTTTTAAATAGTTTCAAAAACGTTTATCTCTAAACCGATAGCAAAAAATATTAACAATCCCAAGTTTATACTACCGACAATTTTATTATTATTTGAATTTTAAGAAGGTTAAGTTTACTCAATGATTAAATTTGACATGCATAAAACGTTTTCCAATTTTATCTCGCGAAACGTTAACTTCCTTGTAAAGTTAATATTTTGAAGACACGTGATAACCGATGTTTTATACGAGGGTGTATGTGCTACATTGCTGGCGAATTAGGATGTTAAATGCTTCATGCATTTACTGTTTAAACTTAATTCTATATTTGCTATATTTTACATTATTTTCGACCCAATTTCATCATAAACACGTAGAATAGCATGTGTATAACAAATAATTCAAATGCATTATTTATTGATCGACAACGCTAATCTTCTATAAAAATGATGATTTTCTATTCAATTTAGGAGTTTAAGCGAGTACAGTCACACAGAAGCTGTGTTTTACACGTTTGGCTTAAAATATGAATAAATACGCAAATACAATGTTTTAAGAATTGGGCACAGTTTTGATTCAAATAAGTATGATTTGAACAAACAAACTCGATATCAGACTACCGCACGACAAACATTGGGCCTTGCTAGATTAGAAACGATAACTGTAGATTTCGTTTCAATGAACCGACTCACGACTCAAGACGAACAACGCACGCCTAAATGTTAAACGTACACTTTACACCAGTTCAATGTGTTATACCTACATATAAAGTAGCACGTTGATAGCTCTTTAAGTTTTCAAGTTTGAATCGGAAAACTAATAATATAGGTACACAAATTAACAAAGATTAATAATCATGAAAAAGGAAGGAAATAGTAATGTCTCTTGTGGGTTGCATTGTCCTGCTATGACATGTATCTGCATGAGTCAAGTTAAAAATGTAACCTCTTTAAGATTTTTGGATTGACCCATACCACAATGCTATCTGATTAGCCTTAACTATCTTATTGCAATGTATATTGACTAACAAAACGACGGCCGATGTTGTATAAATAGCGTTAGGGAATGACACAAATATCCATATCCCTCATTATCATATTACGGATTTTTTTTATAAGACGAACTTACTTTGGTCAAATGTATATCACCGTCTATCATTACCCCCGGAAATAGATGACCAGCGAAGCGAAAGTAAACATCACGCAAGAGGTGGTGCTCGTGGAAAGAATAAGTTGTACCATTTGTATCGCGAACATTTTCCAAAAACTGTGTGTCAAATTAATAGCGGACAAATAAAATTCGTAAGTAGTTTGAGTCCTTTATTAATACATTTGAAATAGATCAATCATCAGTTACCTGGTACCGAAAGTTAAGTTCATTGGGACATCTTTTTTCCTTTTGTCCGAGGAAAGTATATTAATTTGCCGAATTTTTCAATGGTTTGCAAATATAAATAAAAAAACAGTTTTTGCAAGCTTCGGCCCAAAAATCTAGTTAGTATGCAAATGTTTGTCTAAAATATAAAATTCGCTGTGTACGGCGAATAGGACCTGATGTTTACGGCGTATAGCAAAATAAAATAGTAAGAATGCAATTGTCACCGAAGGATAATTTCGAACAATTTTCAATACAAACATCGTCAAAAGTCGTACTTATTTGAAGCGTCTATGAGCCTAACCGAGATGCGTCATATTCGTACATACACCATTTTATTCAGAAAGTACAGTTATCGGTCCGCTGTCCCAAGTCTTAAGTATCGTCGGCCTAAATCGAAAAGGACGTACCTCCAGCTTCTCATACTACATAGGCGTGGTAAAATGGGTTAAACATTCAAATTAATTAACATTTAAGGGAATGTTTTTACTATACTATTTATTTGATTATAATAAGTTATCAGACTAGTTTTAAAATGTCAATACGCTGCAACTATTCGCCGTACATGACTTTAACTATTCGCCGTACATGACTTTTGCCATAAACAACTATTTACCGTACACTACAGTTATTTTATTTAAATAGATTTTCACGAACAATACTCAAACCAAGACCAGAAATGGCGTTAAGATTGTATATATTGCATATAAGGATAGGAAATCAACTCCATACACGATGACAAACCATGTAATCATAAAAGAAAAGCTGTTTCTTCAAAAAGTACCAATTTCAAACCGGTACCAAGCAGTCATAAATGTGTGTAAATAACGCTTCATCAATACGAATTTAAATATAGATACACATTTTTAAACATATTAATCTTTCTGTAAGATGCCTAACACGCACTGGTTATCCAGTAGCGAGTAATTGTTAGATATTTAAGGTAAATACCCACTGCTCTCCATGGTTGGTTTGTTTACTTTCGCTTCGCTGGTGCTCTTGTTCCGGTGGTGATGATAACAAGTTATGATAAATGGTTCGACATGCCCCGCTGATTCATTGAAACGATATTTAAACCCAACTAAGTGTTTTCAACCAACACATGTGAAATACACAGTAACAATTGAATGCTTCTTGTTTACAACCGCGAACCTGCGTTGGTCGGAGTTTACTTCTTCATTCAGTCAGTTTAAATCTGTAGGAGCGTCAATAACTAAAAAAATAATGTGGAGTGAACAGTTTGCGTGGGTTTTTATACTGGCTACCGTTTCAGTAGACGGTAAATATATGCAGTTATATTTTTATATATTTGTATACTTAAATAATGTATTTGTTAGCGCTTGTACTGTTACGACACATGGGTTGTTTTATCTAAAATCATTATAATCTAGTAGGCAAGTAAAAGTTGAATTATTTAAGCGGCTATGAATTTGATTATAAAATTTACTAATAAACTTATGTAGTATTACACAAAACCCATATCTTTTAAATCGTGTACAATTTCAAATGTATTTAAACCTCTAAAGATTGTTATATATTTAATCATTATTTATCATCGTTTTTATTTTAACATATCAAAACGTGATCCTTAGTTGCATCAGCAGGACATCTTACAATCACCAACAGGAAATTTATTTATGGAAATATATACAATTCCCAATAAATTAGTCATGGAGCAAAAACAAGCAACACGGACACACACACACACATAAAAATCATAACATGACATTTCGATTTATTATAATTTGACACAACAGTAGGTAAAAGTATGCCTTACATCAGCTGTGCCTAATAAGACATTTAGCATGGAAGTGTATCAATCATTCGAAGCACATTGTATTAGCGTTATAAAGCACTGTTAACAAGTGTATGGTCACATTGGTAAGATTGTATAAACCATAGGCAGGTGAAAAGCAGTTAATACAAAGTGAGCTGGATTGAATAGTTGTGTCTACTTTAAACAAGTCTATTGATTTTGATCTCGCGTTATGTGAATACTTGACAGAACAGAAATACGTATAGAAAGTGTTAATGATTTTTCTGAAAGGTATTTTTGCTAGATTATCTCATTTAGTTTGCTGTTAAATGCAATCTGACAAACATGAAGGTCATTTTTTATCTAGACTAGTCGCATCTACAATTTCGGTGACAGGTTTACACAGAATTAAATAAATAGTTTATGACGTCACACGTTTTCATATCATCATTTCTATCACCTCACCGACACATTGATACATAATTGTGTACGTCAAGATTTGAACTATCGATTGCAGAATATTTATTTAACAACGATGCTGTGCTATCATACTTATAAATAACGTTTCAAAGTACGGTATACTTTGATTGAAATCGAAAACATTACGACATAAGTATAGCAGTGTAACGGAGTAGTTTCGGGCCGGTACACTTGGATCTAGTCCAAACGTACTTCAAAGTATACAGTGACACTTTTTATATAGCTTTTGCTTTGCATAGAAATCTTCACATCTAGTTTAATAATTATGTACACTGGTGTAATTCTCAATGTTAATATGGAAATACTTTTTCTATAATCGGTGTCAAGCGAAGGTGTTACATAAGACTTATTGACAGTATTTAAGATTTAAGTTATAATATTCGTTGGATGACGGGTGCTATGGATTAATAAATGGTGCCTTCATGTTGTCTGTTAACTGCTTTAAAAGTAAAAAATATGTTTGTACTTTTTTTTCTAAGATACCATTTTATTTCCCTTCATAAATAATGTATTCTCTAAAAGACATATATGATGTGACTTAACTAACAAACGGGTAAGAGTAAATAAATGAAAAAACAAATACTTTTTACAGGTCAATAAAGCAGCACATTTAAGTTATTTATTTTAAGCACATTATAGATATTATAAAGTATATGTCAGGAGATTAAGTTAGTTAAACATAGTTGCATGTAAATGCAAGGGATTTGAACGTTGATCGTAAATACTTCGAAGACTGTAAAACGTATATGCTGATCAGACTGCTAAGCGTCTATTTACCATAGACTGTTGACGTTATATGTTGGAAAGATCATTTAACGTTTATGTTGAATATAATACTACAAGTATATGTTGCGCATACTATAAAAAGTATATGTTTCACAAACTTTTAATCATATATTGTGCACACACAGATTAATGTATGCGCAACGTATACGAACAGCAGGTACAGAGCAGAATATTGTCTATACGTCAGAAGGTAGAAATATATGAGACTATGACCATTTCCTCACATATATTGGGCAACGTGTTTTTAAATACTGTTTCACCAGAATTATTCTCTCATCAATACGAACATGCACACCTCTGCATTCAAGTTTTAGTTGTCAGTTTCGGAATTGAATGTCGGTAAAGTGTTGTTTTTTCTTTGTTATAAACACATTCAGTAAAGCGAATGTGAACCAATTTCATGCAGTTACATGGTTTTCGCAGTGTCCTGTTTTTAACGGTTTGTTATGGTCAAATAATTCGCCCACCCCCATAAATAGAAATTATGTCCCCTCGACTAGCCGGTTAATAATATCACATTATTGCATGATGCAAACAACTTATTCGTAGTTCGTATAAAGAACTTTTGTATCGATGTTCATATAATTTCTTATCCTCAACATAGTTAACTACAGAAATGTAATGGGTTGTTTTTATACGGATCATTACAACGATTCCTTTTGAAAAGTCAGTGTATCTGTCATATAAATATGATGACACCACGTAAACAAGCGCAGAGTTATAGGGGAAAAGGTTGAATGAGCAACACTCAATGACAGGTTGAAATTAGGATTACACTACTAACTATGACGTATAAAACGTTAATCGAATAATAAAGCTAAGTGTATTCAAAGTGGATACCGGAAAGAAATTGAGAAGTTGTACACGCTAAATTTCATGTTTTTATTTATAAATACAGTGTTATGTATATACATCTTTAATCATCTTTGAACCCGGAAGTTGTCACTGCTATTACAAGATATCTTATATAAAACTAAACACATTCAGAAGCAACCAGAAGAAAGATTCACTCTGAATGTCTTAGTATCTAACACGGTGACTTTAAATTGTTGATAAATTCGACCGAATATAATCCCCGTTCAGATAAAAACCCTCGTTATATGATAACGAACTATCATTAACCGGTGAATCAAAACACAATAACTACTCTAATACTAGACATTACTTAGGACAATTTATAAATACTAGCGGTAGGTAGGAATATAAACCTGATAAAAAAGAGGACATTTATTGATGGGAAGTTATAAATCACGCAACAAATTAGGCACTGGTATATGTATTTATAGTTATCGTAGCTCTGCATTATGAGTTACGCGACATTACAGCCGTTATTCTTTATTTAAAAGTTAATATGTACGTTTCCTACATCAGTTGAAAGGGATTTAAAAATCGTAAACAGACATTTTGTTGAACAACATGTGGCCACGTCATTAAGATTGTATACTATCTTAAGCCGGAAAAAACCTGTTCCTTCTTAGTTTGCTGGTTCGAATAGTTTAGTACAATTTCAACAAGTTCATCGATTTCGATGTCGCGTTAAGTGAATACTTAATAAATCGATCAGAAACACTTGTTGCCGTATGGGCGTTTAGGGTTCTTTCTTCGAACAACACGTTTGGGTTTCTAAATATATTATATTTATGATGTAATATCATAAACATACAGGTTGACAACATGAATGATATGCAAAGAATGACATTCGAAATAGTCATTCATGCACAAGGATGTGGTTGAGTGAATAAACTCATGATTGACAAGCCAATTAACGTATTAAAATGATAGTAAAAACAGTTCAACTTTCTACCCAGTCTCTACATACTGAAAACTAATCAACTACTACAAAAGAACGCTACTAATCCTATTTACAGTTAAAATCTACTCTGTCCAACCATTGAACAATCAGAGCAATGTTTCCTTTCAAAAATAATTTACATCAATATCATTCAGAATAAATATATTTTTGAACTAAATATATTTACAACAATTGAATACGTCTATAACACATTTCCCCTCTCTAAGAAAATGTCGTCCTCGACATTATTAAAAGTCAAACATCGCTTGTAAAGCGAGGTTTGATTAATCTCGTGATAAAAATATCTATGAAAGCATCGTTGTTAAAAAATAATGACAATCAACAATATAACCGTTTTTGATTGCAACTGTTTATTTTCAATTTGAAAACAATGACAATTTGACAAATAAAAACATAATACAATAATTTGTATTTTAATACTCCGAAGTGAATGTTAACAGCTGTGTATCTTTCCAATACACATCCACACATTTATGGTGTCACTGTACTTAATCATTATTTCAAATACATAACAACACCTATCACAATTTATACTCCCCGGATGTAAACCACGCCGGCCGACGGGTCTGACGTTTGCTGCGGCGCCGTGGTATTTTCTTCCGTTTGGAGCGTCGTGTATCTGTTTCATCTTCCGATTGATTGCTGTCGGAACTCGTCTTCCCTGTGCATTCATCCACGTCCGTGGAGGACTCGTCGGAAACTTCAGGTGACGAAACACGCTGTACTTCCTGTATCGGTAAGAAGGAACACAGCAGCAGATGATTCCGGTGGACGGTTTTAATGCCCACATCGCCGTTTTCCTTTTGAATGCGAAATACGGATCTAATATAACGTAAACGTCAGAAGACCATATATCACTCAGTTTGTGTTTTCCCTTTATTCCGTTATTCCGAAGTAGACACCTGTCCCCCGGAAGTAATTTCGCCTCCTGTACCCTGATGTCGTAGCATTGTTTAGCCTTATTAGCATTTTCTAGAGAGCGCATCGGTTGGCGTATTTGTATGCGTCGGCTAAATGTTGCTCAAGTTGTCGCATATATTCAGATGGCGAGGCTCCACCAACACGTTGACCTAGAATGCCCAGTACAGCGTCAATGGCGAGCCGTGGTGTCCTACCAAACATAAGGTGGTACGGGGAGTATCCCGTAACCTCACATTTGGTTATATTATATGCGTGTACCAAGGCCGAAATTGCTGGTTTCAAGTCGGACTTTCGCTCTGACTCTAGTGTTCGCAACATTTTGATGAGAGTTTGATTGAAGCGCTCACATTGGCCATTTCCCTGGGGATTATATATGGGGTGGTACGCGTGAGTTTAACACCAGCAATCTTACATAGTCTCTGGATTACTTTTAATAGAAAGTTCTGTCCACGGTCACTGTGTAGTTTTTCGGGGAACCCATAGTGCACGAAGAAATTTTCAAATAACACTTTTGCGGTGGTCCGAGCGGTCTGGTTTTTCGTCGGAAAGGCTTGAGCGTACCGCGTAAAATGGTCGGTAATTACCAGTACGTTCTCGTAGCCGCCTTTAGATACTTACAGTGATAAGTAGTCAATGCATAAGAGTTCCATCGGATAGCTTGATTCAATATTGACAAGCCCTGTTGCTATGATCGGCGGGCTTTTACTTCGAAGGAATCTCCCACACCTGCTAACCCACAAAGCAACGTCTGTCGCCATCCCTGGCCAATAAAAGCGTTCTTTAAACAGAGACAGAGTTCTATCACGCCCCTGGTGACCTAAGTCATCGTGTAACGCACGGAAAATTTCTTGTCGAGCTGACTCTGGCAAAACAATCTGATAATTGCGATCTTCTTCTGATGTAGTGCGATGGTATAAAACACCATTGGATATATGTAACTGTTTAAAATGCCGTAAGTACTTTTTCACTGCTTCCGGCTGACATTTATAGTCAACCATGTCGGGAAAACGTCTGCCTTCTACGAACGATTTAACGCGGGAAATAACATCATCCGCATTTTGACCGTGTGCCCAGTCATGCGTGCTTAATGTCTGGCACTTTGTTTGACTGTGTCGTGTGTCTGTGAACGTCGCGGCAATCGGTGTATCGTCAACAACATGTACCGCGAGAACAGCGCGTATGACATTATTTCCCACCGAAACGGTATCGACATGTGGTTGTCTTGACAACACATCGGCGTCAATATTTGATTTTCCACTTCTGTTTTTTATACAGAAATCATAATTTGATAGTGCCGCTTCCCATCGGAGACCACACGCATCCAGTTTTGCGGTAGTTTTTACATATTTTAGGGGGTTATTATCTGTAAGAACTTCAAAGGGCACTCCATACAGATAGTCATGGAATTTTCCCGTGACTGACCACTTGAGAGCGAGAAATTCCAGTTTGCTCGAGTGATAATTTTTCTCTGACGGTTTTAAACTTCTGCTCGCATATGCGACAACCCGTTTTGTATTGTCGTCCTGCATCTGATACAAGACGGCTCCGAGACCATTCAAAGATGCGTCCGTGTGTAAGATGAACGGCTTATTGTAATTGGCATAGGCCAAAACAGGTGTCGTACATAATTTGTCTTTGAGCGTTTCAAACGCTTTTGTTGTTGTTGACCCCAAACAAATGGACGTTTGTTTCGATTTGTTTTCGTACCCAGCCAACAGGTCGTTTAATGGTCGAGCTATTGTAGCAAAATTGTCCACAAATTTGCGATAATAGCTCGCAAAGCCTAAGAAACTTCTCACTTCTTTGATGGTGGTTGGTACTTTCCAGTTGCGGATGGCTTCCGTTTTGGATGGGTCAGTTTTGATCCCTTATTCGCTCAACACGTGAACAAGGTAGGTAACTTCCTTTTTCAGGAAGTCACATTTGGATGCCTTTATTTTAAGGTTATGTTCAAAACAGGCTCTGAGACGCGACATGTGAGACCGGAAGTCGACGGAGAATATGATGACGTCATCGATGTATATGAGGCATTCTCGCAGGTTCATCTCACCCATGCATGCCTCCATTAGCCTCTGAAACGTAGCGAGGGCATTGCAGCACCCAAACGGCATCCGGTTGCATTCGTAGAACCCTAGGTTTCCCACCTGGAACGCCGTTTTCTCCTTATCCTGTTCCTCGATTTCCACTTGCCAATATCCGGCTTTTAAATCAAGTTTACTGAAATATCGGGAACCAGCTAACAGGTGTAAGGTATCGTCGATCCTTGGAAGTGCGTATGCATCTTTATGTGTCCGGCTGTTTAGTTTCCGGAAATCGAGACAAAATCGTATCGACCCGTCTTTCTTTCGCACTGTGACGACATTCGATGAAAATGGGCTGTTCGACGGTCGTATGGCTCCCATGTCTAGCCTTTCCTGTACATGTTCTCTTACCTCGCTGACTAGGCCTGAAGGCACTCTACGGTATGGTTCCTTAAACGGTTCGGGATTGTCAAGATGTATTTTATGTTTTACTATGTCGGTGCTTCCTAAATCTAGGGGCCCTTTTGAAAATACATCTTGAACTTCAAAAACTAAATCTTTCAGTGGTTCTTGCATTTCAGGTTCTAAATGGCTTAAATCTAGTTTTAGTTCTGTGATAACATCATCTTTTTCTTTCTGTGATGGGCCAGTTTTACTTGTTATTTCTGTCTTGCATCCTGAATCCGTTGACCAGTTGCGCAGCACTTTTGCCTCTTGTAGTTCGCATATAACTGATTTAGGCGCTATTTGAATCGTCTTGGCTGAAATAATAAAAACACGAACATGCACTCTGGCAGTCGTTCCAACACTTCCCAGACTTACTACCCGTGGACAGACGCCTAACCCTTTGCAACCAGATTCGGACGGTTCGGTGATAGCAATACACTCATTGTCCGATTTCCGTACCATTCCCGATAATGTCAATGTCTGATAAGGCTGAATCTAAATTGGTCGATTATTCGTCGATACAACATTTCCTGAAGGCGAGCATAACGACAAGGCGGATATTGCCGATTGCCAAGCGGGAGACATGTCTTCGCACTCCAACGCTTTTAAGAAGCGAAGAACATTGGTTCCTACTATCATTGGTACCGCCAAATTAAAATCTGTATCGCTCAGGACAAGAACTGGAACATGAAATATTTGTTCAAGTATGTCGGGAATGGTAATGCTCACTTCTATGTTACCAATATATGGTATTTCAATACCATTGGCCCCTGTAACCGATAGCTCTTCAATGCTATGAAGTGTTGGCTTTGGCCGTAAACTTTCGTAGAAAGACTGACTTATGGTCGTTACGATTGCACCGGTATCAATTAGTGCTTTGGTGCATAAGCCATTTACACACACCTCTGCTTCATTTGACGCACCAATCAAGCGTTCAAATAATGTAAATCTCTTTGCGTTCGGGTCACTACTCTCAACACCGTCCGTTTGACCCCCAACAGAGGTTGGCCTTTCTGTCATTTGTCTATTGCTCGCTTCGTTTTTACCGCGGTTATATGGAACATAGTGATTTCCACGTCCATGACCTCGAGAAACCCCTCTGTGTCTGGTAGTATCTCTGTTTCTATGGTCTCCGCTTTCTAGGTTTCGCTCGTTTTTAAAGTCATCAACCTTTTTCTCTAAATCCTCTATCTTTCTGATAAGTTGCTTCAGTAACTCATCGCCTTCGTCTTTGGCATTCAGAGCGCTCTGATGAACTCTACTACACTTCTGCTTCTCTCTGTCATTTGAGATTTGTAACTCGAATTCTTCTTCTCGTAACTTAATCTTAAGTTCTTCGTATGTCAATTTACTTTCAAAATGCACTCGGGTCGCGTTTTTCAATTCTTCATTCCGTAATCCTCGCCAAAACCGTTTTCGCAATATATCCTTCTTTACATGTTCGTCTAGCCTTGTCTTTCTCGTAACATGCAGCAATAACTCTTCTATACGCAAACCCCATTCGGATATGGTCTCATTTTGTTCTTGTTCCGCCATAAGAAATTTTGAAAGCATGGTGTCGATACTTGCGACGTTTCCAAAATTATCATCAAGTTCGGACATTATTTCATCTACTGTAGCTTCCGGTTTCATGTGAAGCATTTTGCGTTTAGCTTGGCCCCTCAATGCCTTTCTGAGACTCTGTTTTACTGTGTTTTGAGAATATATCACTTTGACATTGTCAATTTCCAGTTTCAGATCTTCAAACGAGACTTTATTTTTAGGCACTGGTACTGCCCGAGAAAATGCGCTCAAGTTCAATTTCTCGTAAGCGTTATCCTGATAGCTATGTTGCCTATGTAGTACAAAACTGTCGCTATCTTCGAATTCCATACTATGTTTCTCCCTTTCGAGCATTTGTATTCGCCTTTCAATATCAGCTAAATATTTGTTTTTCTCAAGTGGCGTCTTTGTTTGTGGGCTTCCACTTTCTCTTTCTTTTTGACTCAAAAAGCGTTCTCTACAGATCAAATCATCTTCTTTCAACTCTAACTTCCTTTCAATTCTACTTATTCTTTCAAGTAAGGAAGTTTCTTTTTCTCGTAGTCTTAACTCCTGTTCGGCAATCCTGTCAGTTTGTTCGATGCACTTCCGTTTGAATTCAGCTTCTTTTATTTTCAACTCGAATTCCTTTTCCTCAAAATATTGTTTTAAACGGGACTCTTCCTGTTTATTTTTGCGTTCGCGTTCCACAAGTGCTTATTCTTTTATTTTCAATTCTCTCGCTTTTACGTCAGTATCCTTGTTTTGATTTTCCGTTTCTATTTGCGTTCTCAGAATACTCATTTCAGACAGCTCTCTGTTTATCAACGACTCAGAAAGTCTGGTTGCAACTGGAGTTTTAACCCCATTTTCCTGTAATTGCTCATTTCCACTGGGATTAGCTCTGCCAGGAGTTTTTGACTGATCTCTTTCCTCCTCGGGCCTAATGTCGTGTGAAGGAGTGCTTTGTTTCTCAACATGTAAGCCCCGTCTGCCCCTTTCAATAAACATTTGCCTGGCATTTTGTAATTCTAACAGTTCATCATCAATATTTCTACGCCTCCCCCTTGTTTCGCGGTCGCTACCCGTAGCCATGCTTTTAAATGCGGTTACATTAATAAAAATGTGTATGCAAAATTGTTAACTAGGGATTTATTCTAAAAAAATCCCGTATGTTAAATTCTTAGGCTATATTACTTATTGTATGAATATAATTTTTAGTTCATTGTCATTTAATGAACAGAAAAGTGAAAAATAATTCACACGAATCGTATTTATTTCTCTCTTTCTTAATTAACATTTACATTCAATTATCTTCCCTTTTTACCGAAGTCAAAATTCGTTTAATCAAGCTATAATAATAACGACTCACTTTTTCCCTTTTTCCAATAAACGTACCGAAACAGTTATCTCAACACACCTGTATTACCTCCCTTGGGCTTATTTTAAGCCGACAGCCTGACTATCACAAATATCTAATCAAAGCTCTTTTATTTTGTACCAGGTGTTTACTAAGTTCGATTTTATTTCGATTCGAACCCGCAACTGGTTTACTATCGCGTGTTTACCACACTGCCGAAATAGCGTTCTTCTTGCGCTACGATATCGCGAGCACGTGCATTTACCGGTAAGACGCCAGACGCACATACACGCATAAAACTACATAATGCAGTTTAAATCGTATATGTACATTTTAACATTATCAATTTTTAGAAAAAAAAACAGTGATTATTTTTCGGTATTTATAAAGAGAGTTTTCTCTTTAAAAATACGCACAAAGCGTTTTCAATTCAACCATACGTAAAGTATGACAAATTAACAAATTTACGCATTGAAACCTCTCGATACTTATTATAACCCTTGGGCAAAATCTACTGCTACTAAATAAATCCAGTTACTCAAACCTATCTACAACTTAACGTCATGTAAGTGGTGAGTAGATTTAACTTCGCCATGCAATAAACTTTGTGCTCGTGAAGGGACTATAATTTCCTTAAAATAACTTCATATGACACTAATTGACCAATGAGCTGACTAAAGGTCGTTTCATTTATCTCGACCGATTCGCAAAATGCATGACCACATAAACTTAAATTAGCTATATCTGTTGCTGTTGTTTTTGTAAGTCAACTGATTGGTATTTCAAATTATTCATTTACGACAATGAAACTACAATAAATAGATATATGTACATTGCACAATAATTATAAAAATATTTACACTCACCGAACTCCGTCGGAACACTTACAAAATACAAGCAAAACACAATAATGACACGATAAACAATGTCCACAACGATTTAAGTGTCCATCACTCTCCGTCCTGATTGAACGTGAATCCTTACTTGCGTAGCAGAACGTGAAATCCTGTACGTACGCTTTAACGGTTTTGACGTCAAAGTTTTGTGCACAAGAAATACGTAGTTGTACTCACATCGGTGCTCGAGCTCGATGCCGCGCAAAAATGTGGACTCCTACTCCCCGGTAAAAATCAAAAACCGGTTTCCAAGGAATCGCTGTGTTAAATTCCTGGACTCTCCCCCTCCTCGCTACCGATCTGAGGCTCCTGTCTGTTCAGGGATTTTCGTCGTAGTAACGTGTCCGCTACTTCCGTTTTTCTGCTCCAAACGCTGATGATGCCGAAGACTCGTTGTTGGGCGCCAGTGTTGCCGCCTTTAGATACTTCCAGTGATAAGTAGTCAATGCATAAGAGTTCCATCGGATAGCTTGATTCAATATTGACAAGCCCTGTTGCTATGATCGGCGGGCTTTTACTTCGAAGGCATCTCCCACACCTGCTAACCCACAAAGCAACGTCTGTCGCCATCCCTGGCCAATAAAAGCGTTCTTTAAACAGAGACAGAGTTCTATCACGCCCCTGGTGACCTAAGTCATCGTGTAACGCACGGAAAATTTCTTGTCGAGCTGACTCTGGCAAAACAATCTGATAATTGCGATCTTCTTTGTGTTGCCGTATGGGCGTTTAGGGTTCTTTCTTCGAACAACACGTTTGGGTTTCTAAATATATTATATTTATGATTTAATATCATAAACATACCGGTTGACATCATGAATGATATGCAAAGAAATGACATTCGAAATAGTCATTCATGCACAAGGATGTGGTTGAGTGAATAAACTCATGATTGACAAGCCAATTAACGTATTAAAATGTTAGTAAAAACAGTTCAACTTTCTACCCAGTCTCTACATACTGAAAACTAATCAACTACTACAAAAGAACGCTACTAATCCTATTTACAGTTAAAATCTACTCTGTCCAACCATTGAACAATCAGAGCAATGTTTCCTTTAAAAAATAATTTACTTCAATATCATTCAGAATAAATATATTTATGAACTAAATATATTTACAACAATTGAATACGTCTATAACACACTGATACAACGTATCCTTGGATTTGCTTCAAACGGTAATTGTTAAATCTAATTTTAGTTTGCTCAAAAATATCCACACCAGCTTGAGGGTCATATTTAATTAAACAAGTCGCATTGATATTCTTGATGACTTATAGTCTTCACAGAAGTAAACGAATGGTTAATGACGTCACACTTTCTTGTATGATCATATAAATCACCTCACTGAAACATTGTTAAACACGTGTGTAATACTTATAGCTTTGCAACATTAATTGCAAGAAAAGTAAGCTATGCATTAAACAGCAATGACGATGTATTTTTATTATAGTTACGCTTCAAAGTAAGCTATATTCATATAACGGTAGAAATGAAAATGATTATCTGAAAGCAGTATAACAGTATCATGGGGAATATTGCGTTGACGTCTAATATTGAATTAACAAAAGTTATCGTACTTCAAATTGTGAAGCGTTCTACTTTTGGCAGATTGTATTTGTGGGCTTGATGTGTATCTTCTTTTGTTTTGTGACACTTGGCATCGCTAACGCGTGATTTCAGTTATTCAATTAATGTGTACACACATATATTTCCGCGTAGATGCAACTAGAAACAACAGCCTATTGTTTCATATACAAAATAACTTGTTTGCTAGAAATAATGACATTGCGGGATAGTTTTGCACTTTCTTGCCGACTGTAACTTTTGATACATTCACGACGTTTAGTCATATTCGTATGTTCCGATTGTTTTGGCAGATAATACATGTATATATATATATATTCATCGGACATGATAAACATTAACATAAATTCAGTGCAAGATATCATTAACTTATCGCAAATGATTTGCTTGATTTTAAAGTCGATAACACTCCTATAATTAATGTGTATATATACTGTGCACTGCAGTAAGTACTCGTTTTCAATAAGCACAGATTGACCGTATCATTTATAATTTACAGACTGATTTTTGCCGACTTTACCGTCATGTATTGGAGTTGTTCTTCATGTCACACTAAGGAATGCATATATTCAGATATCAATGTAGCTTTTTGTTGTTGTTTTATAGTTTATGCTTAATATGAAAATCCTGGAATGGTACGACCAATGAGCATAATTTAAATTAAATGTTCCAATGCAAGCCTCAATTGAATTACATTATATAGAATGTATGTTACGAAGTATGATACAACACAGACATTAACTGCACAGGCACGCTAATTTAAGTGTATCCACATATGCACAATACGCACACATTTTGACTCAACGATGTATTTGCTTAAGTTTGGTTGATTTAAACGTAATACGTCACTTAAAGTTTTAAATCATCGACTTATTATTAGCTGCATTAACGCCCGAACAAAAAAACGTTTGTCCTTCATAACGGTATTCGATTTTGAGGACATATTGTCATTGTTGTATGTATGTACTTGATGTATTTAATTTAGTAAAAAAGTTTATTATTTTTATGCATGTTTCAATATGTTTGTGTATGTTGCTTACTGCGACGAACAATTAATTGCCTAAAGCTGCTTTCAAAATATTACAGATTCAATTTAAACGCAAGTAATCTCAACATATCTGTGCATAATGCGTTCAGTGTATACTCGCTATAAACTAAGTTACTGCATTTTCAGATACTTTAGTTCTGATCTGTATTGTATACAGGTTTAACGGAAAATCAAATGTTGTATTCTGTTCGCTCGCATACAGCATAGTGTTGCAGTTTTGTTACAGACCGTGTATCCAATTGTTTCGATTACGAGTATCTATATACCAAAACCAGTTTATACTACCAGCACTTCCACAATGATTATTCAATTTGCTTAATCGCGTTTACAACGCTATCAACAGGCAACGTTTACTTTAAATGGGCGATGTAAACTACTTAAACTGTTTTATGTCAACAAGCTTAACTTAACTTAAAGTTAACTTAAAGATTGATATTGTAAAAGGCACAACAAGTTGCATTAATGATGCACACACACAATAACAAACGAAGGCTTGTATTTTTTATTGCTGACTATTCTAAATGTTTAAGGTAAATACGTACACTCTCTGTTTACTGTTGAT
Source organism: Dreissena polymorpha (assembly GCF_020536995.1). Taxonomy (NCBI): domain Eukaryota; kingdom Metazoa; phylum Mollusca; class Bivalvia; order Myida; family Dreissenidae; genus Dreissena; species Dreissena polymorpha. Next base: position 35,558,401 of record NC_068369.1, read on the forward strand.
CATTTTTAATTTTCAACCTTCGCCAAAATATTGAACAACGACACAGTTTGTTAAATTTGTCAATGTATATCGTAAACAGATCGGAGAACGTGTAGATTATATTTATGGTCGTCAATGCATCGCTGTTTCCGACAACGAATATATCACGTCACATCCGGTTAATGTTGGAGGTCCGATTTTAAGACTGAGAACTTTTTTTTTGGGGGGGGGGAAATTCCAGCTTATTGATATAGTTAAACAAGCAGCAACAGAAACTATGACAACATTATTTATGTCCCATCTATAAATAAACAGTGCTTAGAACAATTGAAAGATACGTAAACACTGAGCATTACTATTATGCGTAATAAAAATGTCTAACAGCACAAATCCATTCGAAGGTTTATTTCAATCGGATGGCCTTAAAAATAACATCAAATAAAAATAGTTTGCATTAGTTTAGCATCTGAACAATTGTTTCACGATGTCATATATTGTTCTGTTTAAGATTGATCTCGAGTCAGGATCGGATACATTCGGTTTACGTTAATTTGACTATTGTTATAAGCAACAGTATTTTGTGTGTTGTATGTGTTAGCTTATTTTACGAAGTATTCATTTAAGGATCTTTAATTAATTTACTAGTCAGGTATTACGAATCGAACAAAGCATCGAAACGTCAAAGAACGTATATACAATATCTGTATAACAATTTTGATATTAATTCTGTCCAATATACATCGTCTCGGTTTCACAAACAATATACTAGTAAAATACAGAGATGACCTCAAAAGGACTATATATGCATGACTGTTACAAAACCAAAACAAGCCTACCCAACAGAAACAGTAAAAAGATATAACTTTAATCAATACGAGCAGTTGGTTACCAATTGGAAAAACTCCTAATAAAATACCACACACAGATTTGAGACTCGTGCTGGACATATTAACCATGAAGGAGGATAGAAGGCTGCCAAGAAAATACTGGTACAATCACAAATATCACCATGCCCAAACATGGACATTGGTAAAACATATGAAACAAAACACCAAGGGCTGAGCGGAAAGAACAAGGCAAAACATGAAAGAAAAAAGGCACTATCGCAAAAGACGACGTATTCATCACAACGCAATCGCTGACAGTAAAGAACTACGCCCCATTAATATTGACAATAGGTAAAGACTTCATGTCAATCAAGTGAATCGGTTACAGAACTAAACGACATAGAAACATCGATGATATGCAATAAGTCGGAATAGAAACCAATACGTATTCGTTAACCATCTAGATGAGTACAAACATAAAAATTAAAACTTAATGACGAACAATCACACTAACTCAGAAATACAATCAAACACATACCTACACCAGCAGGTCCACGCCACTTGCTGTGCAAAGAAATCGCCTGTTTAAACAAGGCATTCAAATAAAACCGCGCTCAGCGCTCCACCCAAAGATTTACACACAACAGTAAACACATGTACATTGGATTTGTTTTCATAATGAATTTAAAGGGTCATTGCAATATTATTTACATGGATATTGGCGGTTATACTTCAAATGTATACCCATGTGTTTCTACATTAAGCTAACTAACACTTTTTCTTGATGGTAAAACATAAAAGTTAAAATATGCATTTTTGATATAAATGATATAGGTTATGAAAAGCAGTAAAATTTGTTTCATGAGTTGGACAGACGGTGTGCATAGATAAATGTTTGTTGACAATGCTGAGTGTAGAGGTTTATAAACAATACTAAAAATATGCATTCTTAGATTTATTGCATAAGCTTTAATGCCGTTAGTTAAAGTGTAGCGTTATGCTTAATGTTGAAAGTGGTGCTCTGAACACCGATTTGTACATTCGACATGTGTGACTTTTCATTTCCTAGTGAAATACCATAAGAATCGAATTTAAAAAAGTCGATAAACTTGTCACCACACAGTCAGATTTAGATTACTTACACAAAAATGGATGCCATGTACTTTTGAATATATCTTAATTATTTCTGACGGAATTAAACTATATTATTACTACATTTAAAATGTGATTATGGTTTGCCCTTAACATTCTAGAAAATATCCAGTTTGTAATGATGATTTAATACTGGTTTTCAACCATGATACTAATAATATCCCGAAATATTCCAGTTTCAGATAGCACTTACTATATAAGTGAGAGAGAATCCAAATGGAACGATACAGGCTGCACGCTTGCTGTCCCAAACTTGGCGTATTCGTTAGACAGCGGGTGGCAATTGAACGAGTCATTGCCAGATATCAATGGAAATGGAGCTTGGGTTGGCTACCTTAATGCTACTGTAGCTTTAGATTACCTTGGTAATTACGAGAATATTAATAATAAAGAGATACGCTTTTCTTAAATCTAGTTATCGATAAAAGAGTGATTAATTGTTTTATTATGTTAATTTGGAGACATGCTTTATGAATTAGTATGGTGCATGCTTTATATTTGTCATTTAAGGATGTGCCATTAACAATACAAATGAAACAATACATGTGAAACGCCTTGGTGATTGCGGCCATCTGTGCATGGGAACTGCCTTTGGAGTTCAAACATCAAACGTCAGTATAATAGTATTCGGTGGCTATTAATTAAGCTTTCTTTGGCGAAATGTTACGTATTCTTTTGAATTTATATCGTATCGTAATTGTTAAATTTATATTTATTGTTAAGCCGGTGAGTAAAATTTTAGTCCACATAATGTTTAATTTCAAACACAGAATAATGGGTGGACCAATCACCACTGCTACCTTTAAAACTAGGTTCATGCATTTGTACTTGATTAAGAAGTACACATTCCCAACTTGCAAAATTGTGCAATAGGAATTATATATTTATATATTTATTATTAAAATGTTTGCTTTTTGAGCAGCAGGGAAATATCAAATGCGTATGTATGACAAAGATTGGTAATCTAAATGACACATCATGTACAGACAACTGTGGTCATCATCACTATCTGTGTGGAAAGGAAAATACACCTACATACGCAGTTTATAATATTACAAAAGGTATGCATATTATACATAAAACATTATGAACGTTGTATTTGACACAATGGGTAAATTCATATTGTTAAATCATTATACTTATTTAAATTGCGAATGAAATGTGTGGTTATGACTTATCATTTTCAGTTGATGAAGCAACCTCTGTTACTGACGGTTTACTTTGCCTGGACTATCAGTATTTCAAATGGGTGCCTTGCAGTGGTCAGCCTAAAAGACTTATCTGCAGCAGTTTGTTACATGGTAAATATACTTTGTGCTGATGTAAATTATATAACTGGTATTGTTATGTATATACTTAATATTCGCTTTTATCAAAAAATGGTGTTTCATTTTAAAGATGGACACAGAGTTGCTGCGGTCGAACCTGTAGATCAATTGCCGATTTCATGGGATTATGCAAATAAAAAGTGTTTGGACAAAGGGAAATTGTCGGCAACAATTGAAAGTGTTAGAAATGGAATACAAGGGAGAAAATTTACAGAAGAAGATAATCAACCTCACTGGACGGGTGTTATACAAGCAAACATTTTGCTGAAAGCTGAACATGGTAATAAAGATTTTCCTTAACTTATTTAAAAAGCACATCAGTTAATACCAATACAGGCAAAAAATACTTCTTTGTTAAATGCATCATCTCTAAACTAAATGTATATTATATATCGATGCATTATATATATATATATATTTTGTGTTATATTGAAGTGTGTCTTTAATTTGTTATGTTTCCTTTATCAATATTAATACTAAGCAACTAGTAACTCAAAATAACGGTTCCATCTTTTTTTTGTAAAATGCATGGAAGTAAACATAAATTTCACGGATGTTTTTAAAAGCCTGTCAAATTGTTTCCCATCAGAAGTTTAAGCTTGAATGATTGTCTCTCTACTTTTCATATCTATTTGACTGTTTGTAAATATCAAACGAGTATGCTTATAACATTCATAAAACCTTCTTATGTTATATGTGTAAATTATAGATCAATGGGCAATTAGGAAAACGTTTGCTTTCGTCACAAATGAAGGAACACTTCATTTTGAAGATGACGTGCCTAGAAACAGCATTTGTCTTAGAGGTATTAAACTTATATATGAATAATAGTATATCGAGTTTAATACCAGTACAATACGTTATAAAGACATGATGCAAACGGATTGTAATGCCAAACGCGGACATTTTATAATCGCAATGTTCATCTATTGTAGTGTCGTTAGTTACAAACACAGTAGAACAAAGCACACCGGATAGCAGATTATCAACTGTTACGGTCACTAAACAAATATCAGCAGATGGTAAACAATAGTTTTTTACAATTGTAAAACAATATTCAGAGTAAATATTTCGTGTGAGCTGCATGATGTCGAAGTTATATTACGCTTGTATCATATATCTCTAAATGAAATATCAGACTGTTCATAGTGATGTTAGCATATATCAATTCGTGTCATGTTTAATGCTTGTTAACGAAACCTTACGACTAGTTTTCCATTAAAGACATAACACAAATACACATTGCAAAAACGACTACATGGACTACGAAACTGATGCCAACATCACAACAGACCAAAACATCGCAAGTTCAAGGTACACATTTCTAGTTACTTTTCATTTGCATACGAACTTTGCTTTGATATAAATGTTCAGTTTCATAAAATATATATCAACTTGTATACAGGGAATTAAATGTCAGGTGCAAATAGTAAATGTCTCATGATCAGACAATCCATGGGTTATAAATATTTGTTATAATAAATGTTGATGGTTATTGTGCACACATTTTTATTTCCACATAACGTATTTAAATATTGATCATCTTGGATATTTCCCAAAGCAAACATATTCATTCAAGCAAGCGCTACAAGACATGTGTAGCTGTTCTAACTGAAATTTGTCATTTAAACCTAATTATTTTATTAAATGACCACCACAGTTTTTGCGCAAAATTAATATAAGCGTTTTCACGGAAAGCTTTACTACCAAGACTTCATAGCAGTATCAAATAATAATCAATCACAATTGTATTAATGACATTAATTGCCTGGATTATTCGAGAAGTGTTATACAATAATTTTACACTAACACTGAGCTTTTACCTAAGATGATAACATTGTATGTTTTCGTCCGATTATAAAAAACTAATATAATGCAGCTTAAATTGAAATTAACACTATAATATTGTAGCGTCAAAATTATCTTAATTACCACAATGTCACAATAACATTTGAAGAAGATTGTCAAAATAACGAACATAAGTGCCGTATTTGTCCATAAAAAATATAACTTTAAAGTGTTCTAAACGATTTTGCAATAACATGCTATTTATATTGACCGATTTTGAATATGCCGCGTAAACAATAGTATACATTGAAGTTCATAAACGATAGCTTTTGGTGTTGAGGATGAGATAAATCGTCATTGATGATAACCCAATATTAATTATTGTAGTCATGTAAATAAATTGTATTGTGTTTTAACGTTTCTTTACAGAAACATCGACTGCTGCTATCGCAATTGGTATTACCATCGGAAGTTTATTCATGATAGCTGGAGTGGTTGTGATTGTCTTATATAAAAGGTGTGTTACTTATACGTGTGCCTATATATTACTGTTTTTCGTGTATTCATGCCGAGACATACGTTATGCATTTACTAAAGTGTACACCTATTCGAGACGATGTGACGCTCGTAGCAACCATCCTTTAATGTCACAATCTATTATAAATTCACACTTACGCAATTTATTGCTGGGGGGAAACAGTCCCAGCTTTCAAAGTCAAGTCCATCGGATGATTCTAAAATAACGTGGCAAATATAATATATTATAGCGTACTTCATTAAAGGCCATGGTAAAACTGACAGTAAAAAATCAAATAATAATGTGATGCATACATTTGTTTACCAATGCTATGACGGGGAGCTTTTATACGTTCCAGTGTTTATTTTATATTGTGTTCACTCTAAAATACATATACACTTTACCATGTTTCGGAATAGAACCAATTATATAATAGAAAATTTTGTATATAAATACCAATTAAATTTATATAATGTATAATCTATAGTTATTTATGTAAATGTTCGTCTTCTCTGACGGATATGTGACATACATGCAACAAGATGTCTACTTTATTTTCTGTATTTAGAAACAAAAAACACAAAACAAATATGTAGTGTTATTTGTGAAACTTCAATTCCAATTTTGAAAAACTAAAAAAAAACAACAATAAAGCGCTTTTTGTTCTCATTATATCGTGACTCAGAATGTTACAGTTTTTGTGCTTCTGGTTAGAAAGTTGTCATTAAGAAGGACAATTGTAATTAAAATGGAATGATGGTATTTGATTGTACTTTTGTTTTAATTGATATGCTCTGGGTCTTTTGTGTTGCATGCATATTTTATAAAAAAATTCGATCCGGCCAAAATTTGATGATTTGGTGCCCTTAAACAAGGTTTAATCACCGCATTATTTTCTTTGAATTGATCAAGTCGATACGACAAAGTTCATCAATAAGTATTGTTTTGGTCCATATGTACAGCAAATGATCACTTTCCTCTGAAATATGAAGCAATGCCCATGAAGCGGTGACATTATTGCCCTGTTGATTCAACTGAATGTGTATGTGTTATTTATTTTATGCGTTCTAACTGTTGTCTAGTGTACCTGAATAACACGGTTGATTGTTTTTTAGAGGATCAATACCTTGTAATAAAAAGACAGAAAATGAGAAACATCTAGAAAACAAGCCGGCATTGGAAGAACATAAGAGTCATGGGAAAAGCATTGATGAGAATGTGCCTAATCATAATTATTTGATCTTAGAGAAATGTGAGCAATCTATTAGAGACAGCGTTGAGCATTACAATGAAGCAAGTGAAGAACATATGGACGAAGATTATAACACCATACAGGAGACAGGTGAATCTTTTGAGAAGAACGGTGATTATGACTATACAACCAATGCTTTATCATCAGGATTCAATGACAGAAAACCGGACAATGTTTACAACAAACTCAAGATTGGCCGATCAGGGGATTTTGAACAAGTAGGAATACAAGGGCAGGAAGTGGCCAAGGCTTCAGATGACGAGTACGATACAACTTTAGCAGTATTAACCCATTTGAAGGATGACATCAGCGACTATAATCATATACCACTCACTGTTTATAAAGCAGACGTAACAGGTGATAACTTCAAATGCAATAATGGTGGCGATTACGATGCCATAAATAGTATGAAGTTCAAGGTTGTCCAATCCGATTCGTCGGACTACACACTCGTTAAGAAAGATCGAATGAAATAAGAATATTACAATCAGAGTCAATCACATGTTTCGATATCGTTTGATAAATATACTATATGAATAACGTAGGCATTTGAAGGGTATAGTAAATGTTACACATGAAGAAAAGCTATATAATCCGAGGCCGCATGCAGAGGTTGCCATTTCTATTGATACTTTTATATAAGGAATTCAATATTATTACGTGCAGATTTTATTGAAAAATCAAGCGCTCATCACCATAATTTTCGCGTTTATTTTTTTAAAGTATTTACTAATTAGTATCTGATATTTTTTCTGAAAATCCGTGTTATTTGTTCAAAACCAAGACGCAATGCACATTAAACAGTATAGCGCGGTCGGAATATGTTACGTTCAGAAGTATTTGCATAAAGAAATTTAAGCCCGAATAGGTAGTTGGGATTTTACAATCGGAAGTGATGTATAATATAATACAAAATGTATCCTAATTAGGCTAGGTATAAAACAATATTATTTGTGTTGCAGTCGATTTAAAAAAAAAACTTACAAATATGCGTTGGATCGTATAAAAAATATTTAAATTTATGCGCAAGTTAATTTTATGTCAATAGTGTTCATAAACGTCATGGTGTAAACAATTCAATCCTTGTTTTACGTGAATTTTGTTCATTTAAAGTGACGAATGCTAACGGACGTTTGGTAAAATCGAAGAATCTTTATGTATCCACTTTTTAATGTCTAACTCGGTATTATACGTGGTCTTGTTATTTTACCTACATTATTTTGCAAATTCCCATGACACTCAGTAACCCTTATATTGTATTGCCTCCTGATTAAACGAACACTCTTCAAGGCGAACGATTGTTGTTTTTATTATTTCTTTTTTTTTCATATATAAGATACCAAATAAACTATACAAATATATACATTCTTATCTCGCTAATGGAATAGTAAACCTTAACACTAGGGGTTATTTGGATACATATTTTTTTCATCTTAATGTATACGAAATAATACAAAATAAACATTAAATACACCACTCGCGATTAATAATTCTAAAAAGTATCAAAATGATTTTTTGTATTGTTTTATTATCAACTGTTTCATTTTCGTAACATTATTATGTATGAACTAGTCAAATGGCACTCTCAAATTGAAATACAATCAAGTTATATGTATGCATGCCGATCAAAAGTATTTTATGTCTCCGAATTGACTACGTGTTTAATATCGCACCGAACCTTATTCTTTGCCTGGTATTATTCACCAATACACCTGTAAATACAAATATTCCTAAATCTGATTTGAACTGGTAAGGCATCAACAAGACCGTTCTAGATTTAGCCATGTGTATGTGTTATGTAGTTGTTTGTGTATTGTTCTGTATTAAATTTGCAATTAGTCAGTGTTAAAAATAAAATATAAGCCAAAGCAAGCTATTCCAGACAATGTTTCTTTAGCTGATAACTTACTTTATATTTAACAATGAATTCCTTAATAAAAGCTTTTTGGCTTTTTAGACTGACACTTTCAGAACACTACACTTTTAAGACTATCCAACAATAGTTATATGCTATTTCATAGTTTTATATTGAAGACGCATTCTGTTACACTTACATATTTCATGTAACTACAAATTATTCCGAGAACCACACTTTTAAAATTATGAAACATGACAGAATAGATGTGTATTACTAGTTTTCAAGTTATGCTTGTTGTATATTTTATTAATTACTATATGTTCATTTTAGGTTTTTGTTTTAGTTGTCTCTACTATGTGGACTGTCAATACATGATTGTAAAAGCATGCGTATTTCCAATCAATAAATATATTTAAAAAAAGATATACTTTCAATTATTATCGAATACATTTCTAGTTCAAATGGAATACCAGTTCAATAGAATGTGCACATTATTTTTTAAACCGATTCAAAGCATTTCAACATGTATACACTGAACATATGAATGCGTTAAGTGACAACACGACGGCACGGTCATAATTATAAATGTCTATTTCAAGAATGCACGTTTGTGAACTTCGCGAACATCAATTCTTGTGTTTTTGGAGTTGAGAAAGTCGTCATTGACAACTGCATCTATAAACGTCATTAAACGTCCAACGGGATAAACAATGCGAAACCGTTATTTCGCACGCTTGAATGCCGTTTTCCTGTTTAATATACATAGTGCAGATAATGTGTGCGATATAATGCTTCTGTGTAATGATTTATTGAATTTTTATTATTATACAATATCCGTTTCTTTCATTGACTTGTTTTTCAAAATATCCTTTTCCATTTTGTATTCCAGTTGATTTATTTTGTTTTTCCTTTTTCTGGATGTTAAAATACACTCATTGGCATATAGGAAAATTTTAAAGCGTGAATTCTTCTCGTGTTTAAGTATTTAAACGCCTTTTAAGGAATGTATACTCGTAGTATTCTAAACACATTTGATTTTAAAAAGTTATAGGACAACTCCACTAAATAAGCATACACAAACTACTTTTAACAATCGAACATCAAATGGAATATTTTCCTATGCAGAAAGTTGGACACAAATCGCATTCGACAGTAGAAACAATTACATGGTAAAAGGAAAACTTCCATTGAGGAACGTAAAAATCCATTGCGAAGGCAGAATTTGTACTATGTTATTGTAAGATGTTATTTTGCACATACATTTCATAGTGATGAAATCTCATTTGTTTCAAAGAAAACATAATCGATTCTATTCATACTTACGTATTATTTATCGAACACATTATCTCAAAGAGATAAACCTTAAAGAAAAAGGGTATTTAAGCTTTCGAACATTTGATTTTGACAAATTTTAACCGTTGGCCGTTTATATTAAATTTTCGACGTAAAAAATTAAGAACGTGACCTTTAATTGATTTGTACAAGTTTAAAAACAAATCATAGATAAATTTCCAAATAAAGTTTCCAGATACCTGAGAAATCTTTGTAATGCAAGATGCAGCAAGCAAGCATGATTAAATCTCCAATCTTGATATAAGGAACTAAATAACGGCACTTGTGTGGCTTGAATACAATTATTTGTTATTACTGCAACATGAACGTATATGAAATAATGTTTAAAGTACATACAAAAAACATTGCACCAATACAATCACGCCACTAATCACCCGATGATTTGAACATGTTTCAATTATTGCAGGTGTTACACCTAATATATTAATGATATTTTTGTGAATATACTAAATATACCGTATACGTGAATTAACATATATACATTAACATCCGTGCAATTAAGATAATGTGCGCGATACTGTCATTAAAGACGAAAGGATACTTTGGAAACAATTTGCGGTATGCTCATAATTGGCAAGTACATGCTTTTGTTTCCGTTCAAAGTGTTTCTATTGTTCCATAGAAAGAAAAACTATTCCAATACATTTTGAAACAATGGCTTCTTTGTCATGCAATTCGTTGCAAAGGTGGCATAGTTTAGAGTTTTTTCCACCGGGCTAGTATGTATTGCATGGCAAAAATAAGGCATAACTATAACTATAGGTAACCAACATTTCAGAAATGCAATACCAATACGATATATATATACAGGATAACAAACAGGAACACGTTATCCGTTTCTGTTAACTGGTTAGAGAGGCAGGTGACCATCAACATCAACCTCGCACAAATTATGAAAGCAGGGTTGCAGTGCAGAGTACTATGATAGGACGTCGAATGAGCAAGCTTCAAAAGTACATGTTGATAGCCAGTATAAGAACACACAACGGTTTACATATCAAACGTAAATGAATAAATATATATATGTGTGTGTGTGTTTCGGCGTTTGCGTCGCAAAATATGAACACAAAAATAAATATTCCATAATTTCTTTACTCAATTCCTTTCTAATTGTTGGCGTGAGCATAATCCGTATCGTCGCATGGTGAAAGTTTTGTCTTTATCCCATGCGACAAGTCATAGCCCCCGTGTTCATGATTTTTCTTACCATTTACTCTTGTAACGGTTGTACTAACAACATGATTATAGTCCGGGACATCATCGTTCCTGCCAGCAAAATTAGTTGTGTCGTAGTCGTCGCCTGTACGAGTCGTGTTATTCTCGAGTCTTCCTATGTGGTCATAGGCTCCGTGTCGGTCTATCTTAGGTTTGTTGTAGATATTGTCCCGTTTCCTGCTCTCGGATTCAGATGATAAGGTATTCGTTGTGTGGTCATACTCATCGTTGCAATCTTTCATACGTTCATACGTTTGTTCAGTGACCTCGGTTGAATAATAATGATCAGTATCACAATTGCCTTCAGTTGGTTCATCTGCCGAGTTATACTGATCGACAGTGTCTTCAACTGATTGCACGCAATATTTATGAGTTTTACCGGTATTATCGTGCGAACTGATTGCTAACGTGTGTGATCCGGCGGTAGAAGTTTCATTTGTGTTAGTGTTCTTTCCATTTTTGCACGCAAATGCACCTCTGAAATAATTGCATCCGAACATGAATATAATTAATTACTAAATCAGTTGTTTGATTGTTCATGTATACAAAATAAAAACGTGCAAACATGTATAAAATTAATCTTCAAAATTAAGAGTACATGTACATGTAAATATATTTATATTTAAACTAGTTTTAACAACTGCATGGCAAATGTTCATAGTAAGAGTTATAAAAACAATATATGTCTTCATTGACGTATAGGTCATCATCAACATGTGTCGCATATTTATTCAACATTTCAAATAAAGCGACATTCAAAATGTATGATTCAGCATGGATCATGCGACATGGATACTACTTAAACTTAGTACACATATAACACATTACCTTCTTCGTAGTACAATAATGACAATCACTGCTCCGACTGCGCACATTAATCCAACTGCCAAACCGATACCTACATATACAGCTGAAACTAATGTATAAAATAATTACTTTGTAGTCTGTATTTGTATCTAACTTGTGTATTCGTCAATCATGCGATGCTTTGTGTTGCTATGCATGTCAATCCTAGTTTGGCGACTATATAAGTATGACTTGCAAATATAGACATGATATTTATCTTTATTAATAATGTAAATTACCTTTATGATAACTATACATTAGTTATCGAATGGGACTCGTGTAAATTGGTTGAAGATGTCTAAAACATGATATGTGCAAAGGGCATCATTATTGATGTGGTATGATGTGAACACTCAACAATAAATATTCGTATAAACCAAATATTTTTTTAGCGCATTTTTTGTGATGATACTCGGTAAAGTCTCAGATTATCAGACCAATATTGGGAATATCTTTATGCTTAATAAATTGTGTACTGTATATTATTTTTCGTGGAGGGATGATTCATGTGAAAGCTATTGTCGTACAACAGTCGATTTCTGCAGTTGTAAAACTGTCCGTGATATAATTGTCATGGAGAATACTTTGACTGTTATAGTACCTCATGCAGTTGTATAATCATAGGGAGAGCCATAAGGGGAAGAACGTTTAGAAGTATACCTATTGGTAGTGGATCCTTCATAAGTTGCCGAATTTGTCTCAATTATAAGTGTTGTGCTTACTATAGAAACAGTTTCAGTTCCTTTAAATATTGTGTTAGTTATTGGATAAGTCGGGGTAGATGTTTCTCAAACGCCCTACACACTTTCATTTTCTGACCATATTTAGTGCCTACTACTACGATGTATTTAATAATTCTTTATGATCATGTCTAAAGTTTGTTATCAGATTCTTTCTTTACAATTAAGCAGACTCCAGCAATCGAAAAGTGATTTATTTCTTTTATAACTTGGCATATATAGTATACGCATTGTTAAAAATAGATTTAGTGAGCGTCGGGTTGTTTTCTTGATTTAAGTTTACAAAACAACATCTTTTGTGCCATACCTTATAGTGAAAACACATCTGTGTATATTTCTATATTCATATATGAAACGAAGCCGATACAAAAAAATATTAAAACTGATTGAATGCTATGTTTAACTATAATTTATTAAATTTTGTTTAAATGTAGGTTAGGACTCTTAAATGTGTTGCACATTCAAACACATAGTAAAGACAAATGCGAAGATACATTTAACCACTATGACTATTATGTGGATCGAATAAGATATGAAGTATACCACTGAAATAACAATATTGAGAAATATCATCTACACAATAAAAGCTCTCATGTCGAACAGACATTTTGTATTAGACATATACATCCATGATAATACCGTAATTACAATACGTTTTTGAAAAATTAAAAATGGTTCATGCTGTGTCCGAAAATTTGACAAAAAAAGACGCCCAAATACCAGTGTCCTTAATTTCTACACAACTTTTAAATAGGGCATTTCGCTTGTTATATTGTTTTTGATAATTAGCATAATAAAGAAATTGCCTTAGCATAAGTTAAGTTATCGGTTGAAACCATTCACTATCATCGATACACATGATAATAAACAAAAACAGCGCAAATTATAAGGCCCATTTACTTCTCGCAATCGTCTGCAAGACTGTTAGATAATGTGTTAATGTGGACAATATTGACGTACGAAAAATAAATATTGCGAACAATAATTATTCTGGTTACATGTAACAAAGAGAGTTTTCAAAAAAATGGGAGTGTCCAAAATCTTGGAATAATTGCGGTATATGGAAGCTATGAAATATGGGTTCTGCTTTTCAAGAATCAGTGTTTACATTTTGTATGTAAAACAAACCAAAGTATGTTATAGTAAATTAACCAATGTAAAACAGTTAACTCGATGAATTAGGGACTATCAAATTATTTGAACATTTAAATGTACTCGCCAAATGTTCAACTGTAAAACTGTTCAACATTATTAAATTCTTAGAAAGGCTTTAATGTGTTGTAATAAAATACATAAGTAACAATGATAATATGATATAAACCATTTAAATATATTTATATGAATTAGCCACTGTTTCAAATATAGGCATAATATGTAATATATAAGTGTTTACAATCAAACCTGATTTTTCGCAGGTCGCCTTTTCCCATGATGTGTTGGAAAGGCATTTGATTGTGGCTCTGCTGATCAAATCCGTCTCACAGTAAACATCAGCTATTGAACCGTATGTTATATTGGTACCCTTGCGTAACATAGCATTTCCGTTTGCCATTTCGGGCGGCGGCCCACATGCTATAACGAAAAAACGTACGGTGTCACTTAGTACACATTTAGATTATTTTACTATTTTCATTCTGATTTCCATTAAGATTTTTTTTAACTGAACAACTTAATGTTGACTATATTTTCGAATTGTTAAAAATGCATTCACCAGTAACAATGTCTTAGGACCCGCTGCATTTTGTTCCCACTTTGTATTTCAAAATGCATTATGAACATAATTAAACGTATGTACCATTGCTCAAAATATAATCTGCATCTAGCTTGGTCATGTATAGCTTTTGTCTCTAATATAATGCTCTAAACTTTATACAAATGGAATACAGAAGTACATGTGCTGAATTAACTTGAACAAATGTAGTAATGTCTATACCTAATATAATTTAACCCAATTGGTATAGATGCTAATCCTCAAATACCCGCCACATGTCGTGTTTCTGTCTCCTGGACAGTCTAGCCTACAGTCTGATTCCGGCATTATCTTTGCGTTCAGCGTATTTCCACAGTAGCACTCCCACGTGTACTTAATGCACAAGTTTTTGAAGGTACAAATTTATGCTATTCGAAAACTTGCAGCAGCGGACTTTATGGCATGCACTAGCTCGGCCATCAGTTTTGTTCACCAGTTATTTGGTTCAAATAGTATATTAATACAACCGACAATGGACTGTTGAAATAATCCTTTTAATCTCAAAAAACAAATTTTATCACGTTCAAAATTTTACGTGTACATGTTGTTATTGTATATTTATGTTTCCATTGAATGAGTTGTATCAGTGGATAACATAAGTAATAGACAGCCATATTTTACCATTTATTATTTTATTAAACATTAGTTCGTGAGCACATACGTCGATTTATAATATTATTGATAACAATACTTAAATAAGACGTTCAAGAAGAATAACCTCGACAAGTTGACTGACCGAATTACACAACAACTATACAACAAACAAACCTTACCTCCACGCATATCTGTAGTCACTGCAACAACGCGCACACTTCGCTGGTGTGTTTGAGTAAGAGCCTGGCAGCATATTTGGGAGGACACGTGCGTCTTTGCTATCTTTATAACATCCCTCATACACAATATCTGCACAAAACAAGTTTAAACTTTACTTTTTATCATGCTAACATTTCATAATATACATGTTTATTGTTCAAAATAATCGTTTGCAACAGACGTTGAGCCTTGATTCAAATTAGCCAACGGATAGTATTGTTTAAACAAGCTCCGTTAGCGTATGATACATTTCGTCGATTAACATAAAAGGATACTTCAGTGGCACTAGTGATATATTTTGTATAAGTCTTAATTCAAACACCCTGGTTGTTTTGCTGGTTTTCAACGTTTGTGTGGTTCGAGTTTTTTTTTAAATCGATAATCTTAATTAATATTATTTGACCGAATAATTAAATGCGTCCCCGCATTTTAAGTGATATGTGTCATTTCTAGAATAGTTTGATATCTAATGTAGTTTATTAATTAAGCCTTGGAAGTAAATTCAGTAAGGAGTTCGTTGATCGAATCAATACTTAGGATCAAGAGATGATGGATTAGTTCAGAATCATGCAATGTATGCGTAAAACAAAACGAACTTAAGCGCACTTTCCTACACTCTAATTATTGTATACAAAACGTGAAGCATCCTCTGGCCTATGTATGCTATTTATTTTAACTCGCACAGTAAGATCTTTTCCCCGATTAATAGAATACGCGTTAATGTTATTTAAGATTCGGATTAGCTCATGCTCCCTTTATTACTTTTAGGTAAGTATGGGCAATCTTTATTGTAAATATATTACCCATGATAAGCCCATGAACCATAAATACGATAAACACTGTTTATCACTTTTTTAAAAACAGTCAAAACAACAGTTCAACGTTGCGATAATGTAATTCGGCGAACTACACCAGTTGAGCTAGTTTTAAATATATATAACGGTTGAACATTCTTTAAATTCAAACAAAATGAGCGGGCTGTTTATATTCACTCGTAAACAATTGTCAGTTGATTCAAGTGTTAAATAAATGTGCTAAATATAAAAACGATTAAAGTATTTACGAATATAGACATGCACAAGAATCAACAAAGCCATCATTGGCTACAACGACCTTACATCGTATACGCTTTTTACGCACCATTGTTATGAAAATAAACTTCTAATTATGTCAAACGTCAGATTGTACATGCTTAATTGAAGCTACTCTTGCATCATTTCAGTTATTCATTGCACATAATTACAAAATTAAACATAGTCCTTACAATTGTTGTGTTTTGATCGAATAATTTCCTCATGGTTGGTTATTGACAATATACTTGTACAGGAAGCATGATTACACATGTCAATATTCTCAACAACATTTCTTTACCTAAATATATTAGTTTCACTATATTAGTTTATCAGGTTTGCCTAAATACATTTGTTTGGTATGTATCGTGTGTGTTTTTCCAATATCCAAGTGTATCCTAGAAAAGATATCTTACAGCACAATAAGTAATATTACATTTACACGATGTAAACATTTAGCTTTTATAACACACCTATACGCACCAAGAACAAGTATTTCTTAAAGAACGATGTTTGATTTGTTGTTTGATCTAAATACTAAGTTAATATATAATATAAACTATTTCGATGGTTTACGTTGAATATTTGTTATGCACAGTACATGCAGGATTATTGTGTTATCTTAAACATCTCAAGATGGGTATTTACCTTCGACTCTAATTGTCAGCACTATTGAAGTGAAAATTCCAATTCATCTGTAACTGAACATTTCAGTTTGTAAGCGCATATCCAGAAAAATAAACGATTGTTTACATCAGCTTTAATTGCACTTATACAACAGTATATAAGTCATGCTTAACGACGCATCTTATATTTGCAGAACGGCAATCCGGATACAAATTGTGGAATTAAAACACAACATTTAAGTTTTAATTTAAAATTAACGCATTATGTTTATAAGTCCATCGAGGACTGTGAAAATAGACTATATTAATTTGATTATTGGTAGTGTTATGTGTAGCGTTAATAGCAAGATGGAGACGGATGCTAACTGATTATTCAGATTTGCCCACGCATTGAAGTGCTTTGACGTGAGCTTTATCCTAAATACCAGTAAACAATGTGATAATAGAAAAACAAAAAACGTCATGTAAACAAAGCTTATAGTCTTTATATCCAGGTGTTGGTAAAATATCGCTCCATTAGCCGTTACTGTAAAGCAAAAGTATAAGTATTTATCAAATTATTTGAAGGCACATACATCTCTGCTTCCGAATAGTTCCGATTGTGTGTAATAATGCATGTTTTAGTGTCATCGATATTACCAGATGGAACTAGAGATGCATTTTCATTTAAATGTATTATATTAAAGTATTAGAGTGTTTAAAATTTAGTTAGCTGAAATCACTTCTGCTTCGCAGCAGAGGAAGTTGAAAATGGCAAGTTGTCATGTTTTTAGCACGAGTATGCACGTAACTTGAGTTTTTTGTCATCAAATTTAAAATAAGTCCCGTCCTCTTGATTTATAGCGTGAAATGCTTGTAATATATAAATATATCCATTGGTGTAATTGTGCTTAATATCCGGTTGTGCCTAAAATGTGTGTTGGTACTTCAAAATACGGTTTAAACCACACATACATGGTACTGAATATAATCCGGATTGTAACATTGACTTTAATGTTTGCTACTTGAGCTGCTTTCATAACACTTTAAAATAAGTGGTACAGAGATATAGGCCAAAATACGAGTAGGTTGTTTCTTTGCCTATAGGCACTTGACTAAAACAGTATTAACGGTACACTAACGAACGAACGCGATTATATTATAATGTAATTAATTAGTTGAATTCATATTGGCTTTGTTATTGAGCTGAAGACAGCCGTATTGGCCTGAGGCCGCAGGACAATACGGCTGTCTGAAGCTCAATAATAAAGCAAAAATGAATTCAACTAATTAATGATCATTTTATTAATTAACTTTATAATATTATTCACCAAGAAAAGCTTGAATTTCACTTTCGAATTACAGGTTTTGATATTAAATGAAGTATGAAGTTTTCAAAAATAGCCAAATTTCTGTTCTATACAACGTATTGGTGCACAGAAACAATAGCATTTAAACTAAGTATATGACGAAAGATGCTTCCTAGACATTACATGATGCAGGAACACAATTTGACAGGTCGAGAATTATGCAAAATTTACCTGAATAACATTCCAGCCACACTGGATACACTACCGTTGTTTTTAATACAACTCAGAAAGACAATAAGGATTGAAAGCTTTCTTATTGCCATTAGGAATTGTATTTGTAATGTGTAAATCCTCCATGATTTCGAATTAGTTTTGTTTTGGGCGCTCATTGTTGTTCATTGAAAATATTGAAAGTTGTTATTTTTGTACGCTCAAATATTGAACCTTACTGTTGTGGTAACACTGCACTATTGTTTTTGTCAAAAAAAGGAAGCTGAATATATTTGGGGCTGAGTGCTTAAAGTATATTTTTTAAAAGATTTTAACGTTTGCACCAAAACTAAGCATACAACTTTAAAATTGCGTCCAAATCGTCGAAAGTTTAGAGTCTCATATAAGGCCGAGTTTTTCCTGGTTTCTGATTGGCTGAATCTCGTATTGGCCGACCTTTTTCCGTATTTGCCGTGTTTTGGTCCATATTGGCTGCCTTTTTCTCGTATAAGGCGAATTTCGAACTTTATTGGCGAGGCTCAACTTGTGATGGGCGAACAAATTGAACACATTCTTGTCTAATATTATAAAGTTAATTGATAATGCCTGATATATTTGTATGTTATATGTAAGATGCATGTTCAAAATGATCATTGTACACGTATTATGTTTTTAAGATTAAGTCATGGACTCTGGATTATTTATCTTAACGACCACTTGTAAAATATGATTTCTGGATAATGTATACAGGTAAATGTGTGACATTTGACACTTAACATATATTGTTTCAGATATTCAACGTTCGACTCCAAATGGGGAAGCACAGTTGTTCTTGTAGCCACTTTATTGAAGCGAAACGTCTGTTAGATTTTTATTTTGGGGAACAATAAACACGTTGAAATAGCATTAGGTATTCTTTTTGACTGCAGTGTATAGTTCTGGGACTGCCTCAATTAAAGTAAACATCGATGCGGGGAAAATGACCTTAGATAATAGTGGGAGGGCCGCTAGTTGCTCGCACTTCCGGTTGGTAGGTATGATTACCATTGTGTTAAAACGTATACGACATTTATTTTTGCAACATTTGAAGCTGCTATGTAATAAAGTCTCGTTATTAAATTGTAAACCATTTACTATTGAAATAAAGCTCATTCAAACGCGAGCATATGCTAATTTTGCTTTACGTTAGAGCTAAGCTGCATAAGCAAAAACTGGCATTGAGTTACACTTTATTTTGATCGGACGTTCTCAAATATCATATCATAACAATTAAATTGGCCAATGGGATCCCCAATATTGTATATTAAATCATACTATATTTAAAAAAAAGTTGAGTTATAGTGTTTGTTTTATTATTCTGGTAAGTATGAATAAACTTACATAAATTATCAATATGCCAATATTACAACATGGGAGTAAATATTTTCCGAGAAGGCGTTTAATCATTCCTTATTTCATAGTTATTTTAAGATTTGGTTCATAAGTCATTTTAATAATAATTCATAACAATGCTGCGGGTCATTGGTTGTTTTTTGTGTGAATAAGTTAAGTCAAGTCAACAGTTTATTAAAGAAAGAGAGGCATCCAGCCCATAATACATATCATGTAATATACAGAAATTGCAAAGTTGTGTCATAGTAATATTGTACATGTAAAACCATGAAAAAAAACCATAAACGTATTCATTAAGAAATAATCTAAATGCACAAATTCGGATATTCCATTGCATAATCAATTATATATGTAGAATAAGCGCTTGCCGTTCTTTTCTTTTTACAGCATGCGGACCACCTCCTACAATTGCAAACGGAAATACGACGTTACGCATAGATACCAATATAGCATACGTTTCAATCGCTGATATTTACTGTGACCCGGGTTTTACAAGCAAAACCACAATCACTTGCAACTCAAACACATCATGGAAAAAAGTCGCTTGCGAGCAATCAGGTAAGATTTTAAACATGTTTACAGTACGACTATATTTGAAATTGTGTATTATATATGTTATGATATTGACGGATGCGCGTTATGTAATTATAACATAAAAATACAATCATTTCTTACTATTATTTTATACTATTAAACAATCATTTGAGAGTAGAATGTGAAAATTAAGCTGAATAACTGATTCGATATTGCTTAATTAATAATTTGACTATTTCCATGTTTAAATTAACCTTTAATGCTATATTTTAATTATATTCTCAGCGATTAAATGCACAATATTAGTGACAATTCGTGTTGTGTATATATAAATAAGGAGCTAAACTATGTTTATTGCGAAACAAGTAAAACAATATAAGGCGATATCATAGCTTTATGCCGTAACACGTGTTGCGTGACACATTTTGCAAGTTTTACAACAAAATACGTAATTCGTTGAACTCTTACAAAAATAAAAATGTATTGAATGCCATTAAGGTATATAACTTTTTGACTGTTCAAATTCATAAAAACAACCAAGTTTAAAACAATATATATAATAGGGCGGTGAAAATATAAGAAAAGTTAAATAATGATTATTTAAAAACACATTTATTATTCACATGTTAACATATACCACACATTATTTTAAAAAGTCGGCGGCAAATTAAAGTTTGAGGATACCAACTTTGTTAACCAAATTTAACGTGTTGACAAAATTAGGCTGTAGCTCCTCAACATGGAAAACAATTTGAAAAAAATGCATGATATTAAAGAAATATCTACCTTGATATCTATCCAATAGCTTGACTCATACTTACAGGAAGTGAAACGTTTTCTACACTAAGCACGACGCGTGTCAGTACAACGAATTCAGCAACCCATGAAGGATCCACTACTGGTATTGTTAAAAATATAAAACTCCCATATATTGAGCTGATATTCGTTACCTGTACTGAGTATCAGAATAAATAACGTACTTGAAACCAAAACTATACTTATAGTTGTGTCCATATATGATCATCGACGAACATCTTTGGGCTAAGAGAGTATTGCATGATTTTTATATAAGTGTTATATACATAGTTATATAAATATTCACTTAACACAAGCAATTGAAAGTTTCATCTTATATCCAGCTGGTGCTATAGGTATCGGTTTGGCAGTTGGATTACTGTGCACAGTCGGAGCAGTAGCTTTCATCATTGTACTGCGAAGAAGGTTTGGTGTAATCAGTATCATTATATCATCGCATATCAATTTAAAGTAGCTTAATTGTACATTGCAATGAATTAAACTATGCACGCATACGTAATCATGCTATTTTAACCTGATTGTCAAGAATGGTCATAAGTTAAAGACACGCCCAATATATGATGGATACGCTTTTTAAGATATTTATATCAATTCGCCACAATTAGAAATGATGTCACGTCGAAAAATTGATAGCGTATATTGTTTTTCATTTATTGCATATACTTATAATCAAGTTTTTTTTCCAGAAAATTATTACCCTGCTCAAAAACTACATCGAAGTCCAATATTGGCAGTCAGACGTTTGGAGATGTATAGAGCAATCATATGAAGACCTGGTTAACAGAAATGAAAGAAAAACTAACTACTCTGTACTTGATATGAATATCAATTCTGCCGATGACAATGGTCGCTATTACAATATAGAAAGGGGTCAGAATAATGAAAGTGGAACAAATGATAACGGCAATTTCGAATAATATACTAACTAGATTTATTAAACAAATGTTAACAATCACAACTTGAATGAAAAAAACAAACTAAAAACAGTTATTAAGCATGGGCACCAAACACTTTGCTTCGTATAATATAGGGAGGAAAAGGGAGAAACAACACTAGATTGGTCAACTTTGAACCGCTGTTAATAAGGATTGAAACTATTTCATAATCTACTGTAAACATAACATAAACTGGTCAAACTTCTTCGTAATAAATATTGGTATAATTTGTATGTTTACTCCATTGACAAGACACAGTCGAACACTAAAACTGTAAAAACATATGGTCAAATGTTCATAAGGTATACTCAAATGAATGCTAATACGTAAGAAATGTATGACACGTTTCAGTCGTTTAAGATTCTAAACGGTATTGTGTTTTGTAATCACTTAATGAAATATATGTGATAACGATGTACGTGTCAAACCATGTTTATGTATCGTTTATGTATATTGTTGCGGCGTATTGTTAACACAATATCAGTCAATATCGAATTCAGCTCAGCAAATGTTGCTTCAGTGATTAGCATGCTGTAGCTAACTCCCCGTATAACAACAGGCATGTTGCAGCTAACTCCCCGTATAACAACAGTTTTCCGACTGGGGCATTTAAAATCGCTAAACACTATTATTGTGTTTCATACTTAAATCAACTAAGAGTTCACATAAATATTACTGAAATGAATACAGTTTATAACAAATGAGTTAAACATGTGCGCAAAGCCAATTTAAGGGTTCACATTCCTAATTGAGTTCTTCAGTATCAAAATAAATTTGGTAACATCAGCATTACTTTCCAAACTGTACAAATATATTTGTTTCAACTGATCGTAAACCTTAATATAATGATAGGTTTTACGAAGATCGCATCTTTGTTTTAACTGTACTTTCTATATAAAAGAAACACAATTATTCACTTATGCTTTTCATTAACGCACAAACCTGGTGCAACGTGGATTAAAATATGACGTGACTCATATGTATTTCAACATCATTTGTTGAAATGTTCGATTCAAATCGTGCACGAAAAAAAGGATAATACAAATAACGCGAAGTGTCGATCAAGGTTAAATGGAGTAAGACCCTATTTATAACGACACAATTATATTTCATCCATCACGCAGGCGACAATGTTTATCGATCGGGAAACTACTTAAAATTCGTAGCGTGTGCTAATCAAACAATCACCCTATTATTACCGGAACGGAAAAAAACTGAAACCGAAATAAGATTAGATATGTTAACAATAAAACTTTTACACATTAAATTACAATAGGATTACATGAACTAAAAATGCTTGTTCACTGATTTTTTAAATGACAGTTTGCATTTCTAAAAAAAGTGTCATCGATCTTGAAAAACATTTCAGCATTATAGTCAGTCATACAGACTAAATAACAGTCCTGTATAAGATACATATCAAACTGATTGTTTATGAATGATCCACAAGCGAAATCAGTAAAATATGTTAGCGTTTTATTTGTAACGTGGCATCGATTTCTTAAAAAAGAGAGATCCTTTTACTGATTTAGCCTTAAAAATAGGTTATCAACTTCAAACACGTAAATGACCCTGTGGTAACAGTCGCTTAAGAGACAGAAATATAAAGTTATAGCCAAAGTGCCTGGGACAAACACTTTCCGTTCGACTCAATTAACCTTTTCAAAGCAAAATGATTTTATGTCGGGACTAGAATGTATGCTATTGCATTGTATTTATTACGCTCTTATGTATAATAATACACAACATAATTACAAATTATGATTTTTCTAAAGAACTGTTGGTTGGAAGAAGGATGACTGGATTATAAGCATACTATTTGACAAGCATAATTATGTATTAATAATCTGTATTGATTAACTATAAATACAGTGACACTGTATTATACACTATAAATAGTTTTTCCTGACCCGATATACTTTACGACCTTATCAAGTTATGTAATAATTCTAACTAATATACGTACTATTATGGCAATGGTCGTCTGTATTATTTGGCCTGACCGTATGAACTATTCAAAGAATATAGCGATATCATAATTATGCGCAACAGGTTGAAATTGATATCACGTTGGTTCGATAGTTTTCACTGGCTGGATTGGATGACAATCACTTCGTTACAAGCACATGGTTCAACCGTTGACTTCAAAGTATGACCTTCTTCAATGAACATATATGGCGCTTGTGTAAAACATCTTCATTATTTTTTAACACCAGTGAACGATAAGGTCTCATTGGCCACCGTGCACTGGTGCATTTGTATTTTAAAAAATAAATAATAATAATAATAATAAATCTTCGGCGAAAACCCAAGCAGTAAGGGTAAATTTGACCTACTTTGGTTAAAAATTAAAATATTTCCTCCTGAAAGGTCACAGGGGCTGATCAGCATATACGGTAGTCGTGAAGACGCAGCGATGACCTGTAAATAAACTTTGACATTCACACTCACACACACATTATACCTTCATACAAAGTGCACATGGCTCATCACTCTTCTAATGTGTTACCGTATATAAGTATGAACAAAGTAAAGTACAGTTTCAGAAGCTGAAAATGAATCTTAGAATCACTTCGGGGTCTTATTGACACGTTACTTATTGGTCAACAATTATATACGGGAACATAATAAACCTATAGTATTTATACATATCATGTTTGTTTAGGGTATTGATTAATACTTATGCTGAGTTTACGGCATGGATAATCATGTCTCGCATCAGTTATTCTTTATTTAAACATCACTAAAGAATTCTGTTTTTTGTATTCTGATTTTATTACAATGGCAATACAGTTTTTTAAGTGTTTATGGTCATAACACAAAGTTGTATTCGATCGCTGGCTCAAGTAAAGCAGTTTTAAATTATTGATCAATTTAAACGATATAATCTAGTAAGATCCCGCAATTTGTTTTTGATGATCAATACTAAATGCTCAATAAGTGTTTTTTCGGCAGTTAACGGATGTGATGATTTTGTTATAATGATTTATTGACGATAGGTTTAAGATCTAAATACAATAGTCAAACATATATCTTTTACTTAGCGTTTATAAAATACTTACCGGGATATAAAACAATTTAGTAAATAAAACTTCAAAATCATTATTGGATCATAAACCGAAAGCAAAAACAATAAATATTGTTTTATTTTAGAATTTAATTCGAAACCTAGAGCTGTAGTGGCGTTGTAAAAAATAATGGCTATGTAGATTGCTGTGTGTATACATTTGTTGATGAATTGTTTTCACGCATTTATACAAAAAGCAACCGAAACAGGTAGACTCATGTTGTGGATTAAAATATACAGTTTTGCACGTTTTTATACCATATTAAACGTTTGTATATTACGCTTCAGTTTTTATTTTACACGAACGTTCTTTATTCTAAATATATATCAATCAACCCTTAATCATATGAATTCATTAAATCAACGAACTGTTTGCTACACAGTTTTTCTTTATATAACACATGTTTTATGGAAATTGCATTATCTGTTCACACAACTTATTCTGATTAACACGAGAATTTGGTCGGATATTTTTAGAGACCAAACGAAACATTTTCTGGTTCAAAAGTGGCAGGCATTGTTTATCAGGGGTGTTTTGAGGATACTAGTTCCAAACGTGTCCTTCCGTATATGGTGGCCGATTCACCAACCAACAACACACCAGCAGATTGTGCCCGTCGTTGCAGTGACTACAGATATGCTGGCGTAGAGGTCGGGTCTTCTTGTAGATAAAGCTGTTGTGTAATTAGGGAAGTAAACCTGTCGGTGGTTTTATATTTGAGCGTTGTATTAAATTATATGCGGTCGCATAGTATGTTTAAATTGAAGATATGCAAACGCTCATGCCTTATTGCGACTCTCTGCTTAACCTGATGTACTTTCATATAGATCTTTCACATAAGGCAAAGCCACAGTTTCAGTTATTTTTTATATTTTATTTACTAATATACACACTTTTCTATCTTGTGAAAGATCACGAAATAAGTTTTTCGTTAGAAGTTCATGTTCTTATGAATAATATGATCAATTTGACCATCACTGGTATTAAACACTCATACAGCCCATCGCGAAAAATACATGCAATACATGCAATATAAATATATTATAACCAAATCTAAAACTAAACATATACTAGTGATAATCATAAGGTTTAATAGTGCAACAGTCCCTGTCAGGTAATGAAGTTATTTCAGTTGTGTAAGGCAACGATCCATGCTTTGTCTATGAAAGCAAAGTTGGTATTCAACAGCCGCTAAATAAAACTAGTGACTGAGTCATTACATGTCACGAAGACCGCTGTTGCTAGTCTGTTGAGTTCTAAGAATGTGAATCAGCGCATATAAGACAAACATATTGTCAACTGTTGCAAAATATTTACGGAAACCAGCTTGATCCTCGACAATAAGGTCATTTAATAATATATATTTTAATAAACGTATGTTTGGGATTGAGGTGGTTAATTTACTCACACAGCTCAATAAAGTGATTGGTTTGTAGTTCACGTAATTTTACAGAACAAGGTTTTTTAATTTGATTGATTAGCCAAGTAGTCAAATTGCAATGTAAAATACCAAAGTTAAATACTAAGTTAAATAATTGCACACATATATATTTCGTAATTGGAAAGGATGTTTTAATGTACTTTCAATAACTTGTTCATTTAGTACTGGTCGGAATGCTATTTTGTTAATACCCTGACCGCAAAGGCAATGCCGGAATCGGAGTGTTGGCTGATCTGTCCAGGAGACAAACGAACGAAATGTGGTGGTTACTTGAGGATAAGCATCTATACAAATTGGGATAAATAATATTCACTATAACCAGTATAACATGTAATATATGTACGTTTGATATCAATTAATACAAGAAAAGCTGTAAAAGCCATAGCTAAATACATGTTATATTACGTTTAATGGTAAATACTTTATTAGTTAATATGTCATTTTAAATACAATGTTTGACAATCCAGCGGTTCATTGATTGTTCTTTGTGAATAAATGTTGAACCATGTGCAAAAATAGTCAACATAAGCGTATTTACTAGGAAATATAATAATGAACATACTCGGATATTTTAGAGATACCTTAAGATAATCAATTGTATATGTATCATAAGTGCCCACAGTTCATTTTCTCTTCACATCATGCGGACCACCTCCTATAATTGCAAACGTTACGCAAGGGTACTAATAAAACATACGGTTCAATCGCTGATATTAACTGTGACTCTGCTTTGATCAGAAAAGCCACAATCGCTTGCCTTTCAAACAAATCATGGGAAGAAGCGACCTGCGAACTACAAGGTACGATTCGAGGCACTTGAAGATTCTCTGTTTTACTTTTATATCAGACAAAGTGTTGTACGCATGACATGATATTTGATTAATGCATATTTTATTCGCAATTTTATTTAAGTATTACATTACACAATAATTTTGTGTTTCTAAGAATTAAAAAAATGTTAAATAATTTGACAGTTTAACATTGGGCGTGTAAATTAAATGTGATATTCCATAATACATTAATTTAACTTTCCCCATGGTTTAATAACTATTTATTTCGTTGCTGTGATTTACATAAATATGTTAAGGATTATTGGTTCATTAAAAGCATTTTTCATATACCGTAATTCCTCAAAGTTTTCGGACACTCTTATTTTTTGGAAACTTAGATTTTGGAAACTCTCTTTGTAAACCAAACTAATTATTTTTTTCGACTGTCATTTTTTGGAGCTCCATACTGCCCCGATTAACCAAACGCTTGCAGATGAATGCGATAATTAAGTTAGCGATACGCATTGCGTAAGTTTGGTAAATTGTCATGGTTACCGATTATAGTACATGGTGTCACCGGCTAGCTTGAAATACAATTTAATTTTTTGGGAACAAAATAAATAAAAAACGTACTGTAATTACGGTAACAGTATAATTATATGTATATATGTCGAATAAAATATGACTGATGGACTTGAACACTTTAATTGTATAGATGCTGGTCCATATGGTAGTTCAATTGCATACTACATAGCACAAACGATCCAAATACCAGTCATAGTTATATAATGTTGCCTTGACTTTGTGTTTCAATTTGCAATTAATCGAATAAACCTAACTTAAATGTAACCAACGTTTGCTAAATTATATTAAAACATGGCATTAAATAAGTTTTTAAAATATATGTATTTCATTGACGTGACTATTATCTTATTATAACTGTGTCGGTTCATATATGAATAAAGAAATAAACAATCAGTTATGTCACTATTAGATATGGAAAAACGGTGTTATTGTGTTAACTAAAATCAAGAAAACAAGCAGACACTTTCTTATCTCTGACTTAGTTTACAATTTGTAGACTTAATACGCCAAGTTATAAAATGACTCACCAGATACATAATGTCTCTGAAATTGATATGCCGCTTTTCTATGTGCGTATTATACTCATCTGTAAATAAAAGATCTAATTCAAAAATAGAAGCATGTTCGCTGAGAATAATTACATAAATCGACATTATTACAGTATACGTAGCCTAACGCAAACCTTATATAGGGCAGTTAAATGCGAGATTAGCATACTTTAAAACACCTGCACATTTCTAATGCTTTATACTTGACTTTTTTTTTCATTTTGTCAACACAGTTACGTTACTTTTTACTAAGCAGGAGGAACCAATACCATATGTTTTGATTTTTGATAATTGTAATAATTAAGTTTAATATGCGTGTCTGTGTGAGTTAAATTGCTTAATATGGACACGCAATTGACTTATGTATAAGATGTTAGAGAAACATCTACCCCGACATATCTTATAACTTGCATTGTACTTACAGGAACTGAAACTATCGATACCGTGAGCACAGCAAGTGTAGTAACGACGACCTCGTCAACTCATGAAGGGTCCACTACTGGTAATTATACCACTAAAATTCCTTCCTTCACCTAATGGTTCTTCTCCTGATGGTACTACTCTAGGAAATACAAACCATCTAAGTATTCACCGGGACAACTCTATCCTAGGCAGATTAACACATGCACATATCGACGGTCGTACGACAATATATTTCACATAAATCACCCTTTTAGATAAAAGTGAACGGATAGTACGACATATGTCAAACATATAGATTGTCCCAATATTGGTCTGATACTATAAGCTTGCACTGTTTCGGGAAATATTACGCGCTAAAACCCATACTTTGTTTATATTTATGACTGTGCCACTAGACAAGTAATACTAGTATAGTTGCCAATCTGAGAATTTTTTATACTTGACAAGTTTCGCATTTTTAAAACAGGTACGTCACAACCTATTTGAAGTGTGTATCTTTCTTTTACTTAGCAGGAGTAACAGTTGTCATACCTTTTGGTTTATAATAAGTTTTATAATTAAGTTTAATATGCGTGTATGTATTGGTTAAAGTGATAAATATGGACAGACAATCATCTTATGTATGGAATGTTTGAGAAACATCTACCCCAACATATCCAATAACTTCCACTATACTTATAGGAACTGAAACTGTTTCTTCCGCGAATTCGTCAACCCATGAAGGATCCACTACTGGTAATTATACCACTTAACTTCCTTCCTCCCTAATGGTTCTTTTCATGATGGTACATTTGTTCCACTCCAGGAGAAACAAACCATCCAAGTATTCATCGGGACAATTATATCCTAGACAGTTTAACAACTGCACATCTCGACAGTCGTACGACAATATATTTCATATAAATCACTCTTCCGAGTAAACGTTGAAGGATAGTACGACATAATTATGTTAAACATATAGATTGTCCAAACATTGGTCTGACACTCTAAGCTTCTACTGTAATCGGCAAATATTACGCCCTGAAAACAATACTTTGCTTATAATTATGGCTACGGTAATGACATTACATGTAAATCATCGCTTTTCATTAAGAGAGTTTTACATTATTGACAAATACAAATATTAGATACACAAATCGACTTCATAGTACTGATTGTATATTTACATTTGTTTCAGCTGTATATGTAGGTGTCGCTGTGGCAGTTGGATAAGTGTGCGCAGTCGCAGCAGTCATTGTTACTATTGTATTACCAAGACAGTATTGTGTTATATGTGTTAAAAGTTCAATAAATATCCATGTCACATAGCTGGATCATACATTTTAAATGTCGCTTTCTTTGAAATTATGAATAAATACGCGACATATGTTAATGATGCAATGCCCTATAAATCAATTAAGACATATATTGTATTTATATGTATATGTACCCTACATTTTGAAGATTAGTTTTATACATGTCTGCATGTTTTTATATTTAATACATGAACAATCAAACAACTGATCTTAAATTATTTTCATTCATTCCTGATGAAACTATTTCAGATTCCAGATTCCTGCATTTTATACCTTATATAAGCAATCTTCGTAGTTTCACAAAATTTAACGACAAAAACAGAACTCTCCAAATGATTCAATCGTTTCGCGTTGCAACGCTTTATAATTGCACAAATGGGACGAATACTGACACAAATGACACTTCTACCGCCGTATCACCCACGTTAGCAATCATATCGTATGACAATACCGGGCACTATTGCGTGCAATCAGTTGAAGGCACTGTCGATCATTATAACTCAGCAGATGAACGAACTGAGAGCAATTGTGATACTGATCATTATTATTCAACCGAGGTCACAGACCAAACATATGAGCGTATGAAAGATGGCAACGATGAATATGACCAAACAACGAATACCTTATCATCTGAATCCGATAGCAGGAAACGGGAAAATATCTACAACAAACTCAGAACAGACCAGCACGGAGACTATGACTACTTTGCAAGACCCGATCATAACATATCCCGTCCGGGCAACGACTACAATAAAACTAATTTGGCGAGCATAAACGACGGAATCGGAGACTATAATCATATTGTTAGTAAAACTATTGAACGAGTAAATGGCAAAACAGATCGTGAACAGAGTTGCTTTGACTTGTTGCATGGGATAAAGACACAACTACAACCATTAGACGATACGGATTATGCTCACGCCAAAATTTAGACAGGAATTGAGTGACGTTATTATGAAATATTTATTAGTGTTAATTTTTTAATGACTCAAAAGCCACAAAATAGGTATATAACATATTGATATTTTATTTTTAAATACCTATTTAACTATAGGCATGCCTTATTTGTAGTTGTGATAATACTTTTTCTGTGCAGACAAAACTCTAAATCAGAAAACTTTTGCAACAACGTGTATGACAAATAGTACATTGCTTCAAAATTTATTACAATATAGTTTCTACCTATGAAACATTAGAAACACGTTTAAACGGTAACATCAGCACGAACGTGCCATTAATTAGCACACCGCAAATTGTTTCGCAATTATGCATTCAAATTTTCAAATTTTTCAACTTTAGCTTGTATGTATATTACATGGCATACTATATCAGGAAGTGCGCTTGACAAGGCATTCACTATTATCTCGTTTGGTGATAATAAGCTTTTAATAATCAACTCAAGTCAAGGGAAGGAACTTCTACGTCCGTTTTGTATCTTCTACACTTATGAACTCACATAATTGGTTCCCTTTGAATCTGCTACACACTGCTTGATATAAAGGTACAGTTGCTGTAGATAGCATTGTTATATTTAATTGTTAATCTTATATGCATAATATTTTGTTCGAATACGTGCTCACATCAGTCCAAACATGTTCTGAACGTCAACGAAGTACAGTTACGATGCATACTTCAATACATCATAAACAAAATACTTCAAATGAACATACAATTCAAACCATAGTTACATTTGTTGTTTCCATTGAAGTTGAAGTACAAACACATAGCCAGAAGGGCATACTATATTTCGTATATATCTCCTACCCCTTAGCATATATATTGTATTTAATACACATATCCTACCTATCTTAAAAATTAGTAATAAAAAAGCTTTATCAAGGATATCTTCACTCATTGGTAAATATATAACATAATTAAAAATTAAGCCTAATTAACATTAACAGGAGATACATTTGTTTAAGTTACATCGGATGGCATTTAATTTTAAACAACTTACCAATATAATACAAACCAATACAAACAAGACGACATAAAACATAAACATGATTAAAGCTGCAACGATCAAGTTGATGCCTAAGAGGTTTAAACCGGTTTAATATCGCGCAAAACCTCACATTTTGTCTAGCATTGTTGACAAAAACACGTGCAAATACATATCAACCTACACCCACTGTCATGTTAACATTCAAGTATTAACAGACGATTCTGAGACATACCATGTTGTCGCTCGGAAAGCATAAAATTACCTATTTATCTCAATTTGACCTTGACGTTTAAGAATTATTAATCGCGACTGGTGTTTTCTATTTGCATATTATGCGTCAAGAGTGTAACAGTTGTACATCGTTTGTTCGCATGCATGACTTGAAAAAGATGTATCCACATCACTAATTCATGTTGCGAAATAAAATTATTTAGTTTTAATAGTTTATGTTGTTTGTGTCACGTGTTAAACGTTAACAATAATGAAAACCTTCGTTAATGAGGTGCCGATACAATATGTGTCATGTTGTTTCATGGGCATTTGCAAAACAACGCAGGTTAAATTACACGACCACCTATAAGCAATGCCGATTTAGACATTTACAATGAGATATATCAAGGTTAATCGATCCACCAATGGTCCATTAGTATTTATCTCTTCAAATAAAAAACAATCGGTTAAACATAATATTGTTTGTGTTTACACCATTACGATAAGGTACACCATGGACATATATTTACTTGCGCGTGCTTTTAAATATTGCCGATAACCTTCAATATATATTTTCATGTTATTATAATCTACTGAAATATAAATAATAGTTTTAAATATTAAGTCAATTATATTCAAATGAAGTTCTTAAGTATATTATAAATCATTTACGTTTATAATATCGCATTCGGGCCAAATTTTTTAATTCAATTACATTTGAATTTAATATATCCCGATCGTGCTGCACGTGTATATCCCGTGTGCAATGGTGTTAAACAATGGACACGGGTGTTCAGGAAAAAAGGTAATAATTAGTAGATGCTTATTAAAATAAACGTAAAATCGATTTTCAAATAAAATTTAAAAGAAACAAAAGTTATAATGGTAATGTGTTTAAATAACAGTTTGAAAGAAATGTAAACCTCCGTATTCGGGTCGGATTATATCGCTTTACTTAATATTTGTTTACGTGTGCGTAGTCCGACCCGTCTGATCTGACGACTTTGATCTTCATACCATACATGGCGTCGTAATCCCCGCCTTTGATATCAGTATATGTTGCACCTGCTTTATGAGCAGTGTGTTGGATATGATTATAGTCATTACCGGCATTCTTTCCATTATTTAATCTTGCTGAAGTTTTATCGTAATCGACGCCTGAAACGTTGTCATCGTTATGTCCGCGTATCCCGACATGGTCGTAGTCACCAGGGCCGTCAATCTTTAGTTTGTTATAGATATTGTTTGATTCATGGTTATTATTTACTGAAGATAATGCATTGGTTGTGTAATCATAATCGCCATTATCATCTGTTACACGTTCATATGGTTCTTCTTTGTCGTCTATTGAATTATAGTTATCGGTTCCATTATGTTCCTCGTCTGTTTCATCTGCAGCACTAAAAGTGATCAGCGTTTGTTTCATATGACTGTGGGACTATCTCTAATATAAAGCAGCTATGGTTATCTACGGGATTATCCAACTTTTTCTCATCATCAATTTCTCGTTCTTCGCCGACATTAGGTTTGTCCGTGTTCGTGTTCATTTTGCAACGTAATACTCCTCTGAAATAAATTAACCATGCCAATATTAATATCATTTAAAATTGATACATGCTGAACAATATCGTATGTGCATGCTTGTCGTCTTAAAAAATGTCTGTATTTAATTGTTGATTAATATATGGGTTTTAAAATTTTAATGGATAATTAAACGATTTCATTCAAAATACCCAGAACTTAAATTATAAAATACACGACATCTGTTATATCGCCTAAATCGTGTCGTGGACCACCAAATCACTAAAATGTGTCTCATGATCTGAATCATCCTAAACATGGTCAATCCATCTTAATCGTGCTGAGAAATATAAATAAAAGGCATTCGTGCATATACCACTATTGAGATATGATATTTTTTTTGAAATAGTGTCGATATATAAGGTTGATTTCTCGTGAATATCTGCTTTAATAGATTTTTTAATTAAGCATATTTTTTGTCTTGAATTTTGGTAAGGATATAACATACGATTAGAAAAATACCTTTTTCTCAGAATAACGATTGCAACAATTGCTACACCTATAAACACTATTCCAACTGACACCCCAATACAAACGCCTACTGCTGGAAACTCTGAAAAAACGTGGCATGACATTTATGAGCTGTAATAACACGAACTGTTATGTAAAATTGCACATAAAATACATATATTTTTTTGTTATTTGACAATGTTAAATATGCAATCGAGTATATGGGATATGTTTGCCACGTATTTAAAAGTGACATAGAAGCTACGATTTTTACCATGTTTCGAATCTTTGGTCTCAGTCATCATAGAGTCCGACTCAACAGATGTTGACAATTCAGAAGAAGGAGCATTCGATGATTGAGAGATCGATACTTTTGCGGTAGATAAGTCCATCACTTGAAAACCAGATTTAGATGCATGTGATACAGTAACTGCAAATGTTTGTTCAATCAATTCAGTTTCTATAGGAAGATTGACAGGTTGCGATCGTTTTTTGAAACCGCATGCAAATACTCTTTTTTGTTTTTGATGATCGTTTTACTATTTTCTCGATTACCACATGTTCCCAGATCATAATTGAAGCCTTAATGAACAAAATGTTATGCGCAATATATGCAATTTGAAACAAACGGAACCTGAAGTGACCTATTGCATGGCGTTATCGTGCGCATTTATGTAAAGTAAGCAACCAAATATTAGCATTGGTCTGCAGGCTTTAATAAAAATACGTATATATGTGTCGTTTTTTAGAATGAGATAAAAACGAGTTGATATTAAATTAACTATCATACAATACTTTGTTTTATAAGCAGCGTCAATTAGATTACGTAGAACGTTACCATAAACTCGCTTACAAACCAAATCATTGTGGTAATTAGGGTTGGTTATGGTTGAATTCCATTTTAAAACAATATGATCGTTAACATCTTAAAATCAATAATATTGTCTACATAAGCATTGCACTTCATTGTGGTTGTTATGTGATTACCATTGCTGACACAAAGGGCGTGTTTGCTGCCCTCGCAAAGCCTGCAAACCACTACTTCCATGTTTCAAAAAAGCAAACTGCTTGTCATTACTTTCTTTGAATAGTTCTGAAATATGAAACGCATTTTTCGAATAGTGATAACAACTATGATAATATGATAATGCACAATACACTGTATATGTTTTTGTTATAACAGCTGTTCGACTAGATTGTCCCTATATGAAATGTACGTACGGCTAGCCTAGTGGCTAGTTTTACTGGGCCGTACGACTAGCCACTGTCTTTAATAATATGCTCAGGTATTAAAATATTAATTGTACATCAATTAGGGTCTACTTTATTTGTACACTAGTGATCAGTCCAAATTAACTGGATATGACCACTAGAGCTATTACCATTTGTTTATAATGTAAGGAAAAAAAGTTTTGCTAGAAATGAATTACATTTCTCATCCATTTTAAGCTCTCCTATTATCATTAAATATGTATATATATATATATATATATATATATATATATATATATATATATATATATATATATATATATATATATATATATATATAGGGGAGCTTTCCTAATCAACCCGGCGTCGGCGTTCCCGTAAGCGTTGTGATGTTAGTTTTCCTACCACCTCAAAATTTGACCTATGGCTTTTATATTTTGCATACTTCTTTAACAACATGCTCCCAACCTATTAACAAGAACAGACAACTGTATCAAGCATTTTGTAAGAATTGTGGCACTTTGGTTACTAAGAATATGCATCTTATTGATAAATCTATGTTAAAGTTTGCGTACAACCTCTAATATTTTCTATGTCACTTGACATATTGCTATCATATTTTACATACTTCTTAACCAACATGACCCCAATCCATAAACAGGGGCAGACAACTGTAACAAGCATTTTGTAAAATTTATGACCCTTTTTCCACTTAGAATATGCAAATTATTGATTAATCTTTATATATAAGTTTGCGTACCACCTCAAATGTTTTCTATGTCCATTAACATATTGCTTTCATATTTTGCATACTTTTTTACTAACATGACCACATTACTAACATGACCACAATCTATAGACAAGAGCAGACAACTGTATCAGGCATTTTCTAAGAATTATGTTCCCTTTTTTAAACTTAGAAAATTCAAATTTTGGTAAAGTTTTGTGTATAGGTTCACTTTATTCCTAAAGTATGAACGCTATTGCTTTAATACTTGCAACACTTACAAACAATCATAAGGGGACTGTGCAGGCAAAGTTATGTAACTCTGACTGGCATTTTTAAAGAATTATGGCCCCTGTTATACTTTAATCTTAGATAATTTAAATTTTGGTTAAGTTTGTGCTTTAGTGCATTTTACTCCTAAAGTATCATAGCTATTGCTTTCAGACTTGGAAAACACGCTTACTACGTGTATCGTAAGGGGACTGTACAGGGCAAGTTGCATAACTCTGGTTGGCATTTTTCGGAATTATGACCCTTTTGTGTCTTAGTAACTTTGAATATGTTGTTAAATTTTGTGTTTAGATCCACTTTACTTCTTAAACTTTGGATAAATAATATTATGTGAGCACACCATATCACATGAGTTGTTTTAAATTGCTTATTAGTAATATATTTATGATATGTTTGTGGTTTATGCCAGAAAATAGTTTATATTGCTAATTGTACCGATTAAAGTGCCGCCTGGATTCAGGGCGCTGAACTTTCTATGGTAAATTGTGCCAGATGTTGCAACTCCCAGGGACCCGTAGGGTCAATAAAGCTGGGAGTTGGATTATTGCAACTAATATATGAGCAAGACTGGGCTAGAATTTATTAATACACTTTGTTGGCGATAACTAGTTATGTTTCATTTGCATGATTTCAAATATTAAGAGACATTCTCTCAAAAGTGAAACGCTTTAAACTCCGATCAGTGTGTTGTCCACAGAAACATGCAATGCCCTAATGGCAAAGGAGTCATACATTTCCTTCGCTAGTTTTGTTATAATCAGTTTTTGTACCAAAGTAAGTCACGAATATTCGACAGGTCGCTGAGGTTCGTTCATCACTATCTATTTGGAACATTAGTTGTTCATAAACTGTTATCAATAATTTGACGTCATGCTGATTAACACCAAGCAAAGCTAGTTTATTGTGAGGTTTGAACCAATCAGAGTTAAGCATTCATTGTGTCGAGTCGAAAAATTGAACGCATTCAAAATACACAAAAACATGTTTATAAAACCGATGAGAAATCTGATGTATCGATAAGAAAGTTTCAAAATAAAGTTTGTTATCTTTTTACATTACATTTGATTAAATCAGCTGTTGACAATTAAGATTATTGCTATACCAACCGTTTAGAACGAGGAACACCTTATTGAAAACTTATATAACGTATTATCTTAACTAAATATTGTATTATTCTACATTAAGATATAGGCACAGACTGCAAAAGAAACTGTCTTGTATGCACTAAAGATTTATGAAAATGTATTTCAATAACTTATATATTTGCAAAAAATAAAGTTCCCAGCGGTTTGTTTACATTCTGCATAGCCCGTGTGTAAACGTGAAAACCCCGTTGAGTCTGCACCCTTTATACTACTGTGCTAATATATAGTTTCTTTAACTTTAACATTTGGTATACGTGTACGACAATTAAATGTGTTGATCACCACACTTAAAGTTAGGATCTCTTAACTTCGGTCAGGTCAAAGTCAATACAATATGGTAAAAATGGTTAATGATTAAAACAAATGACGATTCTTAGAATGATGGTTCAATTTCGCTTTATAATTATGACGATATTGTTTAGTTATTGATTATAATTTTGTTAGTTAAATATTGTGAACTTTGTGTCAATCATTCCTCATTCTTTATGAAACAAAACTGATAATGTATAGGATATAGCAGATGTGGGTGAAACATTATTAACAATTTAACTAGACGGATTTTGGGATACAGCGTAAAGCAATACCCTTAATGGGGCCTTTTCACTGATTTCGGCATGTATTGAAGTGTGTCAGTAAATGCTTTATATTGATAAATGTAAACATTGTATCTAAAAAGCTCCAGTAAAAATAAAAATAAAATTAAAGAAGGAAAAAGATATCCTTAACTGGGCTCGAACCACTGACCCATATAGTAAAAGTCAAACGCTAAGACCACCATCCGCGCTCATACAGTTAGTGATATGTTTTATACTTTATATAAGCAATTCTTGTAGTATCACAAAATAAAAACAACAACAACAGAACTCTCCAAATTATTCAATCGTTTCGCGTTGCAACGCTTTATTAATTTCAGGTCTTTAAATCGTCAAAAGATGTATAATATGGATATTTTAGAGCATGATAAATGTTCAGGTATTTTTGTATCCTCACAAATATCATAACTACAACGAACATTTGCGATTCTGAAACATCCTTTTAATTTTTGTCAATTTGCCAACACGTGAAAAGGTCCCTTTTAAATATTTCATATTTACTACAGAAATCCGTTCGACAGCACCGTCTTGTTGATGGGGGCACATCTTCCGAATGATCGGGACCATTATCGTCGGTGGCATTTGGTTGTTGCATAGAACGTCGTCCGATAAGTGCATGAGTTTCAATAAACCTCTGGTCAGCTGCGCATTTCTGTGAAGCAAGATACATTACGGTAAACAAAGCCTTCTTGTTTACGCCAGTAGTGCAAGGCTTCCTAAATCGGTATAGTTATGTATTATAAATTGATGGCAATGTAGCTTGACGTATTGAGAACGTTTGTGTATCATTTATAGACGTTAAATAAATAAATAAATGAATTGCATAACTATTTTTGTCATGGAGCATGACTAAATGTGTTGGGATCGCTAGAACGTGATCATAATTGGTGCTTACAAATGGTAGACTTTTTTTGCAATTTATCAAGACGAAGCATGCGTTTTCAAGCAAAGACTATTCTATTTATATGTGAACCCCTCAAATAATGGTTTTCAGTGAACTATAACCCTGCAGTTTGGAACAGCACACTGAACCTTGCCGGTGGATAC
Source organism: Dreissena polymorpha (assembly GCF_020536995.1). NCBI lineage: Eukaryota > Metazoa > Mollusca > Bivalvia > Myida > Dreissenidae > Dreissena > Dreissena polymorpha. Next base: position 35,598,022 of record NC_068369.1, read on the forward strand.
AGTGCCATTTTAAGATTTATTTAGAGTCCATGCCAGGGTGCAGACTCAACGGGTTTTTCAGGGGTTTACACACTGGCTGGACAGAATGTAATCACACCTTTAAGAACTTAAGAAGTTATTGAAATACATTTTCAAAAATCTTTAGTGCATAAAAAACAGTTGTTCTTTCAGTATGTGTCGATGTCTTAAGGTATACGAATGAATCCATGATTACGTCTGAAATCGGAGACAAATTGTTGACGTTGCGTGAAGCAAAACCGTGTTGTACAAATCAAATTTTAAACAAGACCACACGCTTATTAAATAAAGAAATTTAAGTATTTCACATTGTCATAAGCAGCATAAAAATTAGTATGTTATGCTAGTTTGCATTCTTAAGAAAAACTGTTTTAAAAGGTGAAATAAAGCACCATTTACCGCCGTGTTTAAATCCATTAAAGTGAAAAGGTTGATCCCCACAAAGTCACGTGATCCTGCAACCTCAAGCAAATGTTCACTGACATACGACAATCGCTCAAATATTTGTTTGTGTAGTGACTTACACGAAGCCCATAACATCCAATATGAAATACTGCCTGTCCAGCGATGCTCAAATCCTCAATGAAGCAAGCCTCGTCTTGCCCGCACACTTGTATTCTGGGACATGTCGATTGTCCTTGCTGTTGTAGGCATGCGTAGCAAAGAGGACCACGTTATGTTGAGTAGCCTGTACAAACGAACAGATGTATAAATTCAGCAGAGTAAAATCGCAGTAAATCAAGTCAATAAATTATGACACTTCCTGCATTTGCAGTAATTATTACTGACAGAAATCATCGTTATATGCTATGTTAATAATTTAAATCGCAAACCAGCTGTATCCGACAGAAGGTCAATATCATAAAACGTGTATATTTTTTTTATAAAACAAATGCATAACGTAATATCCCATTCAATCTAAAACAATTGTATTTAAAACATTACATTATTAAAACCCCTCTGCCTAAATCACTGCAATGTGTATATTTCTTTACGATTGTGACACAAGGTCTAAAGCATTAGAGACATGTTCAGTCACTTAGAACCTGAACGCAAGCATACGACGAATTACCTTTGCTCCCACACAGATAAAGCATACAATGAATTACCGTTGCTTCTACAGAGATGAAGAATACAACGAATTACTTTTTCTTCTACACAGATGAAGCATTAAATGAATTACCTTTGCTTCCACACAGATAAAGCATACATCGAATTACCTTTGCTTCCACACATATGTACATTTCACATGTTGCCAGTAGGGCAACACTGGTTGCAGACTATATGATCTCGCTTGTGATTAAAACGTGTGTTACTCAAAACACCATCATTAGCATTATCTATTTCATCCGTCCAATGTTTCGCGGTGACATTTTGACCATCTGACGATAAATCTGAAAGTTGCCTTTTTGAGCTGTACATTGCTACAAAATGAATAAATGTTTATAGTTATAAAACATAACATTCTAGATAAAGAAATCATGAACGTACTATCGTTAAAGATTATGTTCTTCAGAAACTGTTTTCAAATCAGGAAAGTGACAAAAATATGCATTAAGCTGAGGACAAAACACACGAAGATATATAAAGATTGTTCATAGTTTGCAGAAAAAAAGCTAAAAGGGTTCGTTACTTCATGGGATTAACATGCATTACATGTATTCGTCGGTGTACATATTTTCAACGAAATACTTGTTGACTTTAATGCATATAATGCGTGTCGTTTCAAACAAATCTGCACTTATATTTAACTCCGATAACATTGTGAAGTCTACAAGTACATAAAGGGTACAGCATATGATATTTCATATTTCAATTATGCATTATCTTAACATAAAACATCGTACCCGAAAGTATTTTTTTAAGTCTGATCCTTTGCCATTCTTTACGCATACCCATTTAGCGCAACCCTCTTATTTAGAGCGCGCTTATTGCTGAAAAAGTAATCATGTAACTTGGCAAGAACTTTTTTACACTTTGGTCCCGGCATCCAAGTGAGAAAAGCATATGTCTACTAGGCGTCACATGGACGTCGGTAAAGCATTCCTTTAAATTAAAAAGCACAATGAATTTGAAGAAGCAGCTCACGCTTTTGTTGAAATAATAAATCGCCTGCTAAGCGCTTATATATTTTAACATTGTATTAATATAATTTTTAGTTCAATCATCATGTAAACCTAAATTAAATAAGACGCATTAAATTTTCTGACACTCATACAATAATCATATTAAATGATTTCTAACCACATTATAATGCCCATCATTGTAACGTTATCACACGTGACTTTGTTATGATCCATAAATATGTTTTCTATTATAAACGAAATATAGTTGACGTGAAAATAATAAATAATATGTTACATAATGACATTATAGCGCCTCTATTTGGAAAATGTCAGCTTGCATATCGACAGCCCTGGAGCTTTTATTCGGTTAATAAAGGGAAGCAACTCCGACAGAAATCGACATTGGGAATGTGAAAAGGGTCTATTGTACACACATGACCTTACCTTTAGTGAAATGGGAAAATAACCCAGCACCAAACTATGGAACTGTGACTTATAATGTGATCTAGGCACTTTGTTCTAAACGGATACAATACGCCTATGAGAAAATGTGCTCGCGAGTTAACAGAATATATTTAAGAAAACTCACAAACAATGGTGTGTTCAAGCACAAGTTATAGTAACTAAAGCTCGATTGGTCAATGTTGGTTCCGGTACTAGTTAAATTCACCCTTGTTACTCTTAAGTATACTTAAATATACTAAAACGTATCCGACCAATTAAGACTGTACCCGATTTTACTGTCATAAAACGCTCGGAATACGAAACACTTTTCTCTTTGAACAAAGTCTGACTCAACAAACTTTTTGAGTAGGAGTGTCGATAACATAAAGGGCATTTTACAGAACATTGACATAAATATAAACATAACTAATTTAAAAAAGCCGGCAACGACCGATTTAGCATAATAATTGTCAGGTTCGTTTGAGTATATTTTATGTACCCGGGGTACATTTAAGTATACTTAAGAGTACCCGGAGTACATTTAAGTAGTACCCGAGCCGACAATGACTAATCGAGCGTAACTAAGAAAAACAACAGCTGAGGAAACTATGACAATAAATTGACAGACAGAAAGCCCCAAAAATTGAATAATGACCTAAGACAAAAGCTGAGGTCCATGTACAGTTTAGTAATTCCTAGCTGGTTGCTGTAATGCTATTGGGCCCGAAGTTGACAATCGACTATCTCCGGAATTCTCCGTAAGATTTAAGCAATAAATCGTCTGCTAATCCAGAATGCGAAGTTAAGTGTTATTCGGTTTTATAAATTGTACCGAACATATTCGTCCAGTGTATCAGCGGGTGTTTAATCAAGGATTTTAAGCGTACTGTTACACATTGACAAACATTGTACATCCCACAAAATAATAATACAGAATATATTTAGATATTGTTCCATATGAATGTAAACTACCCACATTTCACATATTTTTTTTTAAATATTGATTGCAATAATGTTTCAATTGTTAACAATGGACAGGTCGACAGAAATACAAGTTAAATACAATTGAACCCTACCGCACAATGAAATGAAAAGTATGCTCGATTGGTCGTTGTCTGCTCAGGTACTACTCAAACGTACTCCGGGTATTCTTATGCTTAAAAGTAACAGGGATACAGAAAATATATTTTAAAATACCATGGATAATTGCTGGTTGATTAAGCGTATTTTCCGTACGCGGTGTACATTAGAGTATACATAAGAGTGCCCGGGGTTCTTTTAAATTGTACCTGAGCCGACGACGACCAATTGAGCACAATGGAGCTGTGGGAAGTTATTCGTCAATATTTTAAGCACATGCGGTCTATTTCAGAAAAAGTGGCTGTTCCCCACATGTTTGCTTGCCTTTATTGTATTTTAAGGACATAAACCGGTACCATAAATAAATACGGACAAACTCTTGCGATGTACAATATATTCAGTATTAATATGTTTCCGAAAGGAATACAAGCATGTGCCTACCTCGTACTGACCGCATTCGGATATGGCATTGCAATCATTGGGTTGAGGTATATCATTGCAAGACAGACATTTCAGGGCATCTGTTCAATGGAAAACCCAAGGTATAGGGTAAGAAAGAATATTTTACTTAAAACAATTAGAAAATATCAGTTTATTTCTTGAGCATTGATGTGCACCAGATAAAAATGTTGCTTTTAGCATTACCAAGTTTGTTAACCCGGAACAACCTTTATATCTATATCAAATATTCCAAACTGATCTGTACATGATCATGTATGTTCATTACCGTCTCTCAAAATCGGGCCCGTCGCGGGGTAACAAATTAAGCCAGCACTTGTTCGGTATGTTTAACATTTTACAGAACAAGAAAGTCTGTTTCTGTTATATTATCTTCAATTGAGAGACTTTGAATAAAAACATGGCCATTATATTATCCAAGCCATCAAAAAAAGATAAATAGTTTGCAAGAGACTAAGAGAACTTTACATTACAATAGTACAGTTGATAGAAATTAAAGTAAATATAATAAATAGTTAAATCGGCAGGCATCAAATTAATACATGTAGAATAATATGCTTACGAGGTGATGTAAACGTCGCAAGTACACGTAGAATGCCGGCAACAGAGAACATAACTGTATAAAATGACAGAAGGACATAATTTTTCGATTATAGAAGCTCAGCGCGAGAAGTCACTTTGACTTATTATGATAGAAGAATGTAATTTATTATACATCGATTTGTAGTAGAAGCATCATGTGAAATACATATTGCTTACTGTATTACAAAAGCTCAGCTAACATATCACAATGTCTTATTTTAGTATATCAAAACATGTTACCGTTCATCTTTATGAGTCCAAATTCCATTAAGTTATCTACCATTTTCACCTTTTTGCAATATTTCTTCCATGACCTTATCTATGTCAATAATAGAAGGATGTTGCTGATAAGAAGAATAGCGTGACTTTAGTTCAAAAAGATATTCAGAGTTTGTATTGTACGCCGGCTAGTTTAGTTTAAACCTATTTATTTAGCTCAATTGCATAGAAAGCCTAAGGCATATTTGAAACGCTCTCGAGTCAGTTTCCTGGGACTAGAATCATTACTTGGTGTCTATTGTGGAAATCTAAAGAACGCTCCAACAATGGGAATCGAACCCGTGACCTCCCGATCGCTGGCGGACACCATATCTTCTAAGTCAATGCAACTTGAACAGGATAGTTTAATGAACTTCTATGTCTGTAAATAATCACACAAGTTGTATAAAAAAATCAACCATTTATTACAGATGGCGTAGAAATTCAAACTTGGTTTTGTAGGCGCTGAAATAATCTACAATACTGGGGAGGTAACCACTGCGAGAAGAAGGTTTGACGACACTGATATGTTTCCTTGCCTCAATGTCTGTCAAATATGTGCCGAATTTACACACGTTGGAGGTGCGGAAGTCGAGTGGTAACACTCGAGTCTACCATTCCAGAGTTCCCCGGTTCAATTCCTGGACGGGGCAATGGAAATTCCAGAAATCCTTCAAGTGTTTCCCACCCAGCTAGAGATGTACTGGTATGAAAGCCATGCAATTCTCGCGTGTATCAGTGCTATACACTGAGCACATAAAAGAACCAATGGGTCTATTCGCAAAGAGCTAGGGTATCGCACCCGGAATCCTTGTATTTCAATACTGTCTCTTCTGCATGCTGTCTCTTCAGCAAAACAAAAAGACCCCATTGGAAATAAGTGCTTGCACTGTCATGGGTGATCCTTGACTGCGAGGTCAAAGTAAAAAAATAAGAAAATTAAAAATAAACGCCCTAACGTGTGTAAGTTGCACCAGTTTTAAAAACCTTCCAATAAAACGTAAATCCGTGTGTGCTTTGTTTTAGCCATCCATAAGAATTGTTTATAAAATGAACTTTTCTTTATCGGAATTGAGATTGCTAGAAGCAAATTTATTTTATGAAAACTTCCTCGTGATTAATACTTATTCATAAAAGATGCGCGCGATGCAAGTCAAATACAGCGGTATAAACAGTATACGCTAAATTAAGCTTAATTAGTGCATACGTTTCACTTAAAAAAAATATGTAAGGAAATGACGATGCTTCAAAATGGTGAGCCTCTAGATAAAATAAACACGGTTATGATAAAACTGGAAGTGTATGCGTAAAACAAATATCAGTCCAAACACCATCAATAATATAAGGACTAGAAAAGTATCATGGTATAATAAATAGTGTATGCTCACTTGCAGGGCGACTGATAATGTGTTGTTATTGGTATTCAAATAACATTAAAGCGTGTACATTATAAATAATGAATGTCAACTTGCTTTTAATATGATAAATGACTCGAACCAATTTGTCTTCGTTAAAACTATTATGATACTTTTTGGAATGCAAAATTATAAGTATTTAAATTATGCATGCAGTTTGGAATGTCATTTTTTGTATTGTTAGTCGGACAACTCTGTGAACAGTTATGAGATTAAATAGAGACCATTCTCCGACAGTTATGTGATTCTGTTGTTGTAGAAGTTGAGTGCAACACTTCATTACACTTTGATACATTTAAACATATTTCCAAACTGGAAGTTTTATGCATTTTCATTATATAAATGTGCTGTAAAACTAGATGATACAAACCTGGTATTGATAGAATTGTTTTGGCAAATCTGATGTTGCATACATTATAATGTTTTGCTAAACTGGATGTTGCATATGTGATAATGATAGAAATGTATTGTCCAAATGGATGTTCCATACCTTATATTGATAGAATGTTATTGCCAAACTTGATGATGCCTACCTGACATTGATACCTGATACCTGATATTGATAGAATGGTATTTACAAACTGGATGTTGCATACCTTATATTAATCGAAATGTATTGCCAAACTTGAATGTAAAATGTTTATTCGGTGATATAATAAAGGAACGTTATAAACAATTAACGATATATCTATATACTATCCGAGTGTACTGCAATACATTAGAAAGGTGGTTAAAAAAATCCTTCTGTCTACCTGTTTTGGTAATTAGTTTTCAAACTGTTGTGGTTTACAATCTATTTAAATCAACACGTTAACTCGTAAAACTTTCATTACATGGCTTATGATTAGACATCTTGATGTAGCCCATTCAAACTTTTAATTCACTTTATCGAGTTAACTGCTGATTTTAAAACCCGAACATCGCACCGAGTTGTCACGACATGGGTGACTGGCTGTGTATAGACACCAACAGAGAAAACGCTCCCGCTCAATACACTGTGTTCGAATATAAGAACATTATGAACCTCACTATGGGAAAACGGGGTTTATTGCATTTGTGTAAATGGTCGTCCCAGATTAGTCTGTGCAGTCAACAGAAAGACAACACTTTCCGCCTCGACTGGATTTTGCTCGATATTTAACAAATATAAAATGAAAGTGGAAAGTGTCGTCCCTGATTAGCCTGTGCGGACTGCCGGTCGATACCTTACACACATGCATTAAGCCCAGTTTTCCAGAGTAAGCTCATTTATAGACAGGAACTCATAACATTTCCTTAATTAATTTTCGCAAATAACGATTTGATGCCGTCGAGCCGATATATATTAACAGTAGATTATCGACTAGCCCTTACTGGATTGGTGAAGTGGATCAATATGGGGCGACTAAAGTGAAGGTAATCGGTTCGAGCTTAGCTTTTTATTTTGTTGTCGCAATATAACCGCTGTTGACTTTTTATTGCAAATACTTAATTAATAATGTCGAAATAATTTAACTGTTAAACATATAGTATGTGTTGCTTTTTTCTTATTATATGTGTACTTCATTGAATAATAACAGTAAAGTTAACACAATCCCTTTATTATACTCTCAGTCACAATGTTATATGAACTATCCGTATACAAATGTTAAATTTTATTATGCAAATTGTCCATGCGTTTTTACACTTACTTATACACATAAATCGTGCGCTTAATGCACACATTTTTTTAAAAGTTATGTATGATCTCCATTTGAAATCGGGTACATATGTGAACGGAATTCAAGAGGAAAATGTTAAATATAAAGTACAAATAACGATTATTGTTTGATCGCCAACGTCATGCAGTGTTCTCTACTTTGATAAGGTTCATTTTCTGTAATCATTAGTATCTGCACTGTATTGAAAAGGCGATTGAAAAACTTGCTGATGATAACGGTTTTTTTCTCTCCCGAAAATGTGTCTGGGGTTTGTTTATTACATTATTATAATGCATATATTGGGAATTTTTTTTCCATTTTTACTTGCAAAAATGTCCTCAAGTGTTGTTAATTTATACATATTTGCTTGTTGATTTTTTTTTAAATTCAAATAATATAAACAACATTTTTACTAATTCTTTTAAGAGCAATCTTTGTAAAGTGAAAAATTCATCGCAATTGCCTTTTAAAGAAAGTATTCTTTGTTAAATGGTGTATGGAACAAGACTGCATTTATGGGAGGAAGTAAATATTTTCTTTCAATATGTCCCGCGGTCTTACCAGTGTATGAAGATCATCGCAATTCTTTTATTTGAGAGCATTATAGATTGAGCATATAATTATAAACTATTATTGTAAACAGTGTGTGACTATATTCGAACTGCTTTTATTGAAAGTTTTGTAAATTGTATAGAGGTATCGTATGGTACAAAACGGTCTGACTACAAAGTGAACAACACCGCAAATCCTTTTTCTTTGCGTGAAGTATACGCATACTATTTGGGTAAGGTGCAGAGCAGTCTAACCAGTGTTGCGTGTCATTGCTTCAAAAACATAAGGCAGCCGTGTGATGCAAACGGACTGGTACAAACGGACTCGGTACCTTTGGTTGACCTGGATGGAGAAAGTTTAATCGATTAACCATTTGGTACAACCGGGCTGGATTAGAAATGTGTCGCCTTTCGTTGGCAATTTTTCACTTTAAGTTTTGTGTGAAATTAAAGTTGTGAAACAAAGTGACCCCACGGATTTTATATACGGATGTTTTATTAACAGCACACTTCATTTCGGTGAATTAAACAGTTAAACAGGACTATTAAATTCATCGATATTGTCACAGGTAACGTTTCATCTTTGATATGTTATGAAGTTATTTTGAATATATTCAAGCTAAATAAAATAAATACATTAAAAGAAAAACGGATTTCCAAATTCCTACTTTCACAGTGAGTACATGATGTGAATTGGTTTGCGTTTTAATAAAAACAACTAAAATAATGACAATAATAACCTCATACTGTACAATGGGTAATTTTATTAACGCTTTATTTATCATTTATTGAAACTTTCACCCATGGTTAAATAGATGCAACGTGCTTAGTTCACTGCAATTATCAGAAACCGGGGTTCAATGCATTGTACTGACAAAATCAACATTCAGTTGTAAACAAAAATGAGCTTCAGAGTATTGTTTTATTTATCGGCGTTGTTTTGACATTTCTTTTACGTATTTTATTTGACAAATTCTTTGTATTTTTAAGAGTTTGTATTAAATTATTCAAAAGCACCGCTTTTTTAATTGAATGGTTTAATTACATGTCTACCGATGTTTGTTATTTGTGTGTATTGCATAGTTTATGAGTGACTCAATACCCGCTGAGTGTCGGTAGTCGCTTCATTAACTTTGTAATTAGTATCATGTGTGGTTATCATAATGGTATTCGACACAATACGGTAATTTCTCGTTTTAAAACTATTCCGGTCGAATTAAATAGTTGTGTCATTAAATGTATTTAATAGATAACCTGCGTCTTAAGCAAGCATACATACGTTACAGTATTTATCAAAGCGGTTAAATGTGGAATTATAATGATACACATATACTTGACCCATACATATGCGGGTATTAAAATTAGCACGCAATAGTAGATCAAGGCAAAAACAGACTTTGGCTTTTTATTCAGAATCAAACCTTACCCAAAATATCACAAACATTTCAATTCATGCACATACATACATATAGCTTGAAATATGCTTCAGGTAACCGTATGCTTGAAACTTGGTCAACTTCAAATGCAAACGCGAATTCAAACGGATAAAAAAATAGCATCATAATATTTCACACGGATGCTTACATCTAGCACACAAGCAAATCATCTAATTAAAACATACAGTTCAGTGCAGATTAGAAGATGTTACACATTTTTAAAGTTTATGAATATTGCCTTTCAGTGTAAAGGAATACTTATCGGTTGAACTATTACGAATGAGGGGGCATTGCCAAATAGTTCATTTCTTGATGACCCGTGCATTTTTCAGTGATATTGAATACCCGGTTTATTTTAATTAGAATGTGAGGTCTGTTTGGGTGTGTGTTTTTGTTATACCAGACTACATAACCGAATTACATTAAAACACTTATTATGTTCAGTCGATATTTCCAATTTGTGTCATTTGTTGTCATAGTATGTGTTTAATGGCATTGGTCTACCATCTCATTTCAATGTTAATTGCGATTAGTTTTTTTTTTACTTACTTTGTATATGTTCGAAGCGAAACAGGTAATATTCACTTGCAAATAAACTTGTTCTAATATAAGTTATCGTGTTAATTCGATGAAACGTATTTAGCTGTAAAATATATTTAAATTATTGTATGAATACGTTTATTTCATTAAATTTCAAATACGCTTGCATTAATTTTATGCATACATAATTATTAACTAGATATCGTTATTTTCATAACTACTTAAGATCACGTGTCTAAAGATATTGACTGTTTTATGCATATTAACCAAGACAATGCATATTACAATTATAGCATTTTACGGTAGAAAAAAATCCCGATAGAAATGACTGTAACTGCTATATATATGATAGTTTAAATAAAGAAAATTACTAAACGTTACACTAATGCCTAAATTGTAACGAAGTTATGTTTGTGGAAACCCAACAAATGAATCTTTACGATACAAATATGTTTAACTAAAAAGGAAATTGAATTGACGGAGTGATCACAAACATGTTTATCTATAAATAAAAACGGCTCCGCACAGGCGACAGTTTATTATGTTTTAACAAGTATCCCGTTTATCTGATGTGGTAACCCATAATACCTGACAGAAGTTGAATAGGAAAACATTCTCGCCGCGTTAACCCATGTAAGTGTTTAAGGTCAAAAATTGTGTATTTTTGATTATGTAGTCGATATTTTTGAGAATTTGTTATCCGTTTGGAGAACGAAATGCAATACACCGTATTTATAAAAATTAAAGTTTGGGCGAGTTAATTAGCGAATACAACAACGAATCTTTGTTCAAAACCAGTAGGCGTAAAAAGTCGCGATTAATCGGGTATTTTCACCGATGATACAATCATTGCTTTTTGTACTGAAATACGATACCGAAGTAGGGAAGCTGATTTCGCCATATCTTTTCGGCGTGTGGCTGGTTCTGAAGTTTCCAACACGATACCACGTACGAACGACGAAAGTTGTCGTATGTGCGCCCGTGTTTGTCTTTCTGGCGGATATATTTGTCGTTCTTGTGTTTTTAGTGTTTATGTGGGGTAAATTCGCTGTTCTTTTGTTTATTGGCGACCTTTTTAAAACCCTTAAATGCGCCAGAACGAGACCATCGAAGGGAGTGAAAATGCATATTATCCATTATGCAATGTTTGATTAATACCCATATACCAGAGGAATCTAAGTAAGTCGGCCTATTGTTTAACACATACTATATTTATGTTTTTAACTAAACGAGCGAAAACAATAGGTTAAATAATCTTAATATGCCCATATGGGTATCGTTCAAGCCTTTTAGATCCATTTGGGTTTTGATACCTAATGTAATAATATATAACTACACAGTCTACATAATAGACGTTGAATTTAAGTTTAATTTGTGGTTCTCTGTTTTTAATATGAAATAATATGTCAGTGTGCGTATAATATTTGGGCCGTGCTCTAAGAAAAGGAGGCTTAATGCATGTGCGTAAAGTGTCGTCCAAGATTATCCTGTCAGTCCGCACAGGCTAATCAGGCACGACACTTTCCGCCTAAACTGCATTTTTCATAAGAATATACTTTATTCAAGGGAAATATATCATAAAAGCGGAAAGCGTCGTCCCAGCTTAGCCTGTGCAGACAGCACAGGCTAATCTGGGATGGCAGTTTACGCACATATATTTAACCCCCTTTTCACAGAGAGAGGCTCATTTTTTTAATGTTAGTATTTTACATTTGTTTAAATGTGTCTCTGTCTTAAGTATATATTACACATATAAGTTTGATTACAAAAGGTTCATTAAGACTACGACATATTGGAAATGTGATGCTTTTCTCTATTTTCTTATGCATGCAATTTTGTTTCAAATTTGATGAATGTTGTTTATCCGAGAAACAAATAAATCAACAACGTTTTGCCTTAGCCGTTCCAATTGATAATGTTCTATCATCACGGACAGTTAACATCTAGATTGTGTGTGAGACTGGTAATTCGAGCTGCCCAAATGTTGCGACGGACCCTCAAGTAATAAATGTGAAAGTCCGCGAACACTATTATTAAATGTTCGCTTTATGATTTCGACGCCGTCATTATACGTATTATAAAAGAAGGCTTCAAGATCAAAATCAATGACATATCGGTGTTAAGATACCATATCGTTTTACTACATTTTCGACAAAAGTAGTATTACTAATAGCGAGATTGAATAATAAGAAATGCTATTATAAAAACAAATATGCATTCATAGTTTTAATTGAACAGATCAATATGCGATGATAACTGTTGCGTCTGATAAATAAACCAAGGCAGCAAAAAGTCATACAATAAAGGAGCGCGCTTCCTTTTCTCTGAGATATGATTTTAATTTTTGTACTTGTAAATCTAAGACAACGTTAACTTATACTACAGTCAATACTGATAAAATGTATTTAGCTTAAACCAAAAAAAAAACAACACAATAACACACATGCACACACGGAAATCCCCCACACAAAAAATACCTATGCTTCAAGTACGAACTGTGTTTTTAAAGGGGCATGTTCACGTTTTGGTAAATTGAAAAAAAAAAGTTTCATATTCCCAAATGTTCGTTTTGGTTATGAAATTTATTAGAAAACATTAATACTGAACATTTACTATGCTCTTAAATATCCATTATATGCATCTGGTGACGATTTAAAAACCTAAAAATTAAAAAACGTTGCAACGCGAAACGATTGAATAATTTGGAGAGTTCTGTTGTTTTTGTTATATTTTGATATAATTCGAGGATTGCTTATATAAAGGATAACATACATCATTCGTTGTATGAACACGGATGGCCGAGTGGTCTAAGCGTTAAACATTTACTCCAGGGATCAGTTGTTCGAGCCCAGTTCAGGGTTACCTTCTTTTCTTTCTTTAATTGTATTCTAGTTTTTTTACTGGAGCTTTTAAGATCCAATTTTAACATTTATCAATAAAAAGCAATTTATGACAAACTTCAATATGTGCCAAAATCCGTGAAAAGGCCCCTTTAATATTAGACTCTTGATAATTGAATTTAATTCTTGTACTATCGTTTGGCAAATTTGTTAGCTAATATTTAACGATGGACGTATCAATTTTTCAGATCCCAAGGATTTAAACATGCTATTTCCGATCGCACATGCGCAGTGGTTGGTTTGCGCGTCACTGCTGTTTCAGTTTCTACACGTGGATGCACTCCGGACCATTACGGAAGAAATTAAGTCTAACGCTTATCTTGGCAAGGTAAACCTTTTTTCAAGGGAAAACATTCTAAATTACTGTGGCCAACAATGTTTCGTCGTAGTCTCCCCTTATACATTGACCTAGTGAATTAATCTCCTCGCAGAGTTTTCGTCCCATACTGTCACACACAATCTATGCCATCAGAAGAAAATCCGTCCAGATCTGGAAGGATTTGTGTTTTTTTTTGTTTAAGTTTTTTAATATGAAAAGTGGTATCATTTTCTTTTATATTTTGAAAATAGTGTATAAGTTTATTTTTATATTAACAAAACATAACAACGTGGAAACTATTGTACCTCGTGGCTCTGCTGTGATCACGTGGTTGGTTATAACGGTAGGTGATTAGAATTAGGTATGTTGGTTCCAGTCAACTCTCTGCGCAGAGCTTGCTAGGGAACCACTGTGTACGAGTCATACATTAGACCCCCGGCAGGATTTGTCTCCCTTATTATTAAACGATTACCACTGAAATGACTAGTACAAGAATTACATCTTGGGTGATTTTAGTACGAAACAAATTACAGTTACCGCAACAGCAACATCATCATCATCAGCATCATCAACAACAACACATGTTTATGTAACTTTCTTGACAAGGCCATGCCATATATGAAGGAAAATACACTTACACAGTCAAAATAGTTTTGATGAATTTCCTATTATGTTGTTGTTATTTGTCTTTTGTTTTTGCTTTTTCGTTACAATGATGCCGTTTACAAAGGTGTCAGTACCGCTTGGATATTAAGAAGACACTTACGACTCAACTGTGGTGTCATGCCGAATCTAGACTATTGCAATAAAATTGAAACGTTCTGTCACATAGAAAATAGTCAGATGATTTCTATAATTGTCATTACTTCCTCATCCGCGCGTATACGTATGTTCGTTTTGGGGTATGCCAAAGCTACTATCCGCTTTCTTTTGAAATAAATAGAGGATATTTGTTGGACTTGGTGGAATATCGATTTCAAGTCACGAGTAATCATATACTTTTTTTCAATTATCACAAGTGAGTATAATCGATATTCGAACGAATCCATCCATTTTCTTTTATTTTATGCTTAAAATGATTTTTCTTGTATTTAAAATGAGAAAATACGCTAAAATAACAACGTCATTGCACAGTACAACGATGAAAATTTTCGATCAATTTTACTGTTTGAATTCACTAATATTCCACTTCATACCACTGGAAAGGATAACATAATATCGCCTCTTCATAGTACCGAATAACTGTTTATTTGAATAAGCTAAACTCTAGATGATACTGCAATAAACATGTCATACCAATCAACTATAATGCAAGCTATTTAAACCCATGCAAACCAGGAACATAAAACCCCAAAACAACCTTAAAGGTGTTATGCGTAAATCGAGTCTTCAGAAAAATGGCAGAAATCATGCGAAATGTCAGTGAATTTATTAGCATGAGTTATGTGTAGCATCTTTCCCGAAGGAATAATTATCTTTGAAGCGAAATCTTTGCTCAACTGTTTTGCTGACACCTCTTGATTATTTAAGAAGGTAGTGGGACATCACAAGGGAGTAATACGACCCATCGGAACAGCCGTTACAAAGACTTGCCGAAATAAATAACCGAGGGATTGACTTTGTGCAAACTGTGAGATATTTATAATATCGTATTTTGAGGTAAAATACGCCTTGCACAACAACGACTATTACCGCTGATGCTGATGGTCTTACTTATGCTTATGAAAACCCCGTTCTGGGACATAAGGGTTTAATGCCTGTGCGTAATGTGTCTCCCAGAAAAGCATTGGAGTCGGCACAGGCTAAGCAGGGACGGCACGTCTCGTAAAGACTAGAATTTCGTTTAGAATACAGATTTGAATTGAAAATTAAATAAAAGCAGACAGTGTCGTCTCGTATTAGCCTGTGCGGACTTCACAGGCTTATCTCTGATTTCACGCAACACACCTGCATTAAGCCCAGATTTCCCAGAACGGGGCTCATAATGCTCCTGCAAATGAAATACTGTGCCAATCAAAATTAAAACAAAAACAACAACAACACAACAACACCTTTTGCTAGTGTTGTACACTGTGCATACAATGCTTGTCCAACCTATGGTAACTAAACCGACGCAACAGAAATGCATCTCGCCTACAGACGTAACATTCTAAGACTAAATGTATGTACACACTGTTAACAATAGAGGTAAACTGATTGTCGCCTTTGTTGTCCCTTCAACATTTGCAGATTCACGTCAATCTACGAAACTCTCAAAATCAAATCCAATTGAAAACCTCTCTGGTTTTCCTCGTCAGTTAAGAGATATATTTGAAATCCCACGAGGCTCACAATATTTTAACTCTTTCAGTGCTGGAACCGAATTGTGAAGGCCTTTGCAAACAGTTTGGATCCAGATGTGACGCCAAAGAACATGGCGTCTCATCAGAATCCAAACTGTTTGCTATTCTGATAGTATTTTTTGAAAAATGTTTCGAAGAAAATGCTAATTTTAGAAATTCAGCAGACGACATTTTAGCAGACGACAAATTTCCCAGCATGCAAAGGGTTTACAGGCAGGGTGAGAATTTACTGAGATGAAATCCAATGACGATGCAAATTAATTCTACAGGGATTGCAACAGATCTCTAATTGACTTTAAATGGTTGATTTTATCCACAACCAGCTGACATATTAATCACATTTATTGTAACAAATACAAACAAAACGACACCCTTATGGTGCAAAAAGGGACAAGTTTGTGCAATTTTGAATGGTTTATTGAGGGCATTGAATACTGAATTATCAAAAAGGTTCTTTCCTGATTGAATATATATATTAATATGTACACTTTAAGTAACCAATAACAGCAGGAATAAAAAACAACAACATAGCTGCGTTTTTTGTTTCAATGTAATGGGCATAATATACTTCAGTAGACTTGGTATGTATGAAAACATACTTATTAAAATATATTAAAATTTATGTTTAAAATATCAATGCATGTGTGTGATGGCACTTTATCCTTAATTTATCGACGTGGAAATGAGAGTTGAGTCATTGTCTTTCCTGATCTAAATTGTTCCATCTGAACGAATCCTGTAAAATATACAATTTTCCAAACAATAACAGCAAATACTACCAGTATATATGAGCTGTTTAATTTACCATATCGATGCTTATTTACGTAACTTTATTTGTCATTAATATACGTCATTAATTGCGCCACTAATCAACGCTCTTTGGCCTCATAATTTCCGTATAATGGGTTGATTACCAAAATGGCCAAAAACGAAATAATTAAGTATGGCTTATTATTTGCAATTAGGCATCTTTATATACAGTCTTAACGATGAATACTGCAATATATTACGTGGAAGTTCTAATTTAGGAAAAGATATGCTATTGTTCAGAATAAGTGCTCATTGTGCTTTTATATGTGTGAAGGTCGATCTTATTATATCCATTGAATATTTGATCATTTAAGCAGTATCATAACTCATATTGACACGTGATGGCCCCGCATGTGGAAACGGAAACAGAACGCAAAGCGTTCTTACACATTTTAGTAAGCACCGGTAAAGTTGGCGGCCTCAGCATCACAACTCCGTTCAAGTTTAGCTGTAGACAATGAAGAATAAACAGGACGACCATGTTTTGTGTTTTGAAAACAACATTTTCAAACGTACTTATCAGTTAAATAACGACAAATGCGTATGTGTGTGTCCATATGGTGTATTTGTTAGTATATGCAATTATTCGCCCGTGGAATATGAACGTTTACTTCAATTAATTAATAAATTCACTTTATTTTGCGACAACTGTGAAATCCTAATAAAATAGGATTTTTGATCGTGGAACTGCACATTCGGCGTTTATCGCACTCTAACATTTGACATTGTTTCTAACTGTGCTTGTCTCATTCCTTCTATGTTTATCATAACTTTTCATTTTCACGCCCTTATTTTTTGACGTTAAACAAGTGAGTGACACCTTTTTCATAAATATTAATTAGTAAATTGTCCTACATTTTTATAGATTAAACATGTTTTTTTTTGTCTTCTAAGCCTACTTAACTATTTAATTTTTTCCCTGGTCGAATCTTTACTGTTTCCAATATTTTGTTTTAAATAATGCGATAATTTCTTTGTTGACAAGGGCACAGCCCAAAGTATGCAGCAATTCACTTCTGTAAGGAAAGTGAAACATTTTGCTTTGGTTCATATTTATACTAATCACAAATATCAACTGCGAGTTTAAAATTGACAAATGAACCACCGGTACGTGTGTGAATCAGATTTGCTTGACTTACAGCATACTTCGAACAGTTTTAAAACAAGTCTGATTTAAATTCTTATACTTGCGTCCGTTGCGCATTTGTTTAACTTCCTAAATTGCATCCATCTTATTTGTTTTTCGTTTCTTTTATATTCTGAGTCTTTTAAAGAAAAAAGTTACATATAATGTTTTTTTGTTAAGCCTGCCTTAAATTCTTTAGAACGGATTCGTTGTTGTGATAATTTCACCGTCTGCACTACTATAAATGCTTATTACGTCCCCAAAAGAGTGATGGTAAGATATATATTGAGCAAATGTTGTTCGTCTATTGCATTTTGGTATTTGATAATTTAATTAGTTGATTTGCCTGTTATATTTCGTGTTCGGCCCATAGTTACATTGTGCAATATTGAATATTAAAATAAATTTGCACAAAGGATTATTAATTATTTAATTAATTATATCATAACGTCATGCCGCGGGAAAGACCAAACACGATTGGTTAAAGGCAAAGGTCACAATGGACAATCGGACTGTAAGGAAGTTCATGTTTCGGTTTGGTTTATAGATACATAGTGCAGTACGTGATTTCGAAATCAATATAAAAATGATCATTGTTTCAAGAATAAATGTTGCGTGCAAGACCATGCCGTCTGCTGAATGGTTAAGTTACTATACGTTTTTGCTTAGTATTTCGTTTCGTATGGATATGCTGGAAGTATATATTCGTGTCTCGACCACTACTTTATTCAATCCGATTACCAAATGAAAATCGATAGTATAACAACGATTGTATAAACTTCAGCTCGATACTATCGCTAAGTTTAGATCAGATTTTGTTTTTTCCAAAAATGGAGAATATGTTTTTGTCAATTACTGAAAAACAAATCGTCAAAATGCCATTTTTGAAAATTATTGATGGAAAATGGAAGAAAATTAAATGCTTAATAGAACAATACGTGAGTTTCGGATAAAGCCTCGCACTACCGTGGTTTTAAGCCTCGCATGATAAACTTGATCTTTATCCAAAACTCACATAATATTCTCTGTATACCTGTTGCGATTTCAAAATCAAATCTGGAATAAATGATCACTGTATCATACTGGGGTGCTAGCCTCAGCTCAAACTTGGAGTCCTATATAGACAATTCACAAATGTGAAGAGAGAATTGAATTTAACATAGCGAACTTTCACAATTTAGTCTTATAAGTCTGAATAAACAGTCTATTATTTTCTGTTCTATTCAGCAACAAATAGAGCATTTACTATTACGCCGTGACCCATACAAATATTGAAATTGCTTAATCGTAAACTTATGTTTCCCATCTGCGAAACCAACGAAGGTCGAGATAAAGTGTTTACAAATTATGTTTAAGTGGTCAAATGTAACAATGAATATATTTGGAAAAGCCTGAGGCAAAAAAAGCATAAATTAAACGTATTTCTTTACACGTTCTTGCTTATTTTCAATTAAAATGTCCGGTCGTTCGAGTTTATGATAAACATTTATTAGGTAGAAAATAAACCAAGCATTTAGTCTGGGAATAATTTAATAAAACTTAAAAACACACTATTTTCAAAACCTTGCTAAGATTTTTTTCGATAAAGGAAACGATTTTAAAGCGAGTAGATGCAAATTTAGTTTTACGATTGTTTTCTTGCAATCTCAAACCAACATAGAAATATGACCTAGCAACTTCAAATACAATTAATTCACAATATGTATATGTAACCACCAAACATATTTTGTTTACTTCAGTGAAATTCATGATAGTATATACTCGCCTTAATATGTGTTTGTTGAAAATATGTTGTAGATTCGTTTATGCAATGTCATATGAGCGTATATCGTTATTGTTTTGTAAAATGAAAGTAGTTTCCTTTTGGAAAAAATAAGAAGTCAAAATGTTATAAGCGTGAGTTGGTATTTTTTTGTAACATTCGATATAGATTTTATCCTTACGAATCGGCAATTTCCCAAATAGACACGGAACCCGGAAATATATGTTTATTATGTCTGAATAAAAATTTAATAAAGCGTTATAAAGATATGAAGTATTGGATTTAACTTTAGTTCTACTGTACATTTAGCATTTTTGTTAAAGTGGAGTTACATACGTTGGTGTTTAAGAAACTATAAATGTGATTTATTAGCAATAATATGTTATAATAATAATACATGCAAGTATGCTTTTTTATTATAAAACATATGTGTTTTATTGTATTTCAATATAGAGTTCATAATGAAGAGGTCGTTTTTATAACATTTTAAATATTATTTTAATATCATGTACATACCACTTGTATCGATGACGTGTAATTGATACAAATATTGATCGTGTATTCCGTTATTTGCGAATATCGATACATACAGGCATTACCTATACAAAATCGATCTCCACGCAGAGTTCCCGTTCCTTTCTCTCACAAACAATCTCTGCCATCACAAGCAAATCCAAACAGATTTGCTAGGATTTTATTTCTCGTTGTTTAAGTATTATATTATGAAAAGCAGTATGATTGTCTTTTAAAATAGTGTATAAGTTAAGGTTCATAATACAAAATAAAAAAGCTTATTTTAAAAAAAGTAAAAAAAAACAACGGTAAAATTATTGTACAGCGTGGTTAGACTATCTTCACGTGGTTGGTTATGAAGACATAGAGTTGATCCACCTATGCTAGTTCCAGTCGAATCTCTGCGCGGAGTTTGATTCAATACAAAATATATTTCCCAATTTGAACATCTAGGCAATATGCGAATCAGACCCAACATGAAATAAACTATGTCACTAAATTATGCAATAATGTCTTAGTAAATGGGGACAGCGTCAGAAATCTCTGTAGTAATTCTTGGACTATGCTAGATATAACTGCAGCATTCGCCTTAGCGTCATATTTATGTTAATTCACAAAGAACCACATTGTGCTGGGTGGTAACAGATATACGACATGTGAGTTCCGTATCGTGTCCGTACGACTTACAGTGAACTTTCTTAATTAAAGGATTCTTTAAGTAGAATGTCTTGAATGGAACAGAAGGAAATAAACAGTTGTACATACCGCGAGAACTTGGACGAAGCTTACAAGAAAAAAAAAATATATATATGTGTTTTGGTTCAGTATGTATTATAGTATTATCTTTGGCTATTTATGTGTTTATATGTGAACATTGCAACGCACTATATATGTGGAAGAAAGCTAACAGACACGATTTGAAGAACGCTGAACAGATTTCATTTAACTGAGAAAGCAACAAACTAAAAAAAGTCTTTAGAATATGTGTAAGCAAGTCACACGGTATTACTTAAACTTAGAAACTACAACCATTGAATTACCGTCACATACTAAAGCTGACCAAATCTCGAAACGTTTCGTCGTTGGCTTCAGATGCTATTTAACAACAAATCCGCAAAAAAATCTCACAATCGATTAAATTTAATTTAATTTTCTGGCGTGTTGTTAATTATTAAGTTGCACTTTTACTTGCTAATTGTACTGGAAAATATTTCCCGAGCGTCTTTAAAGATCAAACATTAACTTTAGACTTTAAATCTGTATCGATCTGATTGATCCAAAGATGTGTGAAATTCAGCCAAAAAGCTTCAATACAATGTTTTGCCATCGATTGAATTTATTTGTGTTTGTGTCACGCAAATATTGCGACATTTTGCTGTAAATCGTTTTAATTGGTCGCGTATATATATATATGCATAGTGTGAACAGATTTTTATTAGGAAATACAATTGGGATGTGTTTATTTTTATTGGTTAAATGTGATTTATAGCTAAGGACTGTTGATATCAACAAGCCTCGTGAACTAATTGAAGCAACTTATTGGCGGTAAGCAATTCGTTTTTAAACGTAAAATTGTAGCAGTTGTATACTTTATCCTACAGCAAACCATCGATTTTATTTCTGTAATGTAAACATTCGGCAAAATATATAAGTGGGAGAGTACCAGACAGCTTTATTCTAATAATGACTATATTGCATTACAACTGCTCATAATAGCGCTTTTACACAGTCGGATATAAAGGTCAAAGCGTTTGATGTTGCTTGCGTTAGAAGTATCTATTGTATCACAGACAGATCTATATCAGCGCTAATGTTTCCTGATAATTGGTTCTTATTCTTTATATAATATACGGAGTAAGACGCAATTATTTTCGGATTTGTAGCAGGTAATTGAAAGGGGTAAAAGAGATACAATCAACTAGGTTTTGAGCTATGTTTATCATTGGAATATATCTATGTGCCTAAAAGCAAATCCGTGCTGATTGGCTTGTTCGAAATGTTTAGCGGAGGGCGGTAAACTATACTATGGAAATTATTCGAGTGTGGTACAGTGCCCATGTATTGGTTCTTGTTTATGAACAGTGTGCTCATGGTGGGTTTTTGTGATTGCCTTTTGTCTGTCTTCTGTCGTGCGTCGTGCGTTGTGCGACATGTGGCGTCAACATTTGCCATGTAAAGTTCGAAAATGATTACGGTTGTTTGAAAAACATGGCCGCCTGGAGGCGGGGCATTTTTTCCTAATATGTTTATATATTGCTATAGTGAAACCTTGTTAACACTCTAGAGACCAAATTTATTGTCCGATCATCATGAAACTTGGTCAGAAGATTTGTCCCAAGATATCTTGGACGAGTTCGACAATGGTTCCAGTTGGATGAAAACAAGGTCACCAGGAGGCGGGGCATGTTTCCTTGTATGGCTATAGTAAAACCGTGTTTTCACCCTAGTTTATGTATTCTGGTTCTTCTTATTCTTCGCAAAACGCATGGCTGCAGTTAATGTTTTTTTTTTCAACAAAACTACGTTGAAGGGTAGCAAATGTAATACATGATCTATTTGCCAATAATATAAATCGTTGTGGATCAACCGATTCGTTCTAAGGTTTAGCCGCAATCTGTTTAAAAAAGGTTCCGCTTTTGAAAATTCTTTAAATTAAATGAAAGTGTCAAACGCAAATCCAAATTGCAAACCTCTCCCGTCTGTCCTCGACAATTTGGACAATTTCAAAACCCCACGAGACTAATCATCCGTTGTGTAATGGTTTAAATGATTCTTTATGAATTCCTCCCAAAAACTATTTTAGATGCCGATATTACTTTATTAGTTCTGTGAATTAAAATTTGAAAACGATTCACACTGGGAATCATTTAGTGTTTATTCAGTGTTAAATAATGCAAACTTGAGATGATTGCGAAAATATTGAAATAAAAGTGCGGTCGTTCAAATCCTGGCTGTGTTTAACCGTTTTTAAAAGTTACCGTTCATGCAATTTACTAGAACTGATTTAATTGCAAATTACAAACTTTCTACAATGTTTGCACACTAAACGTTTGCTTTTACGATAACGTTAAGCCGATATTTAATTATATTAAATCAGTTCAATCAAAAGTGAAAACATCCGTTTCACAACGTTAGTGTTGCTCCGCTGAAAAATTAATTATAAAAGCCTCATACAAAACTCAAATCACTAACCCAATAGCCAAAATTTCAACGCTAGATGTGGTCTGGTAACATTGATAAAACGAGATACAAAATGCTCGATTTTAGTTTTTGTGTGACAATAATATATTCAATGTGAATTTCTCGCGACGATATCCGAACATTTACGAACGAACGCGAGATTGACTTCGGGCAGCTCATGAGAACTACGTCTTGCTTCCTACGCTGCCCGAAGCCAATAGCATTTTTTTATGGGTTAACTTTATTTTTACGAAATATTTAACGCAGTATTCGTTGATTTTGAGTATTTATGTGGCGTTAATGCGCTCTGAAACCGTATAATGGCAGTTCTGGTGTTATATATCAACTCTTATTTAAGCTTTTACCGTTGTGCAAACTAAAAGTCCTGTGCAATCCTTACAGGCTAATCAGGAGCTTCATGTTTCGCTTTTATAGAATGTTTCATTTAAAGAAAGTCTAGTCTGTAGAAAGTCTATTCTAACATAAAATATAGTCTAGGCAAAAGTGTCGTCCCCGATTAGCTAGCATAATCTGGGACGACTGTTAACACACGTGCATTAAGCCCTATTTTCTCAGAACGAGGCTCATGCACATCTATTGTTTTAGCCTATTTACCGAAAAAAATTAACCGTTGCTTTTACAAAATATATTTTTTTTAATTACTTTGAATATCAAACGTATGCGTACGTGTGATAGTGGTCACAGTTTAAACTGTCTAGATGTTTGTCGTGTGCACAGAGATTCCGTTTTCTGCCTCTCAAAACGAGAGTCGTATTTCCACCAACGTCAAATTATCACTGTCTCCAAACGGTGCAATTATTTTTTTGTTGACGGTTAATATCCTAAAATGTCTGCAAATAATCGCATGCGGCGGTAGACATAATTGCAGCCTTTGCATCTACTTCATATTTATGATAATTCTAAAATAACCACTTCACGCGGAATGTTGACAAATGCCGGCGTTTATGTTATGTATGAATTTGGTACAAGATAAAATAGTTTTAAGTCATAATTGTATTTAGATCAAAGCATGTATAGATGTTTAATATTTCCCGCTTACAAATTAGAATAACAGTATTACCGTATCATAGAAACATAATGTTCACGAATACAAAAAAGCTCAATATTGAACTGAAACAGCGAACAATCGCAAACAGATGTTTTATAACGTGTTTATGCAATTAAGGAACAGTTTCTATAATAGCACAAGTGCGAGCCACTCAGAGAAAACACACAACCCAGTTATCACGATATCATGCCATAATCAAGTTATGATACACCTCTGTTTACTGGCACATCAAACACTAAACAAATCCTTCCCATTTTACGACTCGTCTCTCCTTTTCACGTTTTACGTAATTATCATCAACTTCAACTTTAGATCTCTCAATAAATGTTATTTTAATCGACGTGTTACAATTGACGCGGTCAACTCATAGCCGCAATTCGATTCGCCTTTAAAGATTCTTAAAATTCAATAAAAATCTAGTATACGGTTACGCATGCAATCCCGATATCTAATGCAATCTCCGATGTCTAACGCAATCTCCGATGTCAAGTCAAATCTCCGATGCTAAAGCAATCTCCGATGCTAATGCAATCTCCGCTTTGTCATGCAATCCCCGATGTATAATGTAATCTCCGATGTCTAATGTTATCTTCGTTGTCTTATTCGATTTCCGATGTCTGATGCAATCTCCTATGTATAATACAGTATTCGATGTCTATTTCAATATCCGATGTCTAATGCAATCTCCTATGTCTAATACAGTATCCGATGTTAAATGAAATTACCGATGTCTAATACATGATGTATAAAAAGGGCTCAAACAAGCTATTGTGTTACAATAACCTTATACTCATTCTTTGCAACGTATGTATTACTGTTTATGCAATGCCGTGGTTTGGCTAGTTTGTCTGTATGTCTGTCTTTCTGTCTGTCTGTCTGTCTGTCTGTCTGTCTGTCTGTCTGTCTGTCTGTCTGTCTGTCTGTTTCTCTCATTCTCTCTCTCTCTCTCTCTAGATATAGCATATCTATCAGCTCTATATCTTCGCGATCTATCTCTCTCTCTCTCTATCTCTCCTATCTCTCTCTCTCTCTATCTTCTTCTTTGTATGTATGGTCGTATGTGCTCTAAGTCTCCTCTATCATCTATCTCTATCTCTCTCTATCTCTCTAGCTCTACTCTCTCTCTCTCTCTCTATCTCTCTCTATCTCTCTCTCTCTCTCTCTTTCTGTTTCTCAGTTACATTTTACTGAAACATGTTTTATAAAATAATGTTGATATTTTAGGAAGACTTCCCTCGATTATAATTTATATTACAATGCCTAATCGAAAGAATCGTTTTTTTTTGGTTCAACAATAGTTGTTCCTGTTTAGAAACAAGCATATAAAGCGGCGCAAAGTATTATACGTTTGTACCAAGATTTTATAAATTGTTTGGCAATGAAATTAAGTTTGCCCAATAAAGTTTTTATTGATAATCATTTCGTTTACTATGTGGTTGATATCTACATGGAGATGTCTGCACATTAAAATGGTTTCTTAATATATATTTAGCGTACAAATATGAAGACGCTCTGACATTAGATTTGTCGGGAAACATGGCTTAGTGCACGCGCGTATAGTGTTGACCCAGATTAGCCTGTGCATTCTAGAACTATCCACTTTTGAGGGTATGTTTCGTTTAAAGGAAGTATATTCTAAACACAATTCCAGTTAAGGCGGAAATTGTCGACCCTGATAAGCCTGTGCGGACTTCACGTGGTTATCTGGGACGACTCTTTCAGCACTTGAAATAAACCCCGTTTTCCCAGAGAGAGCCAATGCTCAAATATAAAGACGCTCTAGTGTAAAAATTAACAATAATATTGTAGCCTCTCAAAGCCCGTACTCATTTGAATATAATATAAATAATAATGTCTGTTTCGAAACTAATCTACACTTTTTAATTCAATATTTTGGAACTGCTCAACTTAATAATCAATGCAGCTGAAATACGTAACTTGTAATTTTTCAATATTTTATAATGTTCCCTTTCTGTTTGTAGAATGAACGATTGTTTGCACAACGTAACATTATAAGCTGTTTGTCCGTATCGAATAATATCTTCGTTGACGGCAAATCTTCCCTAAATATCTTCAATAATGTGCGAACGGCGGTAGAAATAATTGCCGCCTGCGCCACTACATAATATTTATGCAAATTCG
The DNA here is from genome assembly GCF_020536995.1 of Dreissena polymorpha. Lineage (NCBI taxonomy): Eukaryota > Metazoa > Mollusca > Bivalvia > Myida > Dreissenidae > Dreissena > Dreissena polymorpha. The sequence goes on from NC_068369.1 coordinate 35,624,713, forward strand.
CTAATAAACAGTCTATGCCGGATGTTGACAGATCAACGATACGTGGTTTTTGTACGCGACCAATCAATCAAAGCGATTGTGCATTAACATATGTCTTGAAGATTTGAAGGAAAAAAACATGCAAAAGCACTGAACTTTGCACCTGTAATTCTGCATGTTACAAAGGTGCTGGAGCATATTGTCATCAATCAAATTCGAAATTAATGTCAATGTTAAGATTTTGCTGTCAAGAGCCGATTGGTTGAAACATAGTCGATATTGTTTAAGTAAGTACGTAAAACATAACAGATATTTTACCAGTTAATATCTGAAACAAAGTATATATTACACATGTTTATAAGGTGAAACGTAGCAGATATTGCTCAAGTTAATACGTAAAACGTAGCAGATATTGCACATGTTAATTTATGAAACAAAGTATATATTGCACATGTAAATATTAGGAACACAGCAGATATTGTCGAAATTTATATGTAGACTGTAGTAGATATTGCACAAGTTAATACGTGACACATAGCACATATTGCACAAGTTAATAAGTGACACATAGCAGACATTGCTCAAGTTAATAAGTGAAACGTAACAGATATTGCACAAGTTAATATGTGACACACATCAGATATTATACAAGTTAATATGTGAAACAAATAAGATATTGCACAAGTTAATATGTAAAACATAACATATATTTCACCAGTTAATATTTGAAACAAAGTATGTATTGCACATGTTAATATGTGAAATATTGCTCGAGTTAAAACGTGAAACATTGTATATCTTGTGCAAGTTAATATGTGGAACGTAGCAGATATTTCGCAAGTTAATACTGAAACGTACAGATATTGCACATTTAGCAATGTAGAGCTCTAGACAGCGAAATCGATTATTCAGGTAATATCTCAGCTCTGAAACTACAAACCTTAATGCGCTAAAACCCGTCTGTTCAAATCTTACTAGTCGTTTATCTGAACATAGGAAAGCTATTTATATTTGGATTTTAACGTCATGTGCACGATTTAATTGTATTGGCATTATTATTTACCTGTTCCCTTTGAGCCAGCTATTTACAATATGCGATTTAGTTTTACTCTAAAATCGTAAATGGGACAGAAAATATGACATTTTCTATATGCATAGGGTTTAATCATATAACAGACTATTCTCGGAATCGTTGATATATATTTGGACAAATGAGGAATTGTACAGATTTAAAGGTGATCCCTGGTAATTCTGTGTTATTAGTTGTAATCCTGCATGCCTTTATTGATTCAGTCCATTGACATTGGCGATATTGACATGCGATTTGACACAACCAATGAATGCACTTACAAAGGTAGAACTGTTCGATGTACCATACGGATTTGTTACTATAGAATAGTTCAGATTAATTGTTCAAAACAATCTCTTTGAAATATTTGTATTGTTTTCGAGTATTTTACACTCAGACTGTTTACAACTTTAAGGCGATGGGTGTTGAATAGGCTGTTTATATTTGGGTCGTGCTCTGTGAAGAAAGAGTTTTAATGCATTTGCATAAAGTGTCGTCCCAGATTAGCATGTAAGGACTGCAGGAACAACACTTTCCGCTTTTATAATATTTTCTGTTAAAAGAAAGTCTCCTCTTAGCAAAAATCCAGATTTGTCGGAAAGTGTCGTCGCTTATGAGTCTGTGCGGACTGCACTGGCTAATCTGAGACGACCCTTTACGCACTTGCATTAAACCCCCTTTTCTCAGAACATGGCTCAATTATATGTTGGAAACCATATGCTGCCTCGTTGTAACGAGGATGTGGTTTCCGACTAGGAAACGATTGAGTCCACTAGAATAGCAACAGATTTAACCACCTGTATTGAAACTCAATTAATTTCGATAACCGCATTCTAAACTATTTTTATTGCAGAATAAAGCAAATGGTTTATGTGTTAAGCTATAAACTACCAACACATTTAACGGTTTTAGTGCATTTTTGTAATGACCAGATATTTTGGATTTATATTCTTGGTTACGAAAAATAGGAAAAACATCTTTTAACTGACTTGCATTGCGGCAAATGACAATACGATTTGGTAAAGCACTGTAGCGATTGAACATCGTAAAGTTTAAACTTTCGTTTTACAATGGTGAAGTAAATGTTAGATTGTTAAGAGATCAAGTATTCAATACATTCGGTTAAACGCGATGTTTGTAAACATTAGCTTGAGGAAGTAAATGTTTACTTCTGAACACTTCTTCACAGCTAGGCTTTACGCATAATTTACGTCCAAATGGTTGAGACACCCTCACACAATCAATATAGTACTGTATTGGTAACAAACAACGAAAGCTGATAGCGTCGAACTTTCATTTTTCCACGCAATTATTGTTTGCATTTTTTAAGGCATTCTGTTGTCATTTGATGGGAAAAAGATGGTTTAAGCATTCAAATACCTGAACATTTTTGCGTGAAATAAATAGCGGAGCTTATGTTTATCGGATGTTATTATGTTAATTATATGTTCGTTATATACTTCCACTACTACTATATTGCATACCACTACACTGTAACTACTACTACTGCAATAACTATTGAAGTTCAATATTTGAACTGAGCTATTTGTGCTCAAGCTATGTATGCAAATGAATCATGCATTCATGTGAAGTTAAGTAAATAATTTCAGGTCACCAATCTTTCTGGGTTGAAAGCAATAAATTTATCATAATTACCCACGCGATGTCCAGTCTAAGGTAGTAATGTTTGTATAGTAGCTGGCGGTACAACTTGTACGGATGTGAAATTGTGAGCCGCATGAATCTCATTCTGCACTACAGCTGTTTCAATCCTTTGGTCCGTTAGCTTCGTGGCTGCTATTACTTGCGGAGTTAACTGTTGAATTATTTGAAGTGTTTATTTCGTGTGTGAATTTTAAAATGGAACGTTAAAATAGTGTTAAATTATTTGTCAAACGATTCAATGAATGAGTATACAATGGACGTTTTCACTGTTGATCACTGGTATTTATATGTTATTATCATGGTGTAATCTTACTTTAGATGCAGGAATGTTAAAACCACATGCACAAGTATTCCAACACTTTTTGCATATTTGTCCTTTGTGTGATTGATTACTAAGGGTCAAGACTTTAATTTAAAGTATGTTCTACGTACTCATAAGCTTCATACATGATGCCAATCTTATATTCAACATAATTATTGTTTGCGTTTGAAATTCACTTTTCTACATAGCCTATATAAAGCAGTGCACTAACAACAAATTTGTCAAACAAGTGAAATTTGTTTTTGGATGATATATAATGGCTTTAAATGTGAATAAATACAATCGATCTATCATACATAAATATCAATAACACGTGTTCACCCACTACAAAAAGTGTCGGCTTGCTTCATTCGTACAAATACTTTCTTTCATAATTCAGCGGTTAGCTCTTTTTTAAATAAATCTAAGTATAACAAACCCACTTGTCTATAAACATGTTCTTATCAGATAAAATGTTGAAGCGTTGTCTACCCATTTTCAAAATAGGTAATTGGAATTTCTACTAATCGACGTTCAGTGTAAGAGATGAATCAGATAGCAGTGTTAAACACCAATTATTAAGCATCAAAATCCTGATATTATTTTTGTCCGCGATAAAATTCAATAAATTATTTGGTAGGAAGAGTTCGTGACCGTTTATGGTTAAAGCATTGTTGAATGTACCCAATTACAATTCACATCGTAGGCTGGATAAAAGGCCAACGGAAACTTAATTTTTGGTTTATTTCTTTTGTATACCAAAGTATGTTGTAGTGTTTTATGAAATTCAATGTGAAATGAAATAGCATCTTCCGATTAGGAAACGTGCTTAGCTATCTAACAGCTATTTTGGACCGATACATCGTTTCTATGCAGTCCGCACAGGATAATAAGGACGATTTCTTTTAAACAAAAAATACAATCAACGCGGAAAGTATCGTCCCTGATTAGCCTGGGCGGACTTCGCTGATTTATCAGGGTCAACAATTGACGCACATGCATTTAACCCGTTTTTTCCAGAGCGAGGTTAATATATATTCATTGTAGTGCCTATTTAACATTTCTGGTATACTGCTATAACATTTTAGCGTCCAAAAAAGATGTGGCATACATAATTGTTTGAACTATTTTATGTAACTCGGTTCTTATGTTCACATGTTATATAGCTATACAACGTAAAGAAAGATATTGTTCGATGATTTTCAAGCAATGTTATTGACTTAACTTACAATCTTGTAACATACAACCAGAAACAAATATACAGAAAAGTAAATAAAGCTTCGGATATATGTACTAATAAAGCTATTAAACATTAGCAAGAAATTAACCTTCATTCATCTTTAGGAAAGAGGAAAAAACATCCCCGGAGAAGGTGACAGACCTTTTGTATTTTATGAGTTTTACATTAAGGGTTATGTGTTCATAATTGTTGTTCGTCGAGAGAAGTTTAAGTCATAATAACCATGGCTATATATCCCTTGTGCATTAGTATCCTTTGTTGTTTCTGCTTTAATGCTGAACTGAAAGTGGTCTAGAAAACTTCGAGTGTTGTTGCTGTATTGTTTTGGCGCCAGGTTATGGTCTTTATTAAATTATCGCGTTTTGTTTTAAAATCTCTCTTTGCTAATAGTATGTTTTGTAAGTCTCCAGTGGTTGTCATGTTGAAGAGTAGTGTACAGGTGTCTTGAATTGTGATGTTCAATATATTTAATAAATTTAGATGATGAATAAACGAAAAATAAACGTCGTTATGGATATTTAGAATGAACTTTCATTTATTGTGATTATTAGATATATAGGAATTCCAATGGCCAACTTGATATGACTTACTTAAAAACTGCCGGATAGGACAGTCTTGATTTCATAATGTGGTATATGGTATGCTACCATACCACATCTAAATTTTAATTAGTTACAAAGCCAATCTTGCGTTCGCTCGTAAATGTTCGGATATCGTTCGTCGCGGGAAATTCACATGGAATTTATTGTCACACACACAATACAAATGAGCATTTTTTTATCTCGTAAAGTATTTTACAAGACTACATCTAGCGTGGAAATTTTGGCTATTGGTACAAGGAACACTTATTTTTTTGTGCTAACTTTATTTTTCGAAATAAGTCATGAAATATTTGTTGATTTTGAGTGTGGGACTTTAATTAATGTTAACTAATGTTTAGAGCAAGTTTAGCGAGTCAGTCTGCTGTTAACTACGCTAGGCAAAGCGTCGTTGTATTGGACAATCGATCTTGGCCAATGAAAGCGCACGCTTTGCATGAGCGAGAGCACTCGTAAATGTGGTAAAAAAATGACGTGCATGCCACAATGTGTGGTTTTGTGACAGTTTTTTGTCGTTGACACCTACCACAATTTGTCTCTAGGTAAACACTTTAACGATAAAATCACGGCAAGTTATTTAGAAGACTGGTGATGGCAACCGGGTATAATTCACGTGGAAATTGTGCATTGCATGCAAAATACAGTTAAATAAATTATTCGACTCGTTAAAAATTTTACCAATTAAAGTTGAATTCATTACATACCACTAAATTTTTTTTATCGAAATTTGGCATAAATAAATTTGTAATCCGAAACACGCTTCTGAATGTAAATGTTAACGCGACATAAACAAATTCTAGCTTCAAAAAACATTGCTTCGTGTATTTCTGCTGTTTCTTTGTCTCAGTAAAAAGTGCGCAAAAACAAAAACTATGCAGACATGTACAACGTCACGTGAAAAGTGTGGATGTATTTATTGAACAGCAAGTCAGTCGACAAACATGTGTTCAGTTGGAAAACCCCGCCCCGATTGGACATTATTTCATCACATCTTTAAATAGTCACACATGCCAAAATGCATTTGCTACTAAGAAAAAAGGCGAATGCCTATGTGTATGAAATTCTTGAGTTTACTATTAAAAATGGAATATACGAGATAATCTGGCAATGAAAAGCGACGGGAAAAGAAGTAAGTATGCAGTAATTGATACGAGATGGGCTTATACGGATGCATTGGGGAATCGATACAGTTGGGATTATGCGTATCTATGCGTGAGAAAAAGTGTTCAGCAATAAAATAAATGTCGTTATCCATGACTTTATAGCTTTTTTTTCAAAGAGTCACAATGAACCCAAATAACGTCATAAATAACGTACCCTGGGGGCTCATCGCCCTACACTCCCTCCACTGATGACGGCCCCGGGGCGTCTGAAAAATCCTGTGGAAAGCACTGCGAGTAAGATGTGGAAAACAACACCCGTTATCAATTTGATGCGGTACCAATTTTATTCCAGTGCATGTATATTTCATCGTGTATATTTATAGAACTGATTTAGTCCCTTTTTTACAGCCGCGTGATAATAACTATATCTAATAATATCTAAGTTTAAAGCGGCTTTGCTATTTAAAATGGGTCCAAACGGACAACATTAAAGTTTCAGTTAAACCATGGAGAAAAACTTACCAGCCTATTATGTAATCTAACTGAAGATTGGTTTAATAAAATTAGACAAAACTATTTACTGTCCGCTTGTGGATTTTATTTTTCGTGTAAACGATGTCCATTCTTAGCAAAAATCCAGTTAATGCGGAAAGAGTAGTCCAAGATTAGCTTACACGTGCAGTCTGACACTTTCCATTTTTGAAGGTATTTTCGTTTAAAGGACGTCCATTCTTAGCAAAAATCCAGTTAAGGCGGAAAGTGTCTTCCCTAAAAAGCCTGTTTGAGCTGCACGAGATTATCTGGGACGACTCAATACGAACTTGTATAAAAACATGTTTTCCAAGAGAGAAAGAGCAGAGGCTCAAATATAAAGACGTTCTGATGTAGCAATGAAAAATAATAGTTTAGTTTCTAAAATTCCGTAATTAATTAAATATTATGTTAAACAGTATGTCTATTTTGAAATAAATGTACACTTTTTAATTGAGTATTTTTGGAACTACTCAATTTAATAATCAATGCAGCTGAAATACGTAACTTGCTATTTGTTTATATTTTATAATGTTCCGTTTCTGCTTGTAGAACGAACGACGTAATTCTTGTTTGCCCGTATCAAATAATGTCTTCGTTGACGGCAAATCATCCCAAAATATCTTCAATAATGTGTGAACGGCGGTAGAAATAATTGCAGCCTGCGCCCCTACATAATATTTATGCTAATACGCAAATAAACAGTCTATGCCGGACGTTTAAAGATCAACGACACATGGTTTTTGTACGCAACCAATCAATCAAAGCGATTGTGCATTAACATTGTCTTGAAAAATTTGCGGAAAAAACAACCAAATAACGCCGAAATTTGCACCTATAATTGAACAGATAATATTTCACCAGTTAATATCTGAATCAAAGTATGTATCACACATGTTAATATGTAAAACACATCAGATAATGCACAACTTAATATTTTGAACATAGCAGATATTACTAAGGTTAATATCTGAAATAAAGTATATCTTGCACATGTTAATATGTGGCATGGGGCAAATATTGCTCAAGTTAATACGTGAAACATAATTATATTGCGCACGTTAAAATGTGAAACCTTGTGGATATTGCACAATTTCAAATGTAGAGCTCTAGACAGCGAAACTAATTATTCCGGTAATATCTCAGCTCTGAACTACAAACCTTAATGCGCTAAAACCCGTCAAATCAAATCCTACTAGTTTTGTTATCTGAACATAAGAAAGCTATTTCTATTTGGATTATAAAGTAATGTACAATATTTAATTGTATTGGCATTCTTAATTCTTTGTTCCCTTTGAGCCAGAATTAAGGACTGATGCATTCTACAACATGTGAATTTGTTTAAATGAAAATCGTAAATGCTACATATGACATTTTGTATATACATAGTGTTTAATCATATAACAGACTATTCTCTGTATCGTTGATTTCTATTAGGACAATTGAAGAATTGTACAGTTTAAAAAGGTATTCCCTGGTAATTCTTGGTTATTATTTGTAATCCTGTCTGCCTTTAATGGTTCAGTCCATTGGCATTGGCGTTATTGACGTGCGATTTGACACACCCAATGAATGTACTTACAATAAAGGTAGAACTGTTAAATGTACCATATGGATGTGTCACTATAAACTATTTCAGATTAAGTGTTCATAACAATATCTATGAAATATTTTTATTGTTTTCGAGTATTTTGCTTGCAGACTTTAAAAAACGTTAAGGCGATGTGTTTACTCGGCTGTTTATAATTAGTCCGTGCTTCGTGAAAAAGGGATTTAATGCTTGTGCGTAAAGTGTTGTCCCTGATTAGCCTCTGCAGTCCACACAGGCTTATTAGGAACGACACTTTCAGCTTGTATGATATTTTATGTTTAAAGTAAGTAGCTTAGTAGCAAAAATCCAGTTAAGTCGGAAAGTCCATAAAATCCCCTTTTCACCGAAAACGACTCAATTATATGTTGGAAACCATATGCTGGGCTCGTTGTTAAGAGGATGTGGGTTACGGATTGGAAACGTTGAAACGCTTGCGTTAAATAGTATAACAACAGGTTTAACCACCTGTATGTAAACTCAACAATTTAATTCGTGAAAAATAGCAGATATTGCACACGTTAATACGTGAAATATTTAAGATATTTCACAATTTGATATGTGGAACATAGCAAATATTATTCAAGTTAATACGTGAAACGTAGACTATATATCGCAAGTTAATATTTGGAACGTAGCAGATATTGCACAGGGTAATACGTGAAACATAGCAGCTATTGCACACGTTAATACGTAAAACATAGGGGATATTGCACAAGTTAAAATGTAGAGCTCTAGACAGCGAAATCAATTATTTCGGTAATATCTCAGGTCTGAAACGACAACCCTTTATGCGCTAAAACCCGTCTGATCAAATCCTACTAGTTTTTTATCTGAACATACAAAAGCTATTTCTATTTGGATTTTAACGTATTTTACACGATATAATTTTATTGGCATTCTTACTTCATTGTTCCCTTTGAGCCAGCATTAAGGACTGATGCTTTTTACAACACGTGAATTTGTTTAAATGAAAATCGTAAACGTGACAAAAATATGACATTATCTGTATACATATATAGAACAGACTATTCTCGGCATCATTGATTTCTTTTTGGACAAATGAGGAATTATACAGATTTAATAGGTATTCCCTGGTAATTCTTGGTTATTAGTTGTAATTCTGTCTGCCTTTATTGGCTTAGTCCATAGACATTGGCGTTATGGACATGCGATTTGACACACCCAATGCACTTACACAAGTAGAACTGTTTGATGTACCATACGGATTTGTTACTTTATAATATTTCAGATTAATTGTTCATAACAATCTTCTTGAAATATTTTGTATTGTTTTCGAGTATTTTTCTGTCAGATTTTTAACAACTTTAAGGCGATGGGTGTTGACTCGGCTGTATTTATTTTGCCGTGCTCTGTGAAAAAGGGTTTTAATGCATACGCGTAAAGTATCGTCCCAGACTAGCATGTGCGGACTGCAGGGACGACACTTCCCGTTTATTATATTTTCTGTTTAAAGAAAGTCTCTTCTTAGCAAAAATACAGCGTTGGTGGAAAGTGTCGTCCCTGATTAGCCTTTGCGGAATGCACGTGGTAATCTGAGACGACACTTTACGCACTTGCACTAAATTCCCTTTTCACAGAACACGGCTCAATTATATGTTGGAAACCATATGTTAGGCTTGTTGTAACGAGGATGTGGTTTACGACTTGGAAACGATTGCGTCCACTAGAATAACAATACAGATTTAACCACTTGTACTGAAACTCAATTAATTTCGATAACATCATTCTAAAAAAAAAATTATTGCAGAATAAATCAAATGGTTTTTGTTAAGCTATAAACTACCAATACATTTAACGATTTGTATGCATTTTTGTAATTATCAGATATTTTGGATTTATATTTTTAGTTAAAAAATATTGGAAAAAAACTCTTTTAACTGACTTGAATTGCGGCGAATGACAATACGATTTGGTAAAGCATTGTAGCGATTGAAAATCGTAAAAGTTTAAACTTTCTTTTTACAATGGTGAAGTAAATATTAGATTGTTTAGAGATAAAAATTCAATAATTTTCGTAAAAGGCGATATTGTACAAATTAGCTTGCGGAAGTTAATGTTTACTTCTGAACACGTCTTCACAGCTAAGCGTTACTCATAATTTATATCCGAATGGTTGAGACCACACAATCAATGTAATAGAAAATTGATAACAAGCAACGAAAGCTGATAACGTCTAACTTTCATTCCGCAACGCAAATATGTTTATTGCCATCTGTGTCTTTTGAAGGCATGCGGGTGTCATTTTACCCATTTATGCCTAGTGGACTCTCAAATCCTTATAAATTGGATCAATTTATTTCCAAAATTAGGGATGTCTAGTGTATTTATTTCTATATTTAAAATATTTCTTACAGAAATTCCTTTCAACAAACAGCGCGGACCCAGATGAGACGCCGCATCATGCGGCGTCTCATCTGGGTCTACGCTGTTTGCCAAGGCCTTTTTTCTAGACGCTTGGCATAAATGGGTTATTGGGAAAAAGTTGGTTTAAGCTTTCAAAAATCTAATCGACATGACTCACGTGTAAACATTTTGCGTAAAATAAATAGCGTATTTTTTCGGCTGATGTTATTATGTTTATTATATGTTCATTATATACTACACTACTTCTATATTGCATACTACTACACTATACTACTACTACTGCAATTACTAATACTCCGACTGCAGTTCAATATTTGAACAAAGCTATGAGCGGAACTATTGTAACTAAGCCATGAGCGCTAAAGCTAGAGCGAATGTAATCTATCTGGGTTGACAGCAATAAATTAATCATATTTACCCACGCGATGTCCAGTCTAAGGTAGCAATGTGTGTACAGTAGCTGGCGGTACACCATGTACTGATGTCCAGTCTAAGGTAGCAATGTGTGTATAGTAGCTGGCGGTACACCGTGTACTGATGTGTAGTCTAAGGTAGCAATGTGTGTACAGTAGCTGGCGGTACACCGTGTACTGATGTCCAGTCTAAGGTAGCAATGTGTGTACAGTAGCTGGCGGTACACCGTGTACTGATGTCCAGTCTAAGGTAGCAATGTGTGTACAGTAGCTGGTGGTACACCGTGTATTGATGTGAAATTGTGAGCCGCATGAATCTCTTACTAAGCTACAGGGGCGCATTCTAAAAAGTGTTATATGTATCAATCTTTTTTGTACGTTAGATTCGTGGATGCTATTACTTGCGGAGTTAACTGTTGAATGATTTGAAGTGTGCATTTCGTGTGTGATTTTTAAACGGGAATGTTTAAATTGCCTTGGATTATTTGTCAAACGATTCAATGAAGTATGATAAATTTGACGTTTTCACTTCTGATCACTGGTAATTATACGTTATTTTCATGGTGTAAGCTTACTTTAGATGCAGGGATATTTAACCACATGCACTCGTCTTATAATACCCTTGATATATTTGTCAGTTTTGTGATTTATTATTATAGGTCAATACTTTAATTTAAAGTATGATCTACGTACCCATAAGATTCATCCATGATGCCAATGGTATCTTTAACATATTGTTTGCGTATCAGATGTACTTTGCGACATATCCAATATAAAAGAGTGTACAAACAACAAATTTGTAAAACAAGTGATATATGTTATTTGAAGATATATAAAGGCTTTAAAAGTGAATTAATATACGTTGTGAAGAAAAAAATTCCATCGATCGTACATAAATATTAATAATGCATGTCCCAATACGAAACATGTCCGCTTGCTTCATTCGTCTCAATATTCTTTCTTATTTCAGCGGCTAACACTTATGGAAATAAATCTAAGTATTACAAACACACTTGTCTATAAACATGCTCTTATCATATAAAATGTTGAAGCGTTGTCTACCCAGATCAAAAATAGGTTATTGGATTTTCTACTAGTCGACATTAAGTGTACGAGATGAATCAAAAAGCTGGGTTTAATACCAATAATTTAAGCATCTAAGTGCTAATATTATTTTTGTTCGTGATTTAATTCAATAAATTATTTGGCAGGATGATTTCGTTACCGTTTATGGTTAAAGCATTGTTGAATGTATACAATTTACAAGTAGACTGGATAAAAGGCCAACGGAAACTTAATGTTTAGTTTATTTGTTTTGTATACCAAACTTTGTTGTAGTGTTTTATGAAATTATTGTAAAATGAAATAGAATCCTCCGATATCGAACCGTGCTTAGCTATCAAATGGCACTTTTGGACTGATTAATCGTTTCTGTGCAGTCCGCACAGGCTTGTAAGGGACGACTTCTTTTAAAAAAAATGAAAAAGCGGAAAGTGTTGTCCCTGATTAGCCAGTGCCGACTTCGCAGTTTAATCTGGGACGACAATTGACTTACGTGCATAAAATCGTTTTTCACATTGCGAGGTTAATATATATTTATTTATGTGCCGATGTCACATTTCTGGTGTACTGCTTTAACATATAAGCGTCCAAAAAGGTGTGACATACATAATTTACTGGAATTATTTTATGTTACTTAGTTCTTATGTTCACATATTATATAGCTATACAACGTAAAGAAAGGAATTGTTCGATGTTTGTCAGGCAATTATATCGACTGATCTTACAAATTATGTGTGAGATACAACCAGAAACAAATATACAGAAAAATAAATAAAGCTTCGGATATATACTTATAAAGCTATTTAACATTATAAAGAAATCAACAGTCATTAATCTTAGGAAAGAGGAAAAAACATCCCCGGGGAATGGGACAGGCCTTTTGTATTTAACGTAACGTTTTACATTAAGGATTATGTGTTCATAACTGATGTTCTTCGAGAGAAGTTTAAGTTATAACAACCATCGCTATATATTCCTTGTGCATTTATATCCTTTAACCTTTGGACTTTTATACTGAACTGAAAGTGGTCTAGAATATGTCGAGTGTAATTGCTGTATTGTTTTGGCGCCAGGTTTTGGTCTTTATTAGATAAATGCGTATTGTTATAAAATCTCTCTTTGCTAAATTAATGTTTTGTAAGTCATAAGTGATTGCCATGTTGAAAAGCATTGTATAAGTGTCTTGAATTGTGATGATCAATTAGTAAATTTAGTTGATGAATCAACGAAAAATAAACGTCGTGATGGAGATTTTGAACGAACTTTAATAAAGCGTGATTATTAGTTGTTAGATAGGAATTCCAAATGACTTAATTGATTTTACGGACTTAAAACCTGCCGGATAGGTCTTAATTTCTAGAATTCTTAAATTAATGAAAAATTAATGAACATCAGACTTTTGATGAATAGAAAACAATATTACAAAACAATAGTGTAATATAAAGTGAGTGTATAGTTGAAATGTCATAAATGACCATTTGCTATTGCGACCTTAACATGAAAGGTGGAACTAAACATTGCAACTGGGTTTTTGACTTGTGCTGTTTTCTTGATTTGTTCCTAAACTATGAAATTTTTTTTTTATGATCTTCATATAAGTGTCATTTACCTGCTGAAACACGCATTTGTTATGTTGCAAAATGTACGATGAGAATACACAGAAAACGACCTTTAGGAGTAAAGAAATGCAACCAACTTGAAATTGTGTCGTAAAACGTACTTAATTACTAGACATTGTTTACGAACTAAATAAGTTTATTTTAATATATATATTTAATAACAGCATAGCTAACTTATTAATTCAATTCATATACCATATTGGTCTTATTACCAAAATTTTATCTTGAATTGACCTTTTTACGTTTTGGTAAATTGCCAAATTGATAAATAGTGTTTCACATGCGACAATTTTCGTTGTAGTTATGATACTTCAGGTGTCAGTGGTTCGAGCTCAGTTGAGGGTTACTTTTTTCCTCACTTTAATTTTATCCGTACTTTTTACTTGAGCCTTTAGATCCAGTTTTTACATTTATCAATATAAAGTATTTAATGACAAACCTCAATACATACCATAATCTGTGAAAATGTCCCTTTAATTTGACTGTGTGAGAAGTAAAATAACCGTGCATCAAAGTAGATGCCAATAGAAATCACGATCTAATTTCATTGTGCACATAGTGTGTGGCCTCAAAGCATGTCAGGTGTATGACGTTGAAATGAAAGAATACCACCCTCTTTATATAGATTCTTTTTAGCAATGGATAATTTCCGATAGTAGTGTGCCTTTGCATTTGCTACCCCATTTCTGTTTGAAATTGTGCAAGGAGCCCAAAATACATATTTAATCCGCACGGGATAATCAGAGACGACACTTTCCGCCTAAACTGCATTTTAACGAAGATGCTACTTCCTTTAATCAAACAATTCAGGACCTGCGGAAAGTGCCGCCCCTGATAAGCCAGTGCAGTCTGCACACTTTACGGACGAACATTAAGCCCCGTTTTTGCAGAGTGCGACTAATGTCTTTAACTTGGCGCAGCTTATGATAGCGGCGGTTTGTGGTGCTGTTCCGTTAGGTTCAACATTTACGCAAGTAATCCAGAAGCGCCTGAACAATTTTCACGTAAAAATGTTACCATACATATGACATAAAGGTATTATTTTGTGAATGAGCGTGTGTATAATGCTCTCCCATGTGTCGGTTTAACGGTATCAGTTACTAGAATGTAGAAGTTGTGTTAGGTAAAGAACCATATATCTTTAGCGAAAAAATTGCTTTAAATATTAGTATATTAAATTGCTATTTATTGTATTAATCACACATTTTTAAAAGATCGTATGTAAGAACGAAGGGAAAATGCAACACCATTACGCTTCAAAACATTACCCCAGGACAGAGATACTTCATTTAACAACAGGTGCGTCACGTAAGGTCAAGACGTTTAGCATTATTTTGGTAGACAAGTCTCTTTCCCAAAATCGTTGAAACGATAATAAGTTGTTTAGCTTTATATTTCGGATTTCAAATAACACCAACCTCATAAGCGCTACAGCGACTGGTTACACGTTACATTGTTATAACTCTTGTTGGTAGTTATGGTTATTTGTTGCTCTTCTCAAGTGTGTGTTTCTACAGGTGTCGTTTTGCTCTTCTCATGGACAAATAATTTGATTGATAAGACCTAAACCAAATAAAATATAGAGTGAAGCATCTGAACAATTGCGTTTGTCTGTCATACACGTTCAAATATCTTCATTGTCGCCATGGCGTACTTGATATGGTGTCCTTCTAATGACCGGGAGGTCATTTGTTCGATCCGCACTGTGGGAGCGTTCTTTAGATCTCCCCCATAGACACCAAGTACTGGTTCTAGTCCCAGGCAACGGATTCTAGAGCGTTTCAAATAAGTTTTCGGCTTTCTATGCAATAGAGTTAAAATATGCAGGTTTAAAATACCTGAATAATTTTCGGGCGACGCAAGCTGTCTCAACGACTAGTTAATTCATACATTCGAACGACATTCTTGAAAAACAGCGACATCTCTACAAAAGTTATCGTATGGACATAAATCAATTTATTAAATAAGTAACTAAGATAATATTTAAATATTTATAAGCGTTAATAACATAACTTATTGCTATTGAACACAACTTGTTATTATATTGCAATAGGATTATGCGAAAACATAATAAATGTTAATGCAGACAAACCTATTATCCTATTAAGGCAGATATTTTGGCTTGTTACAACCCAATACATAACTCTTCAGAGACAGTACGTTGAGATTTGGAGGAAGTATACATTTTATGAATAGTCAATATAATCACATACATTTTATGAATAGTCAATATAATCACATACATTTTATGAATAGTCAATATAATCACATACATTTTATGAATAGTCAATATAATCACATACATTTTATGAATAGTCAATATAATCACATACATTTTATGAATAGTCAATATAACCACATACATTTTATGAATAGTCAATATAATCACATACATTTTATCAATAGTCAATCTTATCACATACATTTTATCAATAGGCAATCTTATCACATACATTTTATCAATAGTCAATCGTATCACATACATTTTATCAATAGTCAATCTTATCACATACATTTTATCAATAGTCAATATAATCACATACATTTTATCAATAGTCAATATAACCACATACATTTTATCAACAGTCAATATAATCACATACATTTTATCAATAGTCAATATGATCACATACATTTTATCAATAGTTAATATAACCACATACATTTTATCAATAGTCAATATAACCACATACATGTTATCAATAGCCAATCTTATCACATACATTTTATCGATAGTCAATCTTATCACATACATTTTATCGATAGTCAATCTTATCACATACATTTTATCCATAGTCAATCTTATCACATACATTTTATCAATAGTCAATATAATCACATACATTTTATCAATAGTCAATATAACCACATACATTTTATCAACAGTCAATATAATCACATACATTTTATCAATAGTCAATATGATCACATACATTTTACCAATAGTCAATATAACCACATACATTTTATCAATAGTCAATATAACTACATACATGTTATCAATAGCCAATCTTATCACATACATTTTATCGATAGTCAATTTTATCACATACATTTTATCAATAGTCAATCTTATCACATACATTTTATCAATAGTCAATCTTATCACAAAGTGACTGAAACAACATATGAGCCGCGCTCTGTGAAAGGGGGATTTAATGCATGTGCGTAAAGTGTCGTCCCAAATAAGCCTGTGATGTTCGCACAGGCTATTCAGGGACGACACTTTCCGCCATAACTAGATTTTCGCTAAGAAGATTCTTTCTTGAAATGAAAAAATATAATAAAATCGGAAAGTGTCGTCCCTGATTAGCCCTGATCTGGAACGACTCTTTACGCATATGCATTAAACCCCTTGTTCACAGAGCACGGCCCAATATTGTTTACGATCCACTTATGTAATCGATGGGCATGTAGCAGTGTGATCTTATTAGGAGCCTCGCCCTGCGAAAACGTGGCTTAACGCATGTGCGAAGTGTGCATTAGCCTGTACAGTTCATATATGTATTTAGCCCCGTCTTCCCAGATACCAATGTATACGAGATCGAGACTTTGTCGGTATAAGGTTGTTTGCAAAGGCTTCACAAGCGGTTGTGGCTCCAAGTTAACCATATTTGTTCTAATGATAACTCGACTGAGTTCAAAAATGGTTTCGGTCCGCTTAAAAAGCACGGCAACGAGGGACGGTGCCGTTTCCTTATATGTCTATTATAAAACATATTCTCTTCGACACAGGATTGAAGAAGGGCAGATTTCAGTCACTGTTGTAAGTCAACCAAATGCTGCACGGTAAAACTCCCAAGGCTAGCTATGCCGAGAAAAGTGTGAATGTGGCTGAACAGCTGTTAAAATAGCAACAATCGAAAAAACAAACACATAAATACAGCTTGGCAAAGTAAACTTCATCTTTGAGATATAATACATACACACATGTGAAAAGGAACATGGCATAATTGCAACTACATGGGTTAAAGCGATGCTTGCGAAAAATGCATAAGTCTTTTAATTTCCGAACTCTTCTTTGTTGTTATCCAAGCTTTTGATAACAGGGTGACTCACACACACCCGATGTAAATATTTCATTGATCACATTTCAAGGACAGTGATAGCAGCGTAATATCGCTTTCAAACGCATGCAATGTTCCGGATTACAGAACAATTTAATTTAGGTTTTAAAGTGGGTGGTCCTGTTAGAAAAGGATGATGCGTTGATTGAGATATCGGTATGACGAGATTTAAAGTTGTTTTGGGCCACTTTTGTATACCTATATTATTACGGTCGAAAATATATATAAAAAACATTTCGTTGTGTATCTTGAAACAGTTTTTACCAGTTTGTTTAATAGTCTTATTTGTTTACATGTTTACAATTATTTTAATATACGTGTATTCTGAATGCAGCTTATGTATTATACACTTACCTTCGGCGAATATATGGACTCCTTCCATACATTCCTCTTAACATGTATTCGGCCCAACATAATATGTTGCGAAATAACGCACTTCGTACTACTGTGCAACCATCATTATTCGTTTTGACACAAAGGGGTGCAATGTTATGCATGGTTGTAACAACCACTTTTGCACTTTTTTACCAAATACACGTATGAAATACCACCTACTACCATGACACTTTTCAATCAAACAAAGCTACGTGCCCCACGTTTAAAGATTTGAGCCTCAATCCGAGAAAACGTCCTTTAATGCATGTGCGTTAAGTGTCTTCCCAGATAAGCCTGCGCTGTCCGAACAGGCTAATGTGAGATAACATATTCAGCTCCTATGGTAATCTTCGGTTAAAGGAAATCTCTTTTGGGCGAAAATTCAGTTTAGACGAAAAGTGTCGTCCTTTATTAGCCTATGTGGACTGCACAGGCTAATCTCAAACGACACCTTACGCCCATGCACTATTGCCCGTTGCGCGACGCTTATTTAAATTGTTCATGGGAAGTAAATATTCCCTTTACCAGGTGACCAGTCTACTGGACAGGCGGCTATCATGGTAATTATATTTACCCACGCGATGTCCAGTCTAATGTAGCAATGTTTGCATTGTTGGAGGTGGATAAACATCTTAACACCTAGTGCTGATGCGAAACTGTGAGCGTATTGTATCACTAAGTCAGGATAAGGAAAGAAAGACGCAGTTATATTAAAATAGGTAGAGTCGCTGAAACTCATTTTGAAACGTATTTATACATTAAACCTTGTGCTAGGTGCGTCTATATTCATTCTGGATTATGTGAGTTATTTCTTACAATGCGCGTTTAATGTGCGATTAAATTATATTCTTCGTTATAAAAAACGACAATACGAATTCAATCTAAACGTGTTGGAAAATTGAAGGATTTGATGTTTCCATCGATCTGGTATTTGTGTGTATTGTCATGGATGAGAATAAAACTCATTTTTCGATGGATAAATTAAGAATAGTGTAAGTGGAAAAGTCGTTAAAACGGAGATTTACTGTTGTAAGTTTTAGTGCAATATTGAAATAAACAAGTTTACTTCACGAGGTCAGTTTTTTTTTAATTTTACGCATAAAGTACATTGTTGAAGATATAATATTGGATTGGAACTTAAAATGAAATATATTGTAGTTATGTTTGATTTGAACTGCAAGCTTGAGATTTAAATTGAAAGCGCAGTCTTTAACTAACAAAATAAGTCCAATACGATATCTTAAATTTAATCATTCGAAAATAGATCGTAAATTTAAAACCCATTCAAATAATCTTTATTGATGTTTCTCCATTGATAGAAGTATTTTCATTGTCATTGAAGTGGATTTACATTTTTGAAAATAAATATTTTTGTAACGAACACGTCTTAAAGGAGCTTTTATCAGATAAATTGTAATAACCTGTCTTCCAAAATGTATGTAAATGCATTTTTCGGATCGATTTTTGTGAATAAAATAATAGGACTTGAAATACCGATTATTTTAGCATCAACATCAACTTGCGTACATTATTTATAACCGTGATTAAATGCAGTCTTTTTTGGAAGAGTGAATATTTTATATTGTTAATTTGTTTTTAAATATAAACAAAAGGCTTAACGGGCCTTGGGCTGAACATAAGCCGAGGAAATCATAATTCATATTTAGTCTTCTTGTATTGCAATGTATAATGCAGCATGGTTCGTGTTTATACAGCATTGTTTACACCTCCATATCAAGCAATTATTCAGCTTGCATGAACGGAACAACAATTCACAAGGGTCTTTAAACAATGTGCAAATTGAAACGCCTGAAATGGTTAATGAACAATAACACATGGTTGCCGCACGCTAAGAGATTCATAATAAGCAGAGTTCGATGGTTTATAACACAATCAGCCAACATTTGATCACTGTGTGGCGTTTTAAAATGCCATGTCATTAAACATATGCCGAAACAAACTAACTTGCATCGCTGTTTAAGAGAAACGCTCCCTGATCAATAACTTATGTTTGAAGTAACCGCACAATTCTTTATAAGCGTCAACTTATAGAGAAAGCGTACATTTTTAAGTAAGCGTCAATCTATAATGTAAGCTTCAACTAATGAAGTGAGTGCCGACGTTTTAAAGTAAGCTTTAACATATGAAGTGAGTGTCAACGTTTTAAAGTAAGCTTCAACTAATGAAGTGATTGTCAACGTTTTAAAGTAAGCTTCAACTAATGAAGTAAGTGTCAACGTTTTAAAGTAAGCTTCAACTAATGAAGTGATTGTCAACTTGTTAAAGTAAGCTTCAACATATGAAGTAAGAGTCAACTTATAAAGTAAGCGTCAACTTATAAAGTAAACTTTAACTTGTACCGTAAGAGACGATTAATAATGTTAGCGGCAACTTATAAAGGAAGCGTCAACTTATAAAGTAAACTTTAACTTGTACCGAAAGAGACGATTAATAAGGTTAGCGGCAACATATAAAGTAAGCGTCAACTTATAAAGTAAGCTTCAACTTGTACCGTAAGAGACCATTAATAGGTTAGCGGAAACTTATAAAGGAAGCGTCAACTTATAAAGTAAGCTTTAACTTGAATCGAAAGAGACGATTAATAAGGATAGCGGCAACTTATAACGTAAGCTTTAACTTGTACCGAAAGCGACCATTTATAAGTTTAGCGGCAACTTATAAAGGAAGCCTCAACTTATAAAGTCAGCTTTAACTTGTACCGAAAGAGACGATTAATAAGGTTAGCGGCAACTTATAAAGTAAGCTTTAACTTGTACCGAAAGCGACCATTTATAAGGTTTGCGTCAACTTATAAAGCATATTGATTGTATTATTAATTTGTATCAAATAAAGTAAGCTTCAACATATGAAGTGACTGTCAACTTTTTAAAGTAAGCTTCAACAGGTGAAGTAAACGAAAACTTATAAAGTAAGCGTCAACTTAAAAAGTAAGCTTCAACTTATAAAGTAAGCTTTAACTTGTACCGTAAGAGACGATTAATAATGTTAGTGGCAACTTATAAAGCATATTGATTGTCTTATTGATTTGTAACAAATAAAGTAAACTTCAACACATGAAGTGAGTGTCAACTTTAAAATAAGCTTCAACATATAAAGTAAGCGGCAACTTATGAAGTAAGCGTCAACTTATAAAGTAAGCTTTAACTTTTGCAGTAAGCGACTATTTATAAAGTAAGCGTCAACGTATAAAGTAAGCTTTAACTTCAGCAGTAAGAGACGATTAATAAGGTTGGCGGTAACTTATGAAGCATATTGATAGTCTTATTAATATGCAATAACAAAAATCACTATCGTGGACGTAAAACATGCTACACTCACTTTACAAATCACGATTTGATCTTTATTCTTACAAATTGCCAATACCCGTGCGTAAGATCAGACATCAATAGAAAGTTCAGCCGTGGTTTATATTTCGGTAGTGCATTGTGTTGTTATTTGCGTTTTATGTATGGCCTTTAAATGAAATAATAATCGTTCACTGAAATACAATGATTTGATTATAAACATTGAGGTGTAGATGGTGGCATGGAATAGCGTTGAACATACGTTTGTTGAATAGCCCAAGAAAGATAATATTTTGTGCATGTATAGAGATTGTTTTCTTGCATTACGAAGTTATGAAAAAAAACGTTATTTTTAATTTGAAGATATCAAGTGTCTTTCTGCTTCAAGTTTAAGAGTGTTAAATATTCAGCAAAATTAAAAACGTTTTTCAAAAACCGGGCATTCGATAAACGGAATCGGTATTTTGGATATTGTCACGTTTTATAAAAAAAAATATTTCATCAAATGTGTTATGTTACTGCTAACATGAAAATATGAAGCGATTAAAAAACAATCCCTTGAGGGAAGAGGCAATTCTCATCGCTAACACCTGTTTCATCGCTTTTTGCGAATAGGATTGACAATCGTAAGGATTACGTGCTACGAACCTTTGTGCGTCGAGAATGGTAAATTGATCATTAGTTTCGTTGTCCTTAGTATTTTCGGCTTTCCAATCTACAAATCGCACAAAAAGTTTGCATTGTTATTTCAAGTGTTCTCGTGTTGCATTTACATTGCGGTGTTAAAACGTTTGGAATTGCTATTTAACAAGTCTTATGAATAGCTGCGGAAAAAGTATATGGGCCGTGCTATGTGAAAAGGGGGTTTAATGCATGTGCGTAAAGTCCGCACAGGCGAAGCAAGGTCGACACTTTCTGCTTTTATTATATTTTCTGTTTAAAGAACGTCTCTTTTTAGCAAAAATCTAGTTTAGGCGGAAAGTGTCGTCCCAGATTAGCCCGTGCGGACTGCAAAGGCTAATCTGGGACGACACTTTACGCACATGCATTAAACCCGTTTTTTTTACAGAGCACGGCCCATATACATATACAACCGGAGTAATGAAACTGACAAGAGCTGATAAGTGGAGGGTCGCCCTGATAAGTTATAAACGTTAACATGATATGGTGGTATGTATATCACTTAAGTTATTAAGATCCCGCATTGACGTTGCGAACCTTAATAGACCGATTTGTTGACTTCAATAGCGCTATTTACAACAATTACTCGACTTTTTATCAGTTTTAAGAGACTTTTATCCTCGTAAAGTAGTTTCCGATTAGCAGAGAAGAACAAACTTTCATCAGTTGACATGTTATTCAGGGATTTCAATAGATTTTGAAAACCAAGAGTCAAAATGACACATAGTCTCAAAATAATGAAGGGTCAAAATAAAAATGATTACGGTCAAAATACTGAAGTTACTTGAAATGTTCCTAAATGCATGTGTAAGGGTTTGCAATAGCTACTGTTATATAATAATGAATAAAACATTTTAATGAAAGCTTTATTATTTCCATAAATGATAATTTCTTGTCCTTTTTACAGGTTGGATTGTGTTAAAAATGATGCAAGGCTAATTTTTTGTAGGAGTCAACAATTAGAAAATTGCAACTTTCTTGCATCAAAATGCAGGAATCTGCTTCAATTGAAATCACTGTTATTGCATTGAAGCGTCATACGTGAATAGATATGAGCCTCGTTCTGGGAATTTGTGCTTAAAGCATGTACGCACACGCTAACAAGAAAGACACTTACCACTTTTATGGTATTTTTCGTTTAAAAGAAGTCTCTTCTTAGCGAAGATCCAGCTAAGGCGGAGAGTGTAGTTCCTTAGGAGCCTGAGACTGGACAGGCAAATCTGGGACGACTCTTGACGCTCATGCATTTAGTCCTGTTTTCCCGGAACGAGGAACATATTTGCTTTGTTTGTTAATAAGTTGCGCTTTTCAGGAAACTCACAGTGTACCATGTAGTTATAACATTGAAATATTTTAAATGGCCAATGTTCAGATTTTTATTTTATTTCCTTTAAAATATATTTTGATATAAATTTCAGAGTTTTAATGCACCCGACTTTATTGTTGTGTATTCTATTATTTACATTAAAAAAAGTAAAAATTCTTTAAATGTATTGAAGTCTGACAACCCTTGTATAATACAAATTCAAGTATTAGGTTTACTGTGAAATTTGAAAATAAGACGTAACGGTGTGCTACCATATTGTACAATTTAAACGTCGTCTCGGTCAAGCGTTCTCGATCAGTTTACAGTATACAGGGCTCAGAATCAACGGGGTGTTAACTGGTTTACACACGGACGAGCTGGTTAGAATGTAAACATACCGTTAAGAACTTTATTTTTGCAAATCTCTCAAGTTATTGAAATATATTTTCAAAAATCGTAAGTGCATAAAAGACAGTTTTTCTCGCAGTCTGTCTCGATAGATTAATGTTTAAGAATAAATCCTTGAATACCTCTGAAATCGGTGACAAATTTCACGTTGCGTGAACCATAACCGTGAATTACACAATGACTTTGTATCTCACCTGAGCACAACGTGCTCATTGTGAGCGTTTGTGATTGCCTTTTGTCCGTCGTCCGGTGTCCGTTGTCCGTCGTGCGTTTTGCGGCGTCAACGTTTGCATTGTTAACTCTCTAGAGGCCACATTTATTGTCCAATCTTCATGAAATATAGTCAGAAGGTTGGTCTCAATAATATCTTGGATGAGTTCGAAAATGGGTACATTTGCTTGAAAAACATGGCTGCCAAGGGGCGGGGCATTTTTCCTTATATGGCTATAAATGGCTATAGTACAATCTTTTTAACACTCTAGAGGCCACATTTATTGTCTAATTTTCATGAAACTTGGTCTGAAGATTTACCCCAATAATATCTTGGACGAGTTTGAAAATGATGCCGGTTGGTTGAAAAACGTGGCCGCCAGGTGGCAAGGTGTTTGTCCTTATAAGGCTATTGTGAAACCTTATTAACACTCTAGAGGCCACATTTATTTTCCGATCTTCATGAAATTTGGTCAGAAGATTCATCCCAATAATGTCTTGGGCAAGTTTAAAAATAATGCCGGTTGGTTGAAAAACATTTCCACGACGGGGGCGGGGCATTTTTCCATATATGGATATAGTAAAACCTTGTTGACACTCTAGAGGTCACATTTATTTTCCGATCTTCATGAAACTTGGTGAGCGACTATGGGCTTTTCAGGCCCTCTTTTTGAACAAATACACAGGATTATTAAATAAAGTAATTCGGATGTATTTCACATTGCCATAAGCAGCATAAAAATCGGTCTTGTATGCACAAGTTAAAATTTTCAAGAAAAATTGTTAAAAAAAAATATTTGAAAAACAAGCACCTTTTACCGGTTTGTTTACATCCATTAACGTGTAATCGGAAACCCCACAAAGTCACGTGATTCTGCACCCTGTTAACGACCCACAGATACATACCGGTTCTCATTTTGTTCAACTCGGAACAAACAATGTCAGAGGGGATAATAACATGATAGTCAAAATGGCGACGTTCATGCCGAGACAAATATTTTTCGCCGTTTTATACCCTTTATTTATTTTGTAAAATTGTAAACTAACGCACACTCTCTAGCCATATCAGTACAAAGGTGATGAGGGTTTATTTCGTATTAAAATTCGCTAAATATCTCGACTTCATTCCCCGCCAATTTTCTTAGTTGAGCTGTAATTAGGTCATCCCGCTAAGAAATTGTGCATCGAGTAAAGTCGACATATAGAGCGAATATTTATACGAAATAAACGCTATTTTGCTAATTTGACTGGAAAGTGAGCGGCATTAAAAAAAATAATACAAGTAATTTAGGGTTGAAAACGGCGAAATATACTTGCCTCTGCATGACCGTCGCCATCTTGACTATCAAGTAATTACTCCCTCTGAATATTGGTAAATCCATTCCCATATCTCCGTACTTAATTGAAAGCATTTGTGACGCACCATTTACAGCTCTCCTTCTATTCGTCTTTGATCCTCACCTTATCTGGTAATCGCTGGTCTTGAATCTAAGTCATTTAAAAGATTTGTGGGCGTAGACTAACAACATATTTAGATCATTTGCACTTAAATACGTTTGTTTGTAGCTAGGATTCAGGTCCAAAGAGTTCGATATGTCACGCACCTTTTTTGAATAAGGTCCAATTTCCTCAGTTTGCTTTTCGTTGAAACATCATGTAGTGTTCACACACGTGTATGCCCATTTGCCATTGTTCACATCTCCTTCATGATAAATGTACTATTTTACAAAACTGTCGCCGCTTAAAAAAGGTTATGATATTAACATTACGTCGATCATTCACAATTGAGATGTTATCATTCACAATTGGGATGTTTAAATAGTGAAAATAGTGCAAATGTTGTCGCTATTAAAAATGAAATGTCGTCTGAAGAAGAGCAGTTTAGAAAATAATATATAACACATACTTACACCATGACAGGCCATATTCCACACTCACTTAATAATAAATTTGTGTCAGGATTTAGTGCACCGAGGATAATTCAATAAAAATTAGACGATCTGTACCCAAGGCCGCATGATAGAATTAAATATGAGATGTCTGTTATTCTAATCTAGCACGTGCTATTCACATGAACAAATGGCTGTACATTGTTTTTGTTGAAGCCATTTGTAAAATGTAAAACAAACGCTTCGAAGAGACTTAGATATTTTTCGTCCGAAGTAAATAGTATTAGGTCTATACAGTTACAAATTATAACAATTTGAAGATAAGATTAAATCAAAAGTTCGTACTTTTTTTGTTGTCTTAACTGAGCCTGCGAAAATGCTATTCAAACGCTAGTGAAAATGAACAGTACATCAACATGACATTGAAAACTTCACAATAATAGCAGGGTTTCTAGATATGTAAGTCTCACAACTGTATAGGGAAAGATTTGTAGCATTCTCATAAACAGCTGTCTAAAATGCTTTGATTTGTCCTGCAATTAGCAGTCAATCATTCGTTGCCAAACAGATTTTATCGCCAAAACAGAAACACGCAGGACTGATTTGCATACGGGACGTGTTATTATGGCGATCAAATTTTTAAATGTGACACGCAATTTAGAAACGTTTCGTAAGTACACAAATGCCTTGTTGCCCGTATTTACATTTGAAAAAATACGTGACTTTCCATACGCAGAACAAAGACAATGGCAACGCAACGTTTGTAATCTTAATTGGACATTTTGTTTTTCTTTCTACTTCAATAGTGCGATGCTTTCTGAGATTACGTATTGATAAGATTTTATAATGAAAAAAAGTGTGGATTACTAGTTCAATTTGCTATTTAAGTTTAGAATATTTTGCTTCCGCCCGTTTTCCGGAATCTAAATCGTTCAGCGTTTAATAAGAGCATTACTTTTTTTAACTTTATGGAAATGTACACTTTAAAATCTTGTTAACAACAAATATCGAGTAAATAGAGTGTGTACAATAATATTTTATTGGTAAGTTGATGTTTAAGTAATCGCACCAATGCCAATTCTTTAAAGAGGATTTAACCCTTTCCCCATCAGAAAGTGAACATGAAATGGTTTTTGCAACCAGCATACAACCAGAACAGCCTGCGAGTAACTCGCACTCTGTTCAGGTTGTATGCTGTTTGATGCCCATCAGTATCTAGGGGTTGGAAATGAAACCTTTAAAACTTGAATATGGTAAGAAAAGTCTGTAATTAAATTTAACTTTCTAAGTGGGGTAAAAGGTTAAAGGGTAAAGGGTAAAGGGGTAAAGGTTTAAAGAAAAATGTATCTGTATATCATTTTAAACGTAGTATGCAGTGTACACAAAATGTTCACTTACAATGAATAAAACATGATTATGAGAATGAATGAAACAAGCATAATTGCTTTTGAAAACTACACTTATTTATTGATCTGTAACGTATTATTAAAACAAGTCAATCTCTGTAATACGTATTTAGCGTAAACGGTAATGTTGTTTGAACAATAATTTGTAGAGAACGCAGTATTAAAAGTAAACGTTGAAATCAGACTCGAAATATTGAAGCATGGTAGTATCTTCCCATAGAAAACAACGGTGTTTGCAATCATTTTAGGTCTGCAATAGCTGCCGATTCTCATCTGAGACTTTTGTCTTGTCCCCGCCTGATCAAACACGCTGATCATCAAAGCAAACACCATTTCATTAGATAAATCTGCTAGACTTTCTAGAGATCTTGGTAGCGGTCTGTCACAGTTTTTGTATTGCCATCACTGCTGTTAGAAAACAATTACATGTACTGAATTGTCTGTTTCTTTCCATGAACATTTTTGGCATTTTGGCTATGTGTGTTTTAGATTGTTTATATCAAACGATGGGTGCAATAAAATAGAGTTTTGTTTGTTTAAGACACATTCACAATGTGTCATCTTTATAGCGCATTCGCTTTCTACACACGGTCTTGTGAATGGAAAAATGATGAAATATAATGATAATCCACAAATTACTAGTATCTTATTAAAAATGATTGAGGTTTTTACTAATTATCTAGCCAAGTACAAAAGCTTTTACGCATGCGTTTGTAATATGTATAATTAAGTAGATTTTGTGTGAACTCGTTCCAACTATCGGATTTTGTGCATGTGTGTATCAAAGGCCGCCTTATAAGGATAACGGTGTGCGCTGTAAGACCAGCGAAAATGAAAACGCGTTTTAACGTTGATAAGGTACTGTTAAAACAATTACGTGATTGACGACCTTATGGGAGATTTACTGACTGCATTGGTAATGTCTTACAGTGTAGTCAGCCTGGTTTGTGTATTATTAATTAAGATCTTATAATAATCGAAATGTTATTACATCTAGTTCAATTTTCATATAATACATTGTATAATATTGAAATTCCGTATTATATAATACAAACGATACATACTTTAGTTGTAACTGTATTAACGCTCGTTGACTGGTTGGTTTGCGTTCTGCACGTATGATTGCAAAGAAGGGTCAAGTGAAGCGTAAATGACCGCGTGAAGGATTCTCACATTTCGTGGTACATGCCAAATTGAAGGCATTGAGACGTGAGCATTGCTGTTAGCTAGAGATGTAAGTGTGTGCGCAAATGAGTGAACTGGCGCTGGTGACAGGGAGAGAGAAAGAGTGGGGATTTATTGATAACAAATTGTTACTAAGTAGATTTGCGAACGCACTGTTAACAATGGTTATACATTAACGATGTTCGTAGCAAATTGCAAGCGTTATATTGGTTGTAAAATACAGATTTGTACAGATCTTGATAATACTGGATAATCCTCGGTTATAATAACACAATGTTTATCCATGACGATAACATAAGTAAATAGTGCAAAGCTTACTTTCATTGTCTTAATATTTATATGTTCTGATCGAGTGTTGAATCTAAGTGTTTCTGTAGTAGCGGATATTAAAGGACTTCTTGCTATTACGGACAATATGCAGAAAAGAACACATTATACTGATGCAAGTATGCGATTGTGAGCATATGTAATTAAAGAATTGGTGAAAAGCAAGCGATTTCATTTGGCCCAATACGCCCCGCGACGAAAATGGATATAATGAATAAACAGTGTGGTAAATCATCATGAAACACTGACGAGAAAGTGAAAGAAAGGATGAGGCACATACAATGCCAACACTCATGATGATATTGTGGTTGTAAGACAAACATGAAAATATGCGTCGTGTTGACTATAGTTGGAACTGTCTTGGTTGTCATGGCAACCCTGGGGATGACTGTGATACCTCCTGCACATCACCGGAAGACCGTATTTCAACACATACAATACTGGAATAGACTGCGCAAGGTTGGCCTTTATAACTTCTTTGGTCATGATTGTGAGGTCTATCATTTGGAATATGTAGATATCAACTTCGAAAGTAACTATCTTATGTTTAATTATTCATTCTAAAATCAGTTGATATAATTAGTTGTTTGTTTTCTTCTTTTTGACATCTTTCTTTAAAATTCTTCTATCAGTCTTAAGTATCGTATTTTTTTGTTCTCAAGTACTTATTTCCCGAAATTAACGCACTGGTCGATTCTTGTAGAGAATATATTTTAACCATATGATTTTTCAATCTTTGTTTAATGTTACGAGTATATCTACGCGAACCGCAGTTGTACAAATACAGATATTGACATTGTTTGTCTCCTGCATCATTATTCATAAATTTGAGAACAGTTATGACATTTTCAATGGCCGTCCGGTGTATAGTTTTTTCATATTTAATTAGTTCACATATACTTAATAGCTTTATATGGCAATTCCTTTTAAGAAGTGATTTATTTTAATAGAAACTGACAAACCCTGTGTCATTTTCTGATCCTACATTGAAAACTTATGCAGTAACTCTACTAGTGTTGTAATAATTATTGGAGGGAAAGTACTGTCATTTATATCGATTCTGAGCGTAAAAGATGTGGTATTGTCACGTAGTTATTTTTGTCAGCAAACATGATTTGTTGTCTAGAAGAAATATTGTTTTACCAACTATAAAATATGCTACCAGTGTGTATTCCTTCATATTCCTTCCTATTCAATACTCATGATGTAGGATTGCATTATAAAACAACAGTGTATGTATGGTATATGTATGAAACATGTAAGGTACTGCAAGCGGCCGAAATCCAACGACGGCATCATGCTCT
Source organism: Dreissena polymorpha (assembly GCF_020536995.1). Classification (NCBI taxonomy): domain Eukaryota; kingdom Metazoa; phylum Mollusca; class Bivalvia; order Myida; family Dreissenidae; genus Dreissena; species Dreissena polymorpha. The sequence continues at coordinate 35,654,733 of NC_068369.1, forward strand.
GAACTGACCCCAACCATAACAATATAATCCATAATTTTTCACCAGGCCCATACATTGTTATTTAATTCAAGACAAACACAAAACGTCAATTGCTATGTCAGATACGTCGCCAAAGGTCAAATGCCCCATACATTTTATGTTTAAACATATAATAAGATGGTAATTTGAAAGTTTCGCAGATAAGAAGTTTTTTTTGCAATAAAGATGTATATATATGAATATGCATTCCATTATTCAGTGGAAAACGTGTCTTGTATTACAAATCGCATCTGTAGTACTTGTGTTTTTGTGTCGCTTTTATTGAGTAACAACACACACATGGAAATAAGTCATTTGAATTAACGAATTAAAACAAACCAAAACAAAAACACAAATCATAGAAATACATTAATTTCCAAAACGTAAGGATATTTGTTGCAAAGTATGTATGTTGTTATGTTTCTATTGTTATTTTGTATTGTGTCTTAAATCATTGACTGACAAGCGGTTTTTAAAAAATAAATAAATAGCAACACAGATATGTGCTATGAATTTTCATAAACAAGTTTATAAACCGATATGAAAAATGCGTTGCAAATTAAAATGCTTCAGTTAGATCGGAAACGCGCACGTTTCAGAATATTACAGACCCCTTTCATATCACGTTTCTTATTCAAGCGTTACTGTTTGGCATAAAAATTCTCAGTGTCTATTTATTATTTTATGATCATTCCTTTGCAGTGTTTAAACATTGAAACGCCCATGTATATTAAACAACTGCCAGTATTCCCCAGGACAGAGTTTGAACAAAGTAAGATTTAAAATGGCGAAATACATGTTGGAAATTATTCAATCACTTACGATTTATATAACTTATCTATTTATGTTTCAATTGGTTATACGTTTGTACAGAAATAACGACAAATCCGTATGTTCATTTTCATTCAGCTGTAAGTAAAATCGATTCAGATTTCTCTAAAAATATATTACATAAAGGCCACCAGGAAGCGTCAACCCCAAAGATTATACTTATCTAAGTGTCCTGTCTTAAGAAATTCAAAGTTTGTTAATGTTAATGTGACCGCCTCATACGCTGTAGGGAACGGTTTACCGACTACATCCGCAATAATGTATAAGTAAACGTTGTAATTATAAGAGCATTCGCTGTTTATTACAATGTAACATGTGCAAGTGATTTCAGACACGTTCGTGAAAAACTGACTGGATCTTTGAGCGAAAAGTGTCGTCAGAGATAAGCCTGTGCTGAGTGTTCAAGCTTTTTTTGGGACGACACTTAACGCACAAGCATTGATTTCGCACAGGCTAATCGGGGACGACAATTTGTTCAAAGGAAGTTTCTGAAAATGCAAATCCCTTCCAGGCAGAAAGTGTCGTCCTTGAAACGTCTGTCCGGTTCGGACTTAACAGGCTAATCTGGGACGACATTGTACGCACATGCATTTAGCCCCGTTTTCCCAGACCATAACTTATTTTTGTTTCCAGTTCGCCTCCTTGATAAAGACGTACAACCTGTCCCATCACTTCGAGAGACCCGGCATCACAGTGTTCGTACCCGTGTCCTCCTCCAACGATGTATTCCTTACCGAGGCCGCCTGGTTTGGTTACAACACCAGTGATCGTGCAACCGTGGAAAGCATACTTCTTTATCACATAGGTGAGTTTTTCCAGTCATGTACATTTCTTTCAAAGCTGATAGGTGAGTTGGCTTTTACAATAATTAAAGGCGCATTATATATGAATACAACACTGACAAGTTCATTCGTATTCCATGATAATGCAGTACTCTTAAATTGAGATTCCGTTCGGTTTGGCTTCAACAGCGATTACAGTGCTGTCAAATACATACTTTTGGATCATATACTATTAACATGATATTCATTTATTTTTGGAAAACTTATCTAACTTACAATGCAATGGATTATCAAGTTGCATTTAATTTAAATGAGAGCATTTATGTAAGAAATAAGCCGCCGATTTATCGATTTAGATGTGATTGTTTGGGCATTCCTTTGGGTAAAAATATGTATAGTATTTTAATATGGACCGTGTTCTGTGAAAAGGGGGTTTAATGCAAATGCTTAAAGAGTCATCCCAGATTAGCCTGTGCAGTATGCACAGGCTAATCAAGGGCGACACTTTCCGCTTTTATAATATTTTTCATTTGTAGAGATTCTCTTATTAGCAAAAATCGAGTTCAGGCGGAAAGTGTCGTCCCTGATTAGCCAGTGCGGACTTCACAGGCTAATCTGGGACGAAACTTAACGCACACGAATTAAACCCCTTTTTCACAGAGCACAGCTCATATGTAATGCCACTTTGTTTAGCAACAATATGAGTGGACACGACACAGCCACAGCATTAGTGGACACGACACTGACCGTACGCATCTTTAATAACTTTAGGAGTTCATGAAGCTTTAAGATATGTCTCGATTTTTGTATTAAATAAAGGAATCAGCGTAAATGAATTGTATATGCATGTAATCGTTTTCACTGACGTAATACGTATTTTAAGTACAGCATTAAATCGATTTGTTCCTTCATGATATATGTCTTACGTGTATTGTATTTATTTTCCGTTTATCTAAAGAAACAACATATTTATTGTGTACTGCATATAATAAGAAGTTAAAGTTAAGTCAGTAACCTTAATACCATCAAACTGATTTTTTTTTTATAAAACATGGTAACGTTTGCTCGATTTAAATTGTGTCATGTTACAACGACCGCGCGAGTATACCGATTCGTATGTCAAAAACGTTTAGTTGTACTCATATTGCAAATTGCAAAGTGTATGTAGAAATTAAACAAATATAGCAACATTAACCCATTTATGCCTAGCGCCTAGAAAAAAGGCCTTGGCAAACAGCGTAGACCCTGATAAGACGCCGCATCAGGGTCTGCGCTGCTTGCTTAAAGGAATTTCTGTAAGAAATATTCTAAATAAAGTAATAAGTATACTAGAAATCCCTAATTTTGGAAATAAATTTATCCAATTTAGAAGGATGGGAGAGTCTACTAGGCATAAATGGGTTAAAAACAACTGCACCACAAAAACGCTTGAAGTATAAACCGTACTAAAGCGGTCCGTATAGCTAAAATCAGAACGTGCGCACACATTACAAATAGCGACAACTAGTTTGGGATTGCGCTATGAATCAGAACATGCGCATACACTACAAATAGCGACAATTAGTTTGGGATTGCACTTATGAATCAGAACGTGTGCACACATTACAAATAGCGACAATTAGTTTAGGATTGCGCTTATGAATCAGAACGTGTACACACATTACAAATAGCGACAATTAGTTTGGGATTGCGCTATGAATCAGAACGTGTGCACACATTACAAATAGCGACAATTAGTTTAGGATTGCGCTTATGAATCAGAACGTGTGCACACATTACAAATAGCGACAATTAGTTTGGGATTGCGCTTATGAATCAGAACGTGTACACACATTACAAATAGCGACAATTAGTTTGGGATTGCGCTATGAATCAGAACATGCGCACACATTACAAATAGCGACAATTAGTTTGGGATTGCGCTTATGAATCAGAACGTGTGCACACATTACAAATAGCGACAATTAGGTTGGGATTGCGCTATGAATCAGAACGTGTGCATACATTACAAATAGCGACAATTAGTTTGGGATTGCGCTATGAATCAGAACGTGTGCACACATTACAAATAGCGACAATTAGTTTAGGATTGCGCTTATGAATCAGAACGTGTGCATACATTACAAATAGCGACAATTAGTTTGGGATTGCGCTTATGAATCAGAACGTGTGCATACATTACAAATAGCGACAATTAGTTTGGGATTGCGCTTATGAATCAGAACGTGTACACACATTACAAATAGCGACAATTAGTTTAGGATTGCGCTATGAATCAGAACGTGTGCATACATTACAAATAGCGACAATTAGTTTGGGATTGCGCTTATGAATCAGAACGTGTGCACACATTACAAATAGCGACAATTAGTTTGGGATTGCGCTTATGAATCAGAACGTGTACACACATTACAAATAGCGACAATTAGTTTGGGATTGCGCTATGAATCAGAACATGCGCACACATTACAAATAGCGACAATTAGTTTGGGATTGCGCTTATGAATCAGAACGTGTGCACACAATACAAATAGCGACAATTAGTTTGGGATTGCGCTTATGAATCAGAACGTGTGCACACAATACAAATAGCGACAATTAGTTTGGGATTGCGCTTATGAATCAGAACGTGTGCACACAATACAAATAGCGACAATTAGTTTGAGATTGCGCTATGAATCAGAACGTGCACACACAATACAAATAGCGACAATTAGTTTGGGATTGCGCTTATGAATCAGAACGTGTGCACACATTACAAATAGCGACAATTAGTTTGGGATTGCGCTATGAATCAGAACGTGCGCACACATTACAAATAGCGACAATTAGTTTGGGATTGCGCTATGAATCAGAACGTGTGCACACATTACGAATAGCGACAATTAGTTTGGGATTGCGCTTATGAATCAGAACGTGTGCACACATTACAAATAGCGACAATTAGTTTAGGATTGCGCTTATGAATCAGAACTTGCGCACACTTTACAAATAGCGACAATTAGTTTGGGATTGCGCTTATGAATCAGAACGTATGCACACATTACAAATAGCGACAATTAGTTTGGGATTGCGCTATGAATCAGAACGTGCGCACACATTACAAATAGCGACAATTAGTTTGGGATTGCGCTATGAATCAGAACGTATGCACACATTACAAATAGCGACAATTAGTTTGGGATTGCGCTATGAATCCGAACGTGCGCACACATTACAAATAGCGACAATTAGTTTGGGATTGCGCTTATGAATCAGAACGTGTACACACATTACAAATAGCGACAATTAGTTTGGGATTGTGCTTATGAATCAGAACGTGCGCAAACATGACAAATAGCGACAATTAGTTTGGGATTGCGATATGAATCAGAACATGCGCACACATTACAAATAGCGACAATTAGTTTGGGATTGCGATATTAATTCTGAACGTGCGCACGCATTACAAATAGCGACAATTAGTTTGGGATTGCGATATGAATCAGAACATGCGTACACATTACAAATAGCGACAATTAGTTTGGGATTGCGCTATGAATCAGAACGTTTGCACACATTACAAATAGCGACAATAAGTTTGGGATTGCGCTATGAATCAGAACGTGCGCACACATTACAAATAGCGACAATTAGTTTGGGATTGCGCTTGTGAATCAGAACGTGCGCATACATTACAAATAGCGACAATTAGTTTGGGATTGCGCTTATGAATCAGAACATGCGCACACATTACATATAGCGACAATTAGTTTTGGATTGCGCTTATGAATCAGAACGTGCGCACACATTACAAATAGCGACAATTAGTTTTGGATTGCGCTTATGAATCAGAACGTGCGCACACATTACAAATAGCGACAATTAGTTTGGGATTGCGCTTATGAATCAGAACGTGCGCACACACTACAAATGGCGACAATTAGTTTGGGATTGCGATATGAATCAGAACAAGCGCACACATTACACATAGCGACAATTAGTTTGGGATTTTCTATGAATCAGAACGTGCGCATACATTACACATAGCGACAATTAGTTTGGGATTTTCTATGAATCAGAACGTGTGCACACATTACAAATAGCGACAATTAGTTTGGGATTTTCTATGAATCAGAACGTGTGCACACATTACAAATAGCGACAATTAGTTTGGGATTTTCTATGAATCAGAACGTGTGCACACATTACAAATAGCGACAATTAGTTTGGGATTTTCTATGAATCGGAACGTGCGCATACATTACACATAGCGACAATTAGTTTGGGATTGCGCTTGTGAATCAGAACGTGCGCACACATTACACATAGCGACAATTAGTTTGGGATTGCGCTTATGAATCAGAACGTGCGCACACATTACAAATAGCGACAATTAGTTTGGGATTGCGCTTATGAATCAGAACTTGCGCACACAGTACAAATAGCGACAATTAGTTTGGGATTGCGCTTATGAATCAGAACGTGCGCACACATTATAAATAGCGACAATTAGTTTGGGATTGCACTTATGAATCAGAACATGCGCATACACTACAAATGGCGACAATTAGTTTGGGATTGCGCTTATGAATCAAGCGTGCGCACACATTACATATAGCGACAATTAGTTTGGGATTGCGCTTATGAATCAGAACGTGCGCATACATTACAAATAGCGACAATTGGTTTGGGATTGCACTTATGAATCAGAACGTGCGCACACAATACAAATAGCGACAATTAGTTTGGGATTGCGCGTATGAATCAGAACGCGCGCACACATTACAAATAGCGACAATTAGTTTGGGATTGCGCTTATGAATCAGAACGTGCGCACACATTATAAATAGCGACAATTAGTTTGGGATTGCGCTATAAATCAGAACGTGCGCACACATTACAAATAGCGACAATTTGTTTGGCATTGCGCTATGAATGACTCGTTCCGTGTCCTGTGGCGACCAATACAGCTGGTCGGAATGGAAATTCAGATATTTACATAATGGACAATCCCGGAGGTTATATGTAATAATCGTCCCTCCGTGTATGTATATTGATTAACGTCATTGTCGGTGTTCGGGGTGATTTATTCGTTGATTGCATGCGACTGGTTATAGCTGTAAGATGTTGAAATACAATAACAGACTGATACATGATGGCGTTTTAATTGTATAACGAACAAACGCACATGATAAATTGGTTGGTGATTAAATGCCAGTTGTTTAGCATAGTTACATGTATTGTTGATCGGACAATGGAAAATTTTTGAAATAATTAAAACATACTGTATCATATCACGTAAAGCTTCCTAGTTAATCAATTACCAAATGGAAATCCGAGAAAGCATTCATAAAAGTTACCGGCCTAACGGATATCCAAGCAAGCACTTATTAAACGTTAAACGTAATACTCGCCCTACGTTTCATGTCAACACAACAATAAGTATACCTACAATGTCCAATGAAAATCGACCATTTTAACGAAAGAAACGAAGTGAACCGCATTGTGACGAATGTATCCGTGTAGACTCAAATTCACTCTACGATGAATGCCGACATCAGTCGACATGGAAAAATAACGCGGGGGAGTTTCGTACAATAAAGTTCATACATATAAATCAATTTTCCGTATGGAAATATTTCTACGCTAGAAGTGGTATGGTAACATAGATTTAATGCGGCATAAGACGAGCGAACGCGAGATTGGCTTTGGGCAGCTTTGGAAGCACGACATAGTTCTCATGAATACGTCGTTCTTCCGACGCTGCCCGAAGCCCGTCCTTCGTTGGCTTTTGCGTTCGTTCGTAAATGTTCGGATATCGTGTCGGGAAATTAACATGGACTATATTTTCGCACTAAAAATAAAATTGAGCATTTTGTATCTTATTAAATCTAGTTTACCAACCCCATCTAGTGTTTAAATGTTGGCAATTGCTATAAGGCACACTTACGTTTTTAAGGTTAACTTTATTTTACGAAATATTTTCCGAAATATTCGTTGATTTTGAGTATTCATGTTACTTTAATGGAAACAGAACAGCCAGTTATCTTAATGAACCTGCGTGTTTTTAGCGGAATCGGTAACGAATGTAGCTGATATGTCCTCAAGGAAATCCGCGATGACTCCTCTAGAAGGACAGAGGCGGTTGTTCTTTGGAAGTTACAACTACGGAGACTCGATTGTAAGTTGTTCTTCGGAAGTTACAACTACGGAGACTCGATTATAAGTGACGGCCTTTTAACTCAAGACTCACTTGAACCAGGCTTTGGGAAATGCGGGCTTAATGCGTGTGCGTAAAGTGTCGTCATAGATTAACCTTGCAATCCGCACAGGCTAATCAGGGGCGAAACTTTCCGCTTCTTTTGTATTTTTGTTTAAAGACGGAAAGTTTTGTCCCTGATTAATATTTCACAGGCTAATCTGGGAAACATTTTGCGCACAACAAAGTGTCGCATCTTTGCGACACTTTACACCCGGTTTTCCGAGGCCGAGGATCGTTTATTTAGCTCGATTGAATCAAAAGCTTACGGTTTACGGAGAAAATCGGTTACATTACATTGGTACTGGTATGTCCACACTTTGAACACATGGATTAAGGTGATTTGATTCAAACATTTGAAGAGTGTTCGATTAAATCAATAACGGGGAGTATTCGATGTTAGATTGTTGTTCCCTGATTTTGTCTTTCGTTCAGTAAGCAAACTCTAAATAAATCCCTGTTGCATAGCGTGCCACCTCTCACTGAACGCTGAATACTAATTTTGAACACACCGAATCAACTATAAGACCATAATGCTGAGTGGAGTACGGTGTAGAATCGTATTGTATTACTAGAATACATGCCAAAATAAGAATTTAACTAAATGTGCAAATGTAATTTTTCAGTCCATGAAATCTATTTTTTCTCATTTTAATAGTTTAAATACTTCAATCGTCAACGTATAATGTAAAAATAGCACTAATTGTTCGGCTAACAAAGCTTCATTATTACTTTTTTTATTTCCATTTCGACTGCGTAAAACGAATTGTAAGCACACTAACTTCTACATTTCCCTTAATAAGCTTCAATGCGGGAAAACGGGATTTAAATAATGTGCGTAGTTATCGTCCCATATCAGCCTGTGCAATCCGCACAGGCTAATCAGGGACGACACTTTCCACCTAAACTGGATATTCGCCAAGTAAAACGCCCTTTAAACGACAAAACCCTTAAAGGCGGAAATTGTCGTCCCATTGCGGACGGCACATTACGCCAATGTATTATGCCCCGTTTTCCCTGAGCGAGGCTCAACTTTAATTTGTGCAGTTAACATTTCTTGTACATGTCTTATGATAAAGGTACATACTGTCAACGGAGCCTGGATTCTGACCGCAGACATTCTTGCTAGCAATGGTATAGTTCACCTAGTGGACAGGTTTCTGATACCAATACAGTCCAACAAGACGGTCGCAGATTATCTGGAACATCCGGACATACAGAGGTTTTCATTTCAGTAAGAACATGCATTTTCTGTAAAGATAAGTTTAACTTCTATGTAATTATTTAGCTCGCTTGCATTGGTAGCCGATGGCTTATTAAAACGCTTTCATGTCCGTATCCTTAGTAGAACCAATACTTTGCGTGTCTGGAGGAGATCTAAAGAAACTCTCACAGTGTGGATCGAACCCGTGATGTTCAGATCGTTAAACGTCAACAATATCCACTTCAGCGACCTCTAATATGTGAAGATTAGACGTAATTTCAAATGCGATTGCATATTTGCCAGTTCTTCCCATTGATTATTTAATGAAGGAATTATTTATTATTTAAAATTGTGATTCTTTAAAAGTGCAAACATGTTAAAAACTTGTATGTACCGATGCCTGAAATAGTTAAACTAAGGAACGTTCTACTTTGGATGTTGTGTTATGCAAAAGGTAACATAATACTATATTGACGTTTTCATTATACTTAATTTGGTATCCTGTTTGATTTACTTAATATATTAATTATAGCATAAGTCGTGATTTTGTGTTGATGTATTTCTCAAATAAATAAACATCAAACGCCAGGAAAGTGTTATATATGTATAGCTTTATAGAATTTGAACCTCTTAATTAAATCGCTTAAAAATAATATCTAAACGAACATTTAATTAATTTTTCAACTACCAAACCCTACTGTTATAATTCAAATCAACTGATGGCACAGCCACTAAATAATAGCAGTATCGCAAATGTAAATACACCAACACACTCCGGAACAAACTCGCTTATCGCAGGCAAATCGGACCAAATTTACAAATGGATCTGTAAAAGTGTCTGTAATTTGGAAATTGGACGCCGCCATTAACTTACGAGTATCTGCAACGCCAGATTTACATATTATTTTAAGCGCCGCTGCTCAAACGTCTTGTTGTCAGGAAGGATTGCTTTGGTTTTCATTATCAAACGTTTTAACACGATTATCCCCCTTGTTTGCAATAAAATGTTTAGCAACGCTTTCTCATACGAGACTGCGGGCAATAAAAGGGATATTACGAGTGTCTGAAAGCACCTTTCAGGATATAAAAGACACATTTGAGTTTTTGCTTAAGTGCAAAATTGCGGAAAACAAATGAGATTGTAAGATTGGGTTCTTTATTGTGTGTAATTTCAAATGTTTTCCAGACATTCATTAGATACAGGTTTATAAACTGCATCACAATGATCCGTATCGAGGAATATTTGCGATACAAATTTAATAGTTTTTATTTTAGTTAAAAAAAAAAAATTAAGACGGTTTGTTACCAGATTTAAGACCATATGCATTGCCTTCTAGTAAGTTGAATTCAAGCTTTCTATTTAAGCGAAACACGCTTAAAAATATTTCCTCACACAAACTCGGCAATTCACATGCAAGAGACACAATTGTTGCATTTTCAGTATTTATATTAGAAATACATACACATGTCTTTCATAAACATAATACGTTCGAATATTGTACATACTTTATAAGTGAATATATAACTATGTTACACTCCTGTAATAGAAGTACTTCGGAATATGTTAGAGTTTGGAAACTCCACTTATCCCTCAAAATCTGACGGTAAAAACAAATCTTAAAAAAAATACGAACAATATCAACCGTTATTTTTTTAGAAATAACCATTTTGACATGAAATGAGTCAGCAAAGTTTGTAACTTTGTATGCGTATTTTTATTTTCAAATGTTAACCGCAGTATGGGACAATCCTATTATAATATTATACATGCATTTTTGAAACTCGCACAATGCATACTACACAGTTACGTCATATTAAAGCATTGCGTATTCTTTGTCCAGCTCAATTAGGTTGGCATCTATCATTGACTTGGTATTCATTGTCCAGCTCAATTTGGTTGTCATCTATCATTGACTTGGTATTCATTGTCCAGCTCAATTAGGTTGGCATCTATCATTGACTTGGTATTCATTGTCCAGCTCAATTTGGTTGTCATCTATCATTGACTTGGTATTCATTGTCCAGCTCAATTTGGTTGTCATCTATCATTGACTTGGTATTCATTGTCCAGCTCAATTTGGTTGTCATCTATCATTGACTTGGTATTCATTGTCCAGCTCAATTAGGTTGGCATCTATCATTGACTTGGTATTCATTGTCCAGCTCAATTAGGTTGGCATTTATCATTGACTTGGTATTTATTTTGCAGATTAATTGCGACGGCTTCTATCATTGACTTAATATTTATAAGTGTGTTTCTAAAACTATTAGTTTGTATACTCTGTTGACAATGGACTTCTCTGTGTCAATTTCATATTTTGTGCTTGTATATTATGAATATATGAATAAATTCTGTACTTGTGATTTATCTTACAGATCAATTAGGTTGGCATCTATCATAGACTTGCAACTGAAGTCTGCAACGAACTCTTCAACGAATCGCTTCACCGTGTTTGCTCCTAATGATTCCGACATCAACATAATGCCGGACTTTGGCAAGGATATTTTGTTTAATGATACGGCTTTGCTGAAATCGGTAAGAACTCGTTTTCGTCTAGTGTATTCGCACCATTCTGACACGCTCGATTGGCCATTGTCGACTCGTGTATTTTTTAAATATACCCCGAGAACTCTTAAGTATACTAAATGTACCCCGGGTACGGAAAATATACTGAAAAGTATCCGGCCAATTAAGACTGTATCAGAGATTTATTCCCGCCCCAAATCGTAAAACGAAACACAATTCTCTTTCAAGAAAACCTGCCTCAACATTCTTTCTGATCATGACAATCTATAATATCGAGGCAATTTTACAAGATATTGACATACATATGAACATAACTAATTTGAAAAAAGCCGACAACGACCAATTGAGCGTTAGAATTTCCGGGAACGTTTAAGTATATTTTTCGTACCTGGGGTACAGTGAAGTAGTAACCGAGCCGATACTGACCAATCGAGCTTTTGTCACAGCAATCGTAGGTAGGCTCTAGCATTTTAGAAATATTATGTCTGATTCTATTGATTACATTCGGCTTATGTTACTTTAGAGAATAATATAAGTAAATTAAACTGTATTCACGACCAGTTCATATGCTTATAAATCAAATCATGAAGACGTTTGCTATACAAACGTGCGCACAGGGCGACAATTACATGTATTTTGAACTATAATCAAGACACAATTTAAAACGCAAACTTACAATATTTATTTTCGCATTTATCAAAGTACATTTTGCATGGCTGTTGTAGAAACCAAGTTTTGTAACACTAATTCATTACGTTTGTTTTAAGTTATGATTGAACAATTTTACTAAATAAAACGGTAAAAATGTTGGTAAAAAGATGAAGAATGACTGTTGAAAACGTATTGGTATTATTTATTGAACCTTGTCCTGGAGAAAATGGCTTTATGCATTTGCGTAAAGTGTCGTCCAACATTATCCTGCGCAATCTGGACAGACTAATCTGGGACGATACTTTACATCTAAACTGGATTTTCGCAAAGAAAACACTTTCTTACAATAACAAGTTTTCATTTATGAAATACTTCTTTTAAACGATAAATATCATAAAAGCGGATTGTGTCGTTCCTGTTCAGCCTATGCGGACTGCAAAGGCTTACCTGGGACGACAGTTTGTGCACATGCAATAAGCCCAATTTTCGCAGAAGATTGTCGAATAGCTTTGTTTGAGTTGTAGGTATTTTGGGCCCACACGATCGAGAACGAAACCGTGTATATCCCCAGGATGGGAACTATTTCCAACTACCCTGCAAAGGCGGGCATACTGAAGTTTTACCGCGTTGGATCCGATGGTATAAGCTTTAAATAAGTTAACAAACAGACACAAAACAACAAAAACACTTTAAATTCAATACGTACTCAAGACCTCTGTTTCGCTGTTTAGTAATTTAAAAACGCAATTAGCAACAACTGTATAGATGTTCGAATAAATGAGCGCCGTCCCAAATTAGCTTTCAGCTTTGATCGTATTTTTTCTTTTCTGCATATTTTCATAGGCTAATCTGGAACCACACTTTACGCACTATATGCACACATGTTTTATTTATATATTTATATCATGACAATGTGCCTTAATCCAACTGATTTAAATAAACATTTAAACTAGATTTGAAATATTCATTTGTCTATATTGATAGATTATGATCAAAGGGGGACAAACCAAGCTCTCACAAACTGTTTTAAGCTTAAATAATTTCAATCGTCCTTGCCTTGTTACAGTGTACGTGTCGAACAATAAGGTTCGAGCCCGTGTTGTGCAGCCGAACATCCCGGTACAGAACGGGGTCATCCACGTAATCGACGACCTGCTTTTCTTTGTGTTCAGAAACTTGTGGCAGACAATCGAACATCAACAAAAGATAAGGTAGTGTATGACCTATCTTAATATAATGTATAATCGGGTCTGGTTTTGTATAAACTTGAAGCGCACATTGCAATTATTTCGTTAATGTAAAGTAACCGGGTTTATTTACCAAGAATCTCGTTCTGAAATTTTTTCGCTCAAATGCATATTCGTATAGAGTCGTCCTTGATTAATCAGTGAGGAAACTTGCCGCTAATGAACCGGGACTAATTAAAGCGGGGTGTGTGGTCCCTGAGTAGCCTTTCCAAATTGCACAGGCTAACTTAGGACGATTCTTTACGCACATGCATTAAGTGCAGTTTTCTCAAACCGAGGATAAGCAAACAAGCTGTTGTATGCGAACTTCTTTATCAAGGGCAATAACCGAATTATCATGCTACATGAATGCCAGATAACATTATCGTTCGTAAATATCGATGACGAGTAACTTGTTATAACATCGAGTATATAAAGTGTAAGATAGAAAACGTGGATATAAATATATGCTATCTAAAAAAATCTTTGAAACAATCACTTTTTATGACTATGTTAACCATACGAAACACATGTTTCGCGTAGAGCGTGTAAACCATTATGAAAAATAACTGTTCATAAACGATTATTAAAAAAAGAACGCGCTCCACAATAATTTATGCTTAAGCAATTTACATTGCAGTTTTATACAAGGCAATCTTATATTGCAGTTTGATACAAAGCAATGTCTATTGCAGTTTTATACAAGGCAATCTTCACAGTCTGGACGCGGAAATCGTGACCAAACTCACGGATAAAACACGCAATATGACGCTGTTCCTGCCAACAGACGACGCCTTTGCAAAGCTGCCACAAAATAAACAATATTCAATAGACAATAATGGGACTCACGTTTCTCGGGTGAGTAATGTTACTTTTTACGGAATACCGTTAAGGCCATCGTGGTTACACATTAAAATCCAGAGGGCGACAATGCGATAGTGCGATAGTACGACGGCGACAGTGCGATTATACGATGGCGATAATGCGGCAATGCGATAGCGCGATAATACGATGGCAACAGTTCGACAATACGATGGCGACAGTGCAATAGTACGATGGCGAAAATGCGATAATACGATGGTGACAATGAGACAATGCGATAGTACGATTGCGACAACGCGGTAGTACGATGGCGACACTGCGATAGTTATATCGTACTGTCGCCATCGGATCATCGCAATGTCGCCATCGTACTATCGCATTGTCGCCATCGTACGATCGCGTTGTCGTACTGTTGTCATCGTATTATCGGATTGTCGCCATCGTACTATCGCACTGTCGCCATCGTATTGTCGCACTGTCGTCATCGTATTATCGTACTAGCGCATTGTCGCATAGTCGCCATCGTAATATCGCACTGTCGCCATCGTATTGTCGCAATGTCGCCATCGTACTATTGCATTGTCGCCATCGTACTATCGCGTTGTCGTACTGTCGTCATCGCGTTATCGCATTGTCGCCAACGTACTATCGCACTGTCGCCATCGTATTGTCGCACTGTCGTCACTCCCTTAAGAAATCGTTGTATCAACTCATAATTCACGATATACATTCTGTACGAAAAAGAACATTCAATATTCATGGACATCTATGAGAATCCATTTGTTTCCGTTCTATACATTTACTTTACCTCGTCAATATGTATGTGTTTGTCAAGGACATCCCGATGCACACCGTTCATCAACAGATTAATATATATAGTAGATACTAATGCATGATAAACAATTTTACATGGTAGACAATTGAAAATAACTGCATACTATGCATACATATGTAAATGCATTTTAATGTTAAACGGAAATAGTACACATATTAAATGTCATTTTATATTACTTCTACACTGTCTTTTACGTGCTTTTTGATAGATGTCTGATTTATCTAAGAGTTTTGCTGTTACTTTTATAGTTGGGTGCAAGTTAATTTCTACGGTAGAAAAAGGTTGCCGAATGTGAACATTTGTTTTAACGCATACACACGTGCTATGAAATGTATTTAAACAAACAAACGATAAGTAAAATGCACAACAAATTCGTTAACAAACTTTGTATGACCAGAGTGTATAAATCTTATTAACTGACTAATTATTTGATCACACCAAACACATGTTATTAACTGACTAATTATCTTATCACACCAAACATTATCGGTATGCTTTTCTTTAAGTTATTCCGGGACCACCTTATTATGTATGCAGAGCGGGACATCGATTCTTTCCAAGACGGGGAAACATTTACGACCGCAGACGGCGCAATATTGACCGTGAAGAAGATTCAAAATGGTATACTGATTAGCCTCGTCCTGGGAAAAAAAGACTTAATGCACCTGCGTAAAGTGTTGTCAGGGGTTAGCCCGCGCAGTCGCACAGGCTAATCAGGGACGACACTTTCCGCTATTATGTTCTTTATCTTTTAAACAATGTATCTTCTTTTAAAAAATCCAATTAATACATAAGTTGTTTTCATAGATAAGCCTGTGCGGACTGCAAGGCTAATGTGGGACGACACTTTACGCACATGCATTAAGCAAATATCTGTATACACATTATTTCGTATATAAATATGTTCACGTATTTTTACAAATGTTTATATATAAAGCGTTGGTACTGTCATTGCTTTTGAAACAATACATACACTTTAATTTCGTACAGAACTGTACATTTATCACAGACTCAATGACAACAATCTCAATCGCAACAACAGTGACTGTTGAGAGAAACGTATTTATGAAATAGAATGTGGTTGAAATTAAACTGTTCTCATGTATTAAAGTTATTCATTTCCTACCTAAATGAAATAATACTAGCTTGAAGGACTTGATTACTTATATACTGACTTACGAAGTCTTTTTATGGACTGATATTAAAAAAAGAATGAGCTATCAAACAATACACGTGTGTTGAGTATGCTGACAAGATAGGGTCGTCTTAAAATCCGGCATCGAATATCATTTTCTTAAAATGTCGCCGAAGCGTGGTGCGACCGGGAAGTCATGGGTTCGATCTCCACTTTATAAGCATTATTTAGACCTCCACCAAAGTCAGCAACTACTGTATTTATCCAGGAACTTAATAGAGAGCGTTTCAATAAGCGTAAGGCTTGTTATGCACTCGAGCTAAAATAAATAGGTTTACACTAAATATCATTTTCTCCACCTCTCCTCAGTCGTGTACGTGGAAGGCGGTGGTGTCCGTGCCAAGGTGACCACGCCGGATATCGGTTGCACCAACGGCGTCATACATCTCGTCAACAGTGTGCTCTTCCAGCGTGACTTCACCATCTGGGACGCAATAATGGGAAACAACCAGCTGAGGTCAGTGATTTACTTGCAAAAAGGTATCGCCCTATTGGTGCAAAAAGGTACCATCTGCCTTCTTATTTCAATGTCACATGGTACCTTTGTGCACCAATATGGCGGTATGCGCTGGTAGCATGTGTTAGGTTTCCAGTGTTGTACATTGCGTTCTTATTTGCGTAAAGGTGTACGCTATTAAAGATCGATTGGTCATTGTCGGCTCGGGTACTACTTACAAGTATCCAGGGTACTCTGAAGTATACTACATTGTTTCGCTGGTACGAAAAATATACTTAACAGTTCCCGGGAATACTAACACTAAATTGGTTGTTGTCGGGTCATTTTTTTAATTGTATTATTTTCATATTTATGTCAATATTCTGAAAAATGGCCTCTTTATTAACGACATTTATACTAAAAAAAAGCATGTTGAGGAATGTTTTTTTCGTAATATTTAACTACATCGGATTGTTGGCGGGAATAAAACGTGGGTACAGTCTTATATTGACTGGCAACTTTAAAGTATCTTTTCCGTACCCGGAGTTCGTTGTTGTATAATTAGAGTACCCGGGGTACTTATAAGTAGTACCCGAGTTGACAATGACTAATCGGGCGCTATTAACTTGTGTTGTGTTTGGGTACTGTTAGACCAGATAAAAGGAATATCTCTTTGCTTAGTGTTTCCGATATTGTATGTGTATCTGTATAAAAACGTTTGAAACTTCGTATGGCTTGAATTGATTGTTCCAATGCGATGACTTCGGCTTTATTCACGTGCATTTGTGTGTCTGGTTGATGCCCCGTGTCCGACATATTTATTTGCTGTGTAAAAAAGTTTTGAAATCGGTTAATTGCCTTAAATATGCTTTTTTTTCCCTGTTGGTACAGTTTCAGATTGTTTATCTTCGAAGCTAAGCATACCGAAAGTAAACTAAATGTTGAGATTTAGTCACTTAATGTCTATTGATTCCATATAATAAATAATACTGACTGTGTTGTTATAGCAATATGAAGCAATTGATTAGCAAGAACCATGACCTAATGGCGACGTTGAACGCTACAAGAAATGGACCCATGACGGTGTTCCTGATAAGCGACGCTGCCTTGAACAATCTCCCTAGCGACACGTTCGAACATTTTACGGCCAACTACAATTTGATACTCGAAGTAAATACGCATAGATATTGCATTGTTTGAGTATTGTTTTCTACTGGACAATATTGCAATCAGTTTTCTGAGTGAACAGGCGTTATTTAAGAATAAAGTAAAGCTGTGTGTGAGTGTTACATTTTGCTAACAAGTCAAACTCTTTACAAGCGATTATAATAATACAACAGTTTTATGTTTTTGAAATAGTACGTTTAGTTTTGTTGTTATGTTTTATTAATATAAGGTTATTTAGCACGCCTTTGCATATTTCTGTATTGCTTATGCTCACATCTGGTGGTTTACAATGGCAAAAATGCATTATAGACGACGCTTTAATTTAAATAAAGATGACCGCTTGATCAGCCACATTGCAACACACGTGTGTATGCAAGATACAAAATGATACATAATAATATGTAACATCGTTTTGTAACCCAGCCAGAAAAATCTCTTCCACACTGGGGATTGAACCCGGGACCTCCCAGTTCTTAATCCGGCAGAAACTCTACCGCATTGCTATAAAATCTAGCTCATATAGCAAGGCAGTATAAGCTTAGACCTAACAATAATATACACTCCCTCAATTTGCGAAATTCTTCCACGAATGTCCTACCACCACGACATTTGAGGGAGTTCTGACACACATGGTGGGTTTTAACGTTGGGCGACAATGTAACCCAGCCAGAAAAATCCAAACCACAATCGGGATTGAATCCGGGACCTCCCGGGTCTTAATCAGCCTGATACTCTACCGCATCGCTAGAATTTAAGCTAGCTCATATAGCAAGGCAGTATATGCTCTCCTTATACCCAACCCTACTTAAGTTTTAAATGTATTTCTCTGATTAAGGCGCTGCATGGATCGATTGTACCCGGGGTTATTCTGAGCTCTACCCAGATAACGGGCGAGATGGAGGTCCCTACGTTAGCGGGCAAAACTATCACACTGCATCAAACCGAGACAGGTATTGTCTTAAACATAGCACCATATAAACAGTGTTCCGATATTCAGATATACCATGAAAATTAGCGGGTATATCATTGTAAATGATTTAGGGCATTGCATATTAAACACACTTTACATGAGTTTTATCAAGTCAAAAAAAAGATTTCCAATGTATAACGTTTCCAAGAAACATCAATTTTTAACCCATGTTGAGCTAGAAGCAAATCTTTAGATGTATGTGACTCAATGTATCGTTGTTGTCAATTTAAGGTTTGTAGATTATCGGGTTTACTTATTGGATGATAATTACCTATGCACATATCGGCTATTGATAATGTCATTGAATTTATTGCTATTGGGAACATCAATGATAGTATAGCTATTGACAATGGCAGTGAAATTAAGGCGTTTAAAAGTGACATTAAAATTATGGCTTTTGACTAAACCATTGAAATTATGGCTATTGGAAATATCATTGATATCATTGTCATTGATAATAACATTGAAGTTATGACTATTAAAAGTGACATTGAAATATGGCTATTGAAATATTGACCATGTCATTACAATTTGGCCATTGACACAGGCATTGATTTTTATAAACTCATTTTGTCATTTTCAATCGTTGACTGGTTTGCAATTGTACTTCCAGGTGTGTACATAGTCGGAAGTCGGATTCGCGCTGATGTAGTCATCGAGGACATCTGGTGTTCTAACGGCGTCTTACATATCACAGATAACCTCCTGCACCTTCCGACCAGGAACATTGTAGACGAAATGGCGGTGCAACCCGGCCTTGGGTAAGCTAAGAATGTCTTAAAACACTACTAATAATTGTGACGTTAATCCACGTACAAATATGATGGAAAACAATCCATTGTCAAAGCGCACAGATATGTTTTCATGATCTTATAATCATTAAGCTGTTGAGACTATTGTAAATTGTACATCTTATCAAAATGAAAATGTTTTGAGTCACTTCGATAGCGTTTTTAAGTCAAGTAGTTTGAATGCAGCGTTAATCAGTAATGGTATCTATAATACGTGCGTTATTAATATGACATTGTCTTAAAACTAATAATGCGAGTTGATTGTTATATCACTGAAAGTATCGAACAGTATCAGTACGCTTTCTTTTAATTTTATAAAAAACAAAGTTATTTAACAACGTTTGCTATTTTTCTTTAGGGTCATGGCTGGAATTCTCGATGTCATTCCGTCTCTGAAACAAATCCTTAAGGACACGAGTAAAACGTTCACCATGTTCGTGCCCAGTGACGACGCGTTCACACTGCTACCCGCCTATCGGGCTCAGAAGCTGCAAGACCCCATCTTACTGCAACATGTTCGAATACTTATTACCTATATAACTTTATTGATATATGGAATATCTTTGCTTTATCTTGACGAAAGCTGATTTTGAGCTTAAGTGTTAGACTACATAGCGGTAAATACGCATGTGTCAACTGCAAATATTTTTCCAAAACAACTTCTATAAACCAACATAAAATGATCTAAACAAACATATATGTGAATATGTAAATCTATGTAATCATACAATGCATCGTAATTACTTATGTGCATCAATATCAATTAAACAGTATATATAACATTCAAGTGAGAGGATTATTACATTATGTTTGACGATATACAAAAGGACTCTGTTCCATACAAACCATACATTGAGTCTCGCTCTTGAAAAACAGCAGTTAATGCATGTGCGTAAAGTATTGTCTCAGATTAGCCCGTGTAGTCCGCACATGCTTATCAGGGACGACACTTTCCGCTTGTCTGATATTTCTCGTGAAAAGGAAGTTTCTTCTTAGCAAAAATCAAGTTATGACGGGAAGTTTCGTCCCTGAATAGCCAGTGCGGACTGCCAACTGTAAGGCTTATCTTGCTTGACACTTTACGCACATGCATTAAACCCCGTATTATGCTTTTTATTTCAGATCGTTCGCTCACATATTATTTTCGGCTCTTCATTATTCCTGGAGCAGTTTCGTGATTACTCGAAATTTTCATCCTTGACAGGCGATCCGCTCTTTGATCTACGTGAACAGGAGAAAGGTAATAACATGTGTACGAAATTGTATATGTCTTATCACCAGTAAAACATTACATATGTCTCATTAGTTTGAGCTATAGTGAATATACATACAAACATTAATATCAAGTTACTTTATTTATTTTTGTGTTTATCAAGTTAGTCAGCAACTCAAGACTTTAAGTTTGTAAGACTTAAAGCGCTAAACCGGACTTAAATAAAGTAACTGGTATATATGACCTCCCAAATACGTCAACTGATTGTTTGGCATTTTACAAATGTATTGTTCATTAAAGATATAAGCACATACTTAGTTGCATAATTCATTAGCACAATCAAAGAAATGAGTGTAGAAAATCACAATTATTATGCCACCATGGAAACACTGGAAACAGCCAATAACTTACCCTGGTAAAAATAATGTATGTATAAGTGAGCTAAGTGTTCTTGATATTAGTCAGCACTTGAAGGTAACGAGTTTTCTGTATTAGTGAGCTAAGGGTTCTTGATATTAGTCAGCATTTGAAGGTAACGAGTTTTCTGTATTAGTGAGCTAAGGGTTCTTGATATTAGTCAGCACTTGAAGGTAACGAGTTTTCTGTATTAGTGAGCTAAGGGTTCTTGATATTAGTCAGCATTTGTAGGTAACGAGTTTTCTGTATTAGTGAGCTAAGTGTTCTTGATATTAGTCAGCACTTGAAGGTAAAGTTCTGTATTAGTGAGCTAAGGGTTCTTGATATTAGTCAGCATTTGAAGGTAACGAGTTTTCTGTATTAGTGAGCTAAGGGTTCTTGATATTAGTCAGCATTTGTAGGTAACGAGTTTTCTGTATTAGTGAGCTAAGGGTTCTTGATATTAGTCAGCATTTGAAGGTAACGAGTTTTCTGTATTAGTGAGCTAAGGGTTCTTGATATTAGTCAGCATTTGTAGGTAACGAGTTTTCTGTATTAGTGAGCTAAGGGTTCTTGACATTAGTCAGCATTTGTAGGTAACGAGTTTTATGTATTAGTGAGCTAAGGGTTCTTGATTTAAGTCAGTTATGTTGGTAACGAGTTTTCTGTATTAGTGAGCTATAGGCTCGTCATTGTGGCCAGAATTTGTCGTAACGAGTGTCTGTATTAGTGCGCTATAGGTTCGTCATTGTGGCCATAATGTTTCGTAACGAGTGTCTGTATTAGTGAGCTATAGGCTCGTCGTTTTGGCAATAATTATTCGTAACGATGTCTGTATTAGTGAGCTATAGGTTCGTCATTTTGGCCAGAGTTTTTTGTAACGCATGTCTGTATAAGTGAGCTATAGGCTCGTCATTGTGGCCAGAACTTTTCGTAACGAGTGTTTGTATTAGTGAGCTATAGGCTCTTCATTGTGGCCAGAATTTTTCGTAACGATCTCTGTATAAGTGAGCTATAGGTTCGTCATTGTGGCCCGAATTTTTCGTTTCGAGTTTCTGTATTAGTGAGCTATAGGTTTGTCATTGTGGTCGGATTTGTTCGTAATGATTGTCTGTATAAGTCTGCTCTGGGTTCGTCATGGTGGCCAGAATAGTTTGTAACAAGTGTCTGAATAAGTGAACTATAGGTTCGTCATTGTGTTCATAATATTTTGTAACGAGTCACTAAATTGATGAGCAATAGGTTAGTCATTGAGCCATAATTTTTCGTAACGAGTTTCTGAATTAGTGAGCGAAGGGTTCTTTATTTTGTCCAGAATGTTTCGTAACGAGTGTCTGTATTATTGAGCTATAGGTTCGTCATTTTGTCAAGCATTTCTTGGTAACGAGTGTCTGAATTAGTGAGATATATGTTCGTCACTTTGTCCAGCATTTGTTGGTAACAATTGTCAGTATAAGAGACTATAGGTCCGTCATTTTGCCCAGAATATTTCGTAACGAGTGTCTGTATTAATGAGCTATAGGTTCGTCATTTTGTCCAGCATTTGTTGGTAACGAGTGTCTCTGTATTAATGAGCTATATGTCCGCCATTTTGTCAATCATTTGTTGGTAACGAGTGTCTGTATTAGTGAGCTATAGGTCCGTCATTTTGCCTAGAATATTTCGTAACGAGTGTCTGTATTTGTGAGCTATAGGTTCGTCATTTTGTCCAGCATTTGTTGGTAACGAGTGTCTGTATTAGTGAGCAATATGTTCGTCATTGTGGCCATAATTTTTCGAAACGAGTGTCTAAATTAGTGAGCTATAGTTTTGTGTTTTTGACCGGCATGGTTTGGTAACGAGTTCTTCTATTCCTCATCCTTCAGTCTTTGCAATCAGTGGCAATGTCCGTGGGAGCGTCATCAGGTCCGACATCCGGTGCAGTAACGGGATAATCCACGTGTTGGACACGCTGTTACAGTTCCCCTTCTGGACCGTCGCCGAAACCATTGAGAAAACCAACAACCTCTTGTACGCCTTTCTAGCTTAAAAGTTTTCATTTTTAGGAAGCTAGATAATCTCGGAAGACTTATTGGAAAATATATTGAGTCGTTTTCACGGGCATTATTTCGTTGGCTCAATTGGTCGGCTCGGGTACTACAACGTAGTAACCCGGGTATTCTTAATTATACTACAATGTAGTAACCCGGGTACTCTTTATTATACTACAATGTAGTAACTCTGGTACTCTTAAGTATACTACAATGTAGTAACCCGGGTACTCTTAATTATACTACAATGTAGTAACCCGGGTTCTCTAAATTATACTACAATGTAGTAACCCAGGTACTCTTAAGTATACTATAATGTAGTAATCCGGGTACAGAATATATGCATATTGGCACTCGGCCAGACTCCATGGTACTTTTAAGTAAATTGTCCGTACCGCGGGTAATTTTTAGGGTACTTAAGAGTTCCCGGGGTACTCATATGTACTATCTTAGGCGATATTGACCATTGGACATCACGCCACCGCGATACTTCATGCGTATTTATCTATTAAATTGTGCGTTTTTAATTGTGAATTACTTTTATAAATTTATTCCGAAACACTCATCAATGGACGGATAATGAACATTTAAGCTCTTTTAGAACCTTATAATTTCAATAATGTTCCTTCTTCTTACTCTAAAGGCTTGTTTCTAAATCTTATTTAACGTTTGTCTGAAGACTTATATGGAGTTTTAATTTTATTCTTACAATTTGGTCTTATTCTAAGTTTTAAGTCCAGAAGTTTGTTGCAATACGTGACGTGGTTTGAATTCATTTCAGGCCTTTTCACGACATGATAATGAACGTGGACGACCTCTACACGTGGTCCAACTCCCACGACACGAATCTCACTCTGCTGATTCCCAGTGCCAAGTTTATTGCAAGTCTCTCAAACTTTCATAGAAGTTACATAAGCGCGGAACCAGACATGGATAGAAATGTAGGTTACATTACACTAGAATTTTGCACGGTTAGTTAAACAATATATATTTCAGCTCGATTTCATCAAAAGCCTTCGACTTACTAAGACAATATCGAGTCGGTTTTCTTGGTACATTTAGTTCGTGATGTTTTTGATTCGATATCGAGAAAACCTCCTGAGGTGGGATCGAACCTGGACCTTCTGATTGCTAGGCGGATATAACCTTCGCGCGATTTGATCCCAATAACAAATGTATAGCACGTTTCAACGAACCAAACATAGACGCAAAATCGGACAAAGGCATACTATAAGTGTACGTTTATATGTGTTTTAAACACATTTAAGTTGATATTTTCTCCAATCTCAATACGTATAACAAAGGCTCAGAAACAATATTGATATAAATGATTGAAAATAATGGTGTCTGGATCACTGTCGTATATATTCAATGCATGCTATGTAATTGCTTAGTCTGCACATGCTAACCAGGCACGACCCTTTTCGCTTTAATGATATTTTGCGTTTTAAGAAAGTATTTTTTTCATAAAAAATCAAGTTTTGCGGAAAGTGTCGTCCCTGATTAGCCTGATTAGACATTTTACGCACATGCAGTAAACCCCTTTATCAAAGAGCATGGCTGAAATGTATCATAAAATGAATGGTTCAAACTTTGGAAAAAAGTTCAAAACGTTCTTCAATCATTTAAAAAATGTTTTATTCTATAGAACTGAAATTCAATGCTGCTTTGTGTCGTTACGTACATTTCAGACTTTCATAATTTTATAAAATAAATTTCAAAGGAATCATTGAGAGGGTCAGGCTTTCATAGTTTCAAGAGCGGATTTATCTTAATCCATGTGCGTTAAAAGTCTTCCGAGATAAGCCTGTGGTGCGTTAAGAGTCTTCCGAGATAAGCTTGTGGTGCGTTAAGAGTCTTCCGAGATAAGCCTGTGGTGCGTTAAGAGTCTTCCGAGATAAGCCTGTGGTGCGTTAAAAGTCTTCCGAGATAAGCTTGTGGTGCGTTAAGAGTCTTCCGAAATAAGTCTGTACAGTCCGCATAGGCTGATCAGGGACAAAACTTTCTGCCCTAAATGGATTTCCGCTAAGCAGAGACGTCATTACAACGAAAAAATCAAGAAAAGCAGAAAGCGTTGTCCCTGACTGTAAACTGCATAGTCCAATCTGGGACGACACTTTACGCACTAGCGAATCAGAAAAATAATATAACGTTAAGTTTTGCTTTTACAGTTATTTAACAGCCACGCACTGCCATCTATCACGTTAAATCAAGCGTACATGGACGCTATGTTTAGTGGCAGTCGAGTGTTCTACACAGAAAATCGCTACAATACGACCTTCACCTTTGTAAATGTGGACCCTAGCAATAGAACGGGTAAATGTGTATTACTGTAAAACGGTAACCTAGACCCAAGAATTTGATATAAAACATAGTTTTTAACTTTTACGATTTTTTTTTGTTTCGTCGTTATAAAACTATTGCTTGTTTTTACTTCATGAAATATAAAGAACATAAACACTTAGTGTGGTTATTAAGTCAATAAAGGTTATGAGTATGTTGTATAATGTGGTTTAAAAAAAAAATTCGCAGAAATTACTGCGGTAGATATTTTCTTCACGAAGAACGTGGTTTATATTGCATTATTATATCATAAATAACGTACACTATGCACACGATTTCACAGAAGTTACTTCGGTTGATATTGGCTACACGAATCTCAGACGGTCTTTCGACCTGGTGCGTGACGGCATCGCGTGCAGTAACGGCATCATCTACGTCATCGACGGCTTCCTGAACTTCCCGCTGAATGACGCTCACTTTGAGTTGACGCATCAACCGGATATAAGGTATTGACAACAATATTCAGCTAGAGATCTTTCCTGCATTTAACTAAAGCATTGTTGACATTATCGTCACCATCGTCATCGTCGTCAAACAATTAGCTCTACCATGACAAACATCACTATTATCAGCTGAAATATAATATTCGTCAGGGAGATTAGATAATACTTTTACAACTTATTATACTAATTATAATAATAACAACCCCCATTAACACCATCCGCATCCATAATATAACGTATCGAATCTATTTATAAGTTTCATGCATTTGGATGACATTTTGTAGCATCATCGTTACTATCATTATAAAATAATATCATGTTTTTGTGTCTGCGCCCGGCTCTGGAAAAGCGGGGATTAAAGTGCGTAAATTGTCATCCCATATTTAGCCGTGCGAACGGCAGGGACGACACTTTCCGCCTAAACTTGATTCTCGCTAAAATAGACTTTGAACGAAAAATACCATACAAGCGGAAAGTTTTCTCCCTGATAAGCCCATGCGGACTGCACAAGCTAATTTGGGACCATTTTTCACGCACATGCATTTGGTGAACTGGATTTTGCTCTGAAGAGACTTCTTTTAATGCAAAACAAAAATACCATATAAGCGAAATGTGTCGTCCCTGATAATGACTATAAAAGCTTATTTGGGACGATGTTTTAAGCGCATGCATTAAGCCCCGTTTTGCGAAATTTAAGCTCATTATTATTTGTATTACAGTCTTGGAAGCGATCAGCTGCTGAAGCTTATACCGAGCGACTCCGGTATCGATCTGACGTCATTGAAGACCATGTACACGGTGTTCGTGCCGTCGGACTCCTCGCTGGACCCCCAGCATCTCAGTAGGCTGGACCTGGAGTACATAAACACGAACCTCACTAAGGAAGCGAAGAAGGCGGTACAGCGATTGTTTTCCTTCTTTATAACGTACCCGTAATAGGCGTGTTCACTGAGGACAATTTGCAAAATTCACAAATACCGAAAAATTCCCCCCAAAAGGAAGAAAAAATACGTCAATGTTGTTCCAGAAGAACAATATCTGCAAGTAAACAAATACAATGAGCACTGAAATTGAACATTTCAGCAACAAGATGATGTAATATATTATTTAGATGGATTTTTGTCATTAAGTACCAAGCAATTAAGTGGACCCATAATTCCCAAACCGAAGATTTCACGATGCGAATTTTCCCGATTTCAGGGTTTTTCACGATAACTTTTCCTAATATGGTAAAAGAAACGTTGCGGTTAGAGTGTATCGCAATACAAGGCGCGTCACGCGAGAATGGGTCTTATGCCGTATGCGGCCAGCGTAGCTTCAGACAATCTGCGATCCCCACAAAGGGAAGAAAAAGAGCTCATATTGTAAAAATGAAAATTTCAGAAACAATTTCAGATGAATAATTGCTGTAACCGTCACCAAGTATTAAAGTACGATAAAGGTATTAATAAAATAAAACACTTGTTAAATGATTACAGATGAGATCCTGTTGGATTCTGTTGATCATAAATGGCTCGTATATGGTATTATCTTACCATCTAAGCGTAATATAATCTTTGAGTTCACAGCGCCCTTATGCTTCGCTACGAATAAAACTTAGTTGGTATAAGCATTAATAGACATAGACGCGTTTACTTGCCGATACTTAACTTATTCCCAATCGAACATGAAACTAGACATAACCTTACCTAAAACTAGATCTGACATGATCTGACACTAGATCGGACATAACCTGACTCTAGTCTTAAAACTGAACTTGACACTAGACCTGTCACTAGACCTGACCATAGATCTGACACTGAACTTGACTGTAAACCTGACACAAGACATGACACTAACTTGACACTAGACCTGACACTAGACATGAAACGAACTTGACACTAGACCTGACACTAGACCTCACACTAGATCTGACACTGAACTTGACACTAGACCTGACACAAGACTTTACACTGAACTTGACACTAGACCTGACTCTAGGCATGACACTAGACTTTACTCTAGACCTGACACTAGACCTGACACTTAACTTAAATCTAGAACTGGCACTAGACCTGACACTGAACTTGAATCTAGATCTGACACTAGACCTGACTCTAGGCATGACACTAGACTTTACTCTAGACCTGACACTAGACCTGACACTGAACTTGACTCTAGACCTGACACTAGACCTGCCACTAGACTTGACACTGAACTTAAATCGGGATTTGACACAAGAGCTGACATTGAACTTGAATCTAGACCTGACACTAGACCTGACTCTAGGCCTTACACTAGACTTGACACTGAACTTAAATGTAGACCTGAAACTAGACCTGACACTGAGCTTGTCTCTGTAACTGACACAAGACTTTACATTGAACTGCAATATAGATCTGACAACACAAGACAAGACAAGACAATTTATTTTGTAAATAAAGGCCACCGGCCCAAAATACAATATACAGACATGTCATATTTAACATGCATGAGTTGTGAATAGTTTTATGTTTAAACTTTTCGCATTAACATATATATAAATAATACAATTTTCTTCAATGACAGATCATTTTTTGTTTTCATCAGATTAATAAAATCTATTTCTTCTCTGTTTCCTGTATACCAAGAACAAAGGTGAATGTTACGTTCTTCGTGAAATTTAGAACAATAAAAAAATACATGAAATTCGTTTTCAATGACACGTGTGTTTTCTACATTTAGACAATGTATACAATATCGAAGACCATGCTCTATACCAAGATGTCGTCCAGTTTCAATAAGAAACTTGTGGTTGGAACATCTGAACTTTGCAAATGCTTTTCTATAAAAGAATGGTATTTTAAGCGAAAGATATTTTTCTGGTTCAAGCAATGATTTATACATTCTATATGTTTCACATCTAGACGAGTCGAATAAACTCCCTGACCATTTTTGCGTGTTACAACAAATAAGGCGATCTTTAAACAGTTGTAAAAATACATCAACATTGCCAACATCTTGATACACCCAGACATAACCAAATCCATAATTAAATAACAGATTTTTTACAGAAGTAGCCCAATTTGTCCTTCCGATTTCATCCTGGCGTTTTAACATATTATAACAATTTTTTGGATATCTATGCAATGGCATATGAATAAGTTTACACCAGTATTTAACACACTTGAAATGATATTCTACACATAATTCTAATCTACCAACCTCCCCTAGGGCCATGCAATTGTTTGTTGACCTATTCAAACCAATAAAATCTTTGCAAAATTGAGCCTGGACTTGTTCTATATTTTCAGAAAGGGTATGACCCCAAATTTCAGCCCCGTATAAAAGGATCGGCTTAACCATTGAATCAAAAAGTTTAAAATACTCTTGAATGTCAAATTTTCCAAAATAGCCTTGGTAACTTTTTATGGCATTAATAGATTTTTTTGCTTGCATTGCCAACTTAGCTTTAGCCTTGGACCAACTTAATTTAGGAGTAAACAGTAGACCCATGTACTTGTACACTGACGTGACATTTACATGCTTTCCATTATAGAACCAATTTTCATATGACCGCAATGGGCCACCATTTCTAAATACAATTATTTCGGTTTTCTTTTCATTAACAGTCATGCCACTCATTCGACAAAAATCAGAAATACTATTTAATTGACGCTGTAGTTCAATAGCCGTTTCAGAGCAACTCGCAACATCATCGGCAAATAGTATACATTGTATATTTGGTATGTCATCCGTAATAAAAATTCCTTGATGACCCTGGTCACGCAGGTAAAGGGATAACTCATTTATGAATAAATTAAAATTGATCGTGCTAGTTACGTCCCCTTGTCTTGTGCCAATGTTACACCTAAAATCAGTGGTAACATTGTTATTTATGACTCGCACGCGACTCCGTAAATTAGAGTACATAGAGACAAGGACATTATAAAGTTTTCCTTTTAAACCTATTTTCTGCATTATGTCAAATAGTTTATGGTGCAATATACCATCATAAGCCCTTTGAAAATCAACGTATAATACATAAAACCTTCCTCCTGGCTTAGTTATATATTTTTGTACCATGCTTTGTAATACGAATATGTTATCAATTGTAGAATAACCTTTCCGAAAACCTGATTGCGACTCATCTAGTTTGCCAAATTCTTCGGCCCAAGTACACAATCGTGAATTAACAATATTTCCAAATATTTTATACATTACATTTATTAAAGAAATACCTCTATAATTTGTCGGTTCCAGTTTAGAACCGCATTTGTGTAAGGGAACAATAATGCTTTCGATCTACATGTCAGGAAAAACACCTGTATTAAGAATATGATTAAAAAGAGAGCAAAATACTGGACATATAACATTAGCCGTGTTTTTATAAAACTCTGCCCCTATACCATCAAACCCCTGCGCCCTTCCCATTTTTAATTTATTAATACTTCTCATTATTTCTTTTTGTGTGAAAGGACTATTTAGAACTAAATCATATTCAGGTAATGCAGCTTCTTCAGAAGTTGCAATCATGAGCATATTTTCTCGATATAATAAGTGATTAAAATAATTTAACCAATCACTTTGTTTGATTTGTTGCTGATAACTACAATGTGAAGCTTTTTTATAATTTGCACTTTTAATTGTTTGCCAAAATAAATTTGGATTACTACGTGCTTGGCATAGCCTATTTCTCATATTGTGTTGGAAAATATCCTTCTTGTTTTTACACATTTCTTTAAAATTTCTTTTTTCGTTTATGTAAATTTGCAAATCCCCCCTTGAGCTTGTGACCCGGAATTTTCTCAAAGCTTTATATTTACAATATTTCAAATTATCACATTCATTATCCCACCATGGTGTATCTTGCCGTTCATAAACGTTACGTTGTTTGGTTCTATTATGGACTTTCATGTTTTCTGCAGCAGTTTTATAAAGTGATACTATTGTTTGAAGAGCCTGGTTCATATCTACAGTAATTTGATGAAAAATGTTGTCTTTGCATAAGTTATACATATTAACAAAAGTCTCAATAAATCTATCCCTAAGCGTATCATTCCATTTAAATTTATCAAGTTTAATATTATCATCAGTGATGTTACTTTGAATGCTACGGGAAGAAGGTAAATCAACATTCCTGTTGCTATTTTTTCTATGAAAAATCATAGTAGCGCATATAGGGAAATGGTCAGATTCATCAAAGGATAAAATATTAAACTTCGTAACAAATTGAAATAAATCAGTTGAAATAATGTGATAATCAACTAAACTCGCTCCATTTTGTGTAATGAATGTAAACTCACCATCAGGGTCACCAGTAACACGCCCATTGAGTATATGAATTCCATGAGCACAGCAGAGTTCTAATAAAGTATGCCCGAATGAATTATAAATATTATCCTTATTATTTCTCGGCTTCTCAAAATCATCTGTAGTGTAGTCTACCTCTGAATTAAAGATAAAGTCAATGTTATCTGCAGGAATGTAGTCCAGCATAGTTTTAGTCCTAGCATTTAGATCACCTGCAAGATATAACATACAATCGGGATATATATTTTTTAACAATAAGAGCTTTTCGTCGATATAAGTAATTCCGTTTGTATCATCTCTGTGTTCGTATATCGGTGACCCTTCTGGCGAGACATATGCAATGTACAAAATAATATCAGATGGACAATTGAAACAGCTCACTTTCAAATAAAGTACATCACAATCAATAAAATCCGAACAAATTCGTGTAACTAAGCCATCTTTTGTTAAGTGACTTTTTACAAAAACTGAAATACCTCCACTATTACGTAAAGCATTATTTTGCCTAACTCTGACATTATCAAAGCAACAATATCCTTCTAATAAATCATTAAACTGTCCGCTAATATCTCCCCACGTCTCTAGTAAACCTAGAATATCGAAATTTGTTAAGACATTTAAAACAGAACAGTTATTTACAAACTTCTTTAACCCGCACACATTCCACGTGCAAATATTTATGTTTATTTTTGGGCCTTGACCCATTTCCTAGTCAACACCAGTTGCATCGCCCTCCAAAAGAAAGTCCGTCTCCGGACACTAGATCTTAGACTTCACTTGATACTAAATCTAACACTATGCCTAACACTTGACCTGACACTTGACCGGACACTTGACCTTGCTATTGACCTGGCAATAGACCTAGCACATGATCTGACACTATAAACAGAACCTAACCTGACATAAGACCTGACACTACATTTTGAAATCGAATTAAGGATAATATGTGGGTTATGCTAAATATTTGGACGTCTTATTTTTATGTTTATTTTTCTGTTTAATAATACGATGGTGTTCTTTGCCGTAATGCTATCGTCGGGAATCATGTTCGAATAATAAATTATTTTACTCACTAAATACAGCAATAATAACAATTAAAATGTGTTTAGATACCTTTAATTTATTACTGACAACAAACGCATTATTTCAGTGTGATTCACTGTATCGTGTTTCATTTTAGACAACCGTAACCTTTAAATGAAAAAAAATGAAAATCACATAATTTATTTGTTTATTTTTCTTTGTATTGTTTGACTAGATCGTTCGCCGCCATATCGTCCCCAACCAAAAGGTCGATTACGATAGCATCATCGACGGCTCCTTCAGCGCTTACGCAAGCAGCAGGAATATCACAGTGATAGCTAGAACTGACGGTGAGTGACTATATCAAAGTGATAGCTAGAACTGACGGTAAGTGACTATATCACATTGATAGCTAGAACTGACGGTGAGTGACTATATCACAGTGATATCTAGAGCTGCCTGTGACCATATTACAGTGATAGCTAAAATTGACGGCGAGTGACCATATCAAAGTGATAGCTAGAACTGACGGCGAGTGGCCATATCACAGTGATAGCTAGAACTGACTCTGAGTGACCATATCACAGTGATAGATAGAGCTGACGTTGAGTGAACATCACAGTGATAGCAAGAACTGACAGTGAGTGAACTTTTCAGAGTGATAGCTAGAACAGACGTTGACTGACCATATCACAGTGAAAGCTAGAACTGACTGTGAGTGACCATTTCACAGTGATAGCAAAAACTGAAAGTGAATGACAATATCACAGTGAGGCTAGAACTGACTGTTAGTGACCATGTCACAGTGATAGCTAGAACTGATGATAAGTTTCCATATCACAGTGATAGCTAGAACTAACGGTGAGTGTCCATATCACAGTGAATTCAAGAAATGACGGTGAGTGGCCATATCATAGTAATTTCTATCACTGACGGTGAGTGACCATATCAAAGTGATAGCTAGAACTGACGGTGATTGACCAAGTCACAGTGAAAGCTTGAACTGATTGACCATATCACAGTGATATCTAAAACTGACGGGGATTGACCAGATCAGAGTGATAGCTTGCACTGACGGTGAGTGACCATATCACAGTGAAAGCTAGAACCGACGGTGAGTGGCCATATCACAGTGTATGCTAGAACTGACGGTGACTAACCAAAGAAAAGTGATAGCTAGAACTGATGGTGATTGACCATATCACATGTTTAGCTAGGACTGATGGTGATTCACCATATCACAGCGATAGCTAGAACTGACGGTGAGTGACCATATCACAATAATAGCTAGAACTGATGGTGATTGACCATATCACAGTGATAGCTAGAACTGATGGTGAGTGGCCATATCATAGTGTATGCTAGAACTGATGGTGATTGACCATATCACAGTGGTAGCTAGAATTGACGGTCAGTTGTCTTTATATCACAGTGATAGCTAGAACTGACGGTGACTCATCACTGTGACATATCACAGTAATAGCTAGAACTGACGGTTAGTGATCATATCACTATGATAGCTAAAACGGACGGTGAGTGACCATATCAGAGTGATAGCTAGAACTGACGATGAGTAACCATATCACAGTGGTAGATAGAGATGACGGTGAGTAACCATATCACCGTGATAGCTAGAAGTGACGGTGAGTGAACATATCACAGTGATAGCTTGAACTGACGGTGAGTAACTATTTCACAGTGATAGCTAGCACTGACTTTGACGAACCATATCACTGTGATAGCTACAACTGACGGTAAGTGATCATATCAAAGTAAATGACAGAACTGACGGTGACTAACCATTTCACAGTGATAGTTAGAACTAACGGTGTGCGACCATATCACAGTGTTAGCTAGAACTGACGGTTAGTGACTATATCTCAGTGATAGCTAGAACTGAGGGGAAGTGACCATATCACAGTGATAGCTGGAAATGACGGTGAGTGACCATATCACAGTGATAGCTAGAATTGACGGGGAGTGACCATATCAGAGTGATAGCTAGAATTGACGGGGACTGACCATATCACAGTGATAGCTAGAAATGACGGTGAGTGACCATATCACAGTAATAGCTAGAACTGACGGCGAATGAAAATATCACAGTGATAGCTAGAAGTGAATGGGAGTGACAATATCACAGTGATAACTTAAACTGACGGGGAGTGACCATATCACAGTGATATTTAGATCTTACCGTGTGTGGTCATAGCACAGTGATAGCTAGAACTTACGGTGAGTGACTATATCAGAGTGATAGCTAGAACTGACGGTAAGTGACCATATCATACTGATATCTAGAACGGACTGTGACTGACCATATCACAGTGATAGCTACTCACTTCGATTGGCCATATCACAGTGATAGCTAGAACTGACGTTGATTGACCATATAACAGTGATAGCTAGAACTGACGTTGATTGACCATATAACAGTGATAGCTAGAACTGATTGTGATTGGCCATATCACAGTAATAGCTTAAACTGAGGATGAGTGTCAATATCACAGTAGTAGCTTGATCTGACGGTGAGTGACCATATCACAGTAATAGCTAGAACTTACGGTGAGTGACCATATCACAGTAATAGCTAGAACTTACGGTGAGTGACCATATCACAGTAATAGCTAGAACTTACGGTGAGTGACCATATCACAGTAATAGCTAGAACTTACGGTGAGTGACCATATCACAGCGAATGCAAGAACTGACAGTTGGTGGATCCGTTGTGATTGCATGATCATTTGTGTACGACATCATTCATCCATGGTGCATTTAATAGATCTTTGCATTGCCATACATTGATAAAATAGATGCAGCTTATTTATGACCATGTGTATCGTAGTTAATTATAGAAGCATTAACACAACCTAATGGTATGCACGCGTTTATATTTCGAATTTTACAAGATTTTATTGATAAATTGATTATTAGTTTTATTTTTTCCGTATGATACATGAATTAGGTTGCACAACGTTTTCGCCAAAATAGCTGGAGAGAACCCTAATTTATACATGTAGTTATGTTTGTTTTTGGCAACGAACCAATTTCCTAATAATGTAACATAAGACATGTACTAGACAAGATGCATAATTACACACAAAAAATAAATAAACTTCTGGAAAGGTAATGGTACGGTCAGTGGAAAGCCGTGTTTGTTTAACCGGACGTAAGTATCAATAGTATAAATTTTAAAGTATAGTTTCAGACTTAACATGTCTCCGTTTTCACCAGAGGCCTTGATAATTAATCGTCGTATGGCATTACATAGATCCACCATTTTGGAAGAACAAACTTAGTACATACATCCACAATTACTTTATTTATTGTATCATT
This sequence comes from Dreissena polymorpha, assembly GCF_020536995.1. Taxonomy (NCBI): domain Eukaryota; kingdom Metazoa; phylum Mollusca; class Bivalvia; order Myida; family Dreissenidae; genus Dreissena; species Dreissena polymorpha. The sequence goes on from NC_068369.1 coordinate 35,690,484, forward strand.
TTAAATTCGTTGGCAAGTTTTTTTATTTTTTATTTTAAGAATATATTTATAGTAAAAAAATATATATTTGGAAACTAAAGAATTCATCTGTAAACTTAAATTAATTTAATTAATTAATTAAAAAATGGAAATCGGACAAACCTATTTTGGTACGGATTTTATGTGCGCATCTTGGATATTAAATGTATTTTAAGCTATCTAATTTCAGGGTTTTATCTCAGATGGGAGGATATCGAAGCCAAGATCGTCAAACCAAACATTTTAGCCATTAACGCAATAATACACGTGGTCGATCGGTTCCTCATGACGTCACCGTACCAGACCACCACACTTCCGCCTCCAACGTCGACGACTACTCAAAAACCTGTATCATCCGGTCATACTATCCACGGCTCAGTTCACGCCCATTATGCCTCATTAAATATTCATTTCGCGTATTTCATTTGTCTCGTGTGTTCACAGGTTGTCACATATTTGAATGTCTGAAGATGATGCAGGTGAAAAACTGTATGATTGTTTTCGTTTTTTTCTTTGAAATACGTTGTGTTATATTTTGTTGTTGATGGCTCTTAGCCCGTCTATATAAACAACGCGACGGCATTTTAGGTAATGATGCTGATTATGTATTATACTTTAAACTGTTCACGCGCCCTTTTTTGAAGAAACGATTGATTTTTATTTGTGTTTGCGTAATTATATTGCTTGCTGAACAAGTGTTCTTAATGTGTTGCGACGAAACCGTCTTCCATTGCCTAGAATAGTTCGGGTTTTGTTTTAATACGCATATTGTTTGAAATACATGTTTTCAATTACTTAATTATGCGTAATGCATGATCATCATGAATCATTGTTTTCAAATTCGTCATTATACCATGTTTAACTGTTTAAAAGAGTTTTGTTATATAATATTAATACTTTAACACGATTTCCGGATTTTTGGCATTCGTGAACTTCCACACGAAATCCTCAAATACCACTCCATTCACCTCTGATATATCAACTATGTACCATAGTCTCTCCCCTATACAATTCTCAAATAAAATACAATCTATTTTATTTCTTATAGCAAATGAACAAACAATACTTAAATAATGTTCAGTACATTTTCTGTATTTGACAAAGCATCTGGGCAGTTTACTGTCTGCATCAAACATGACAAACATCACAATAATATAATAATTCAAGAAATACTTATCAAGAAAATGTATGTTATCGACATGACACACATTTCATTCATACTCATTTATATTATCCGCCTATTTTGTTTTTCTTCTCGTAGTTGACCAATGCCTGAATTAATTACGTTCGAACATTCATTCACACTGTACAAGTAATTAAAATACAAAAAAAACACAACCCTACATTAGGCTTTACAGTTCGACTGTTTACAGCTGAATGACGGAAAAACGTCAAGCACAGTCGATTTCCTCGTGCACACTTTGAGTGCGTCCAAGCGTGCATTATGGGAAAATATAAATTTCTGATTTGTACACTCAAATGATGAAATATATATGTTCTGGAAGTTGAATACAATGTGGCACATTATGCCAGTGAGTCATGCTTTCAAACGAAATACTCATTTCCTTATTTTGCTGTATAATGTTGATTAACCCAAGTTGTGTTTATCAAAGTGACGTCATTCTATGTTCATGACGTCATGTCATTTTAAAGCGTAATTCGCTTGGTCATTGACATTTTATTTGCATGTGGGAAAAACACGTTTAACCAATTTTAAATATTGTAATACACGTTTAATAAGGTTAAGTCGGATAACACAAATACAACAAAGAACAGAACGCAGAACAGATCATATTGTTCACCAGTTCATATAAAACGCACGCGAAATTGAATTATGACATATCCGCCTTAACAGGCATTTGCGCATTTAATGACGTTAACTGTTTACATGATATCCTAACCGTATGACCCAAGTCATTTAACAAATTCATATGCGTAAACTGTGATCGTTGACCGAGATACTGACGTTAAATAACATTACATTAAACACTGATATGTCTATAATTAGAGGGAATGCGTTTGAAGTGAATTCCTGATAATATTTCATTGTTAATAGTATGGTCTTTATGAATAAAATAGCCACTTAAAATCTAATACATCATTTTTTCGTAACCTTTACAATCATTAGACACTCTTTCTTGGCTATTTTTTTCGCGGTAAACGAAATAAGAATCACATAACGTTATAAATAAGTCATTGTTCAATTTATAATGTATGATTATGTACTAAATAAATGACCTAAACTCTTTTATCAATTTCTTTGCTTGGTGAACTTCATACAATGTGTGTCGTTGTGGGTTTGGTAACCCGAATACCGGACGAATGTCCTATCTGTCAAAATAATGCATGAACCATTTTTGGAGTTGTCAACATTACGTTGTAACGAATGTCCGGGTTGTCAAAACAACGTATGCACAATGTCCGCTCTTGTCCAGATTAGCGTAGGAACCATTGCCCGGCTACCTCATCACCCAAAGAACGGTTGAAATGAACGACCTTAGCAATATCCTAAAACTATCCTAAAATACAAAAGTAATTGTAAGTACTTAGTTTCCACCAATTTTATTAAGATAAAATAGCGTGAAATATATAAATAAATGTATAAGCATTATATATATTAATGCCTTCAGAGACAAGCAATTACCTGAACAACTTAGCTTAATAAGTGTATATATAATTTATTGTTCTACTTTGATATCAATATACATTGGCATAGAGATATTGCGCTTTCATAGCACATATCTAATATATTGTAACACACAGACTACGGTGTGTTCAGATAATAAACGTTCGGACTTGTTTTTGTTTTTTTAAATATCTCAACGCATTCCAGCAAGTATGGACGAATGTTGGGAGTATAGCTGCAATTTTCAGAGATTTGGTTGTTATTGAACGATTTAGTGTGGCCCCTTATGTTGAGAGGGGGGGGGGGCTTGACTACTCGGAGGACGCTCAACCTTGCCGGTATGGTGACTACGAATCAAACGCACATGCTGCCGGGAACGCGGTTTGAACCCGGAACGCCAATTTCACTGAACTGTTGAACTCAACAAGTGTTTATTAAATGCGGTACGGCTATCCGGGTTTAGGCCGTGTTGGCAACCAAAACTTCCTACAACGAGTCCGGCACAGATATATAATATAAAATGTGACCATTTATTATGCCACGACAGCGCATTTACGTTTAAGACGCTGACATGATATTTTAAAGTGTTATCGGATACCCATCTGATAACAGTTTTAAGCTCCGCCCATCAATATCCGTTTTAAAACTCCGCCCATATTTGGTTTACTCAATGATTTTTTTTAGCGTTCCATGTTTTAGCCCCGCCCATTCTGAGAACTACTTTTTTGTAGGCGTGGTATGTCGCTTCTTTGATTTAAATGGAAAGAAACAGCGATTCATATTTTATTCAGAAGTTAGAACATTAATAAACAATAAGTTGTTTTTTTAAACAAAACTAACACTTTATTAAGTATATATCTATAGGGAAATATAAATTAAATGAGCATTAATCAATGGAAAAAATATAAATGAATACAAATGTGCACCGCTACCATTCATTGGCTGCAGATGAACACAATTTAAAACAGTAATGATAAACATTTTAAACGTAACACAAATATACTTAACACGTTTTAAATAAAATATGACAGATTTGATCAAGTTAAAGAATAATTTATGACAAATATTCACTAAACATCTCGTCTAAGATTATATAAAAAAAATAAAAATAAATAAATTATACTTTACAAATGCTTTCCTTTTTTGTGTCATTCTTATAAAAAGCAAGGCAAACAGGTGAATAGCATACTCAATGAATTAACATTGACAAAGTAAAATAATTTATACTTGATTGAGATGCTTTGCTAATGCCTGCCATGCCTAATAATACATGACAATTTCAACTTTTAAGTGTCTGAAATCAAACTTTTACAAAAAATGATTCTATCTCCACAACCAAACAGGAAATTTGTGTAGTCAACCTGAAAATAAAATAAAGAATCCTTTAGAAAATAAAACATCATCAAACATTCATTGCATAACTGCTTTAACCCTTTCAGTGCTGGAACCGAATTTTGAAGGCCTTTGCAAACGGTTTGGATCCAGATGAGACGCCACAAAACTTGGCGTCTCATCTGGATCCAAAATGTTTGATATTCTGATAGTAATCTTTGAAAAAAAATGAAGAAAATGCTTATTTTACAAATTCAGCAGACGACATTTTAGCAGACGAAAAATTTCCCAGCATGCAAAGGGTTAAAAATAAAAATCCAGATATATAATTTGTATTAAAATTGAAACTTAATAAATATAGTGACATATAGATTTATAACATGTTCAGATAAAACAATAACATAAATACTCTCAAAAATAAATTTGTCGACAAAAAAGTATTACCTTTCCGACAAATTAATTAGATGGGTTGATGTGAAGCTGTGCCGGGATGCAGTTCGGGGGGGGGAATATCTCGAGTTGGTTGAGAGGCAGAGAAAAACTCGGACAAGTGCAACTGACGAGGGTAGAACTGTGCCGCCAAGAATTTTGGTAGATATCATCACCCATGGAATGTGTGGTCGCAACTTTCTGCCATTAAAAGAAAAACATTTCATATTATAATAAAATAAAACAAATCCAACAGGAGATTTCAAAATAGAGTGTTTTAATAACATTTTTATGGCACAACTTGAACAAATTACAACTTTAATAGACACAATATTATTAATACAAAATGAAAATGTATAAACTCCACTTTGTATAAAAATAATTAAGATTTTCTTTTAACTTAAAATATTTTTTTTATGGACTCGGGGCTTTTTTTGCTTATTAAGGGAATATGTGTTTGTTTTCCTAATTTGAGAAATTTGCGACTCAAATTTTCACAATTTAAAGAAGTTCGGGACTCAAATTTTCACAATTTAAAAAAGTTTGCTACTCATTTTTTCACAATGTTGATCTGTGGGCGACACAATTTTGAACAGTTTTCGACACATGTTTTCAAAAAAGTTGCACAGCGCGCAACTCATTTGTTCACAGTTTTGAACAGTGCGTGACTCAATTTGTTCACAATTTTGAACAGTGTGCAACTCATTTTTTAAAATTGTGTACAGTGCGCGACTCATTTTTCTACCATATGAAATTAACAGTGCGCGACTCTTTTTTTTCCAAATTTTGAACAGTGCGCGACTCATTTTTACAAATTTTGAACAGTGCGCAACTCATGTGTTTTCACAATTTGAAGAGTTTGTGACTTATTTTTTTGTAATTTTGAATGAACAGTGCCCCACAAAATTGTCCCCGATTTTTTAACAGTGCGCAAATGATTGTTCCAAATTTTGTACAGCGCGTGACATGATTTTTTCACAATTTTGAACAGTGCGCAACTCATTTTTCCACAATTTTGAATGAACAGTGCATGACTTATTTTTTTGAAAAAATTTGAACAGTGAGCAACTCATTTTACAAATTTTGTACAGCGCGTGACTCATTTTTTCAAAATTTAATTTATGAAAAAGTGTGGTACTCATTTGTCCACAATTTTGAAATCATAATGAACAGTGGGCAACTAATGTTATCCACAATTTTGAACAGTGCGCGACTCATTTTTTCAAATTTTGGTACAGTGCGTGTCTCATTTTTTCACAATTTCGAACAGTGCGCAACTCATTTTTCCACAATTTTGAATAAACAGTTCGCGACAGTAGAACAACTGGCACTGATCATTAGTTCATCAGCATGAGAATGGGTGTAAAAAAATGGCACAAATAATGAAACATGTGTGTTTAAGCATGTATACATAACATTGAAACTTACCAACCACTCGGCCAGGAAACATATGGTGCAGAAGCTGCAGGATTCAGCATGCTCTCCCACTGATATTATGCAGATCAGTGGTCAAACTGGCAGTCAACTTATGTTGGGATTTCCCAATTGTGAAGATATTAACATCAGCAATCTCCAAACACAAACATGTTCATTTATTGTCAGTCAAACAGCAATTAATCCATCATGTCACCCTGACAGTCTCAAAACACGATGCAAAACCAAAGCATTTTCGTTTCGTCTAACACACAGCTGGTAACGTCGCTGAATATTGCACAAAAGCAGCTTCATTATGAAGTTCCAGCGACTCGAAATACACAAGTAGTCGCGTTTCCCACCCACTTTGACTTCGCACGTGAAGGCCTGTTTTTTGGGGAAAACTGTTAACATCTCACAACTAAACGTATATTACGGAGATGGACAAGTAGAAAAATAAATCACTCTTATCATTTCCAAATTGCGCACTACGTTAAAATCCCGTTCCATTTGAGTATTGTATTTATTGTTTGAAATTTTCACTCAACACATTTGCTTTGAAATAAGAGGTTGGTGTGTACTCTTGGAAGTACATGTCGAATGTGATTGTAAAAAAATATTGGTATTGTGTTTTTAGTGCAGAAACTATTCTTTTAAGTTTCGATTTCTCGCTTCAGTTTTTGTATTATGTGCGTTTAAATTTGATTGTTTGTTGCTTACTTTCGAACTATTTTTTTATGTGTAAATATATATGCATAGACGCTAGCGGATGTAATCAGGTTGCTACTAATTTGCATATTTATTACCGTATCTACATCAATGAATTTAGCGTTTTTTTGTTTTTGTTTGTTTTGTGAATATTTTCTTATTTACTTTAAAATGTGGCATAATAAATAGAATATATGGTTGGTGACTTTTGATATCATGTGATATAAGACTCGTCCGATATGGCGTGTGAAAAGGCTCGGCAAGCCTCGCCTTTTCCTACGCCATATCAGACTCGTCTTATATCACATGATATCAAAAGTCACCAACCTTATATTCTCTATATATCTCATGCCAAAAACTTACTGAATGGGTCTTTCCCAATAATGTACATGATTGATGGACATGACTAAGTGTTTGGCTGAAATAGGTACATACATGTAATAGTGATGTTGCTACAATCTCATAACCAGCTGCTTTTTTATAATATCAGTTCTGTTGTTCTTTACTGTAATAGTAGTTTGCTATTCATAAACGTTCTTTCTTTGTAATTTTGACTTCAATACTTTTTATAGAACTTTAAATAACATCGAGCATAGCTGTTTAAGTAATATTTTGTACATGATCTTTAATAGGTTTCTTTATTTCACTGCGCAATAAATGATTATATTCAGACAGATTACTGCCCTAACGTGTCTTAGCTAGGGCGAATGTCGAGCTACCTCCGAAATCGACATCTGGCACTAGTGCCGAATATCGAGCTGAGGCGAATGTCGAGCTAGCTCTGATATCGACATTCGGCACCAAACTCGCATATCGAGCTTGGGCGAATGTCGAGCCAGTTCTGACTTCGACATTCGACACTAGTCTCGAATATCGTGCTGAGACGAATATCGAGCCTGCTCTGACATCGATATCCGTCACTTGTCCCGAATATCGAGATTGGGCGAATGTCTAGCTAGCTCTGACATAGACAATCGACACTATTCTCTAATAATTAACTAGAGCGAATATCGAGCTATCCAAGACATCGACATTCGGCACTAGATCCGATTATCAAGCTTGGGCGCATGTTGAGCCAGCTCTGACATCGACACTAGTCCCGAATATCGAGCTGGGACGTATATCGAGCCAGCTGTGACATCGACATTCGGCATTAGTCCCGAATATCGAGCTGTGACGAATATCGAGCCAGCTCTGACATGGACAATCAACACTTGTCCCAAATATTGAGCTGGGGCGAATGTCGAGCCATCTCTGACATCTACATTCCGAACTAGTCCCGACTATCGAGCTGGGGAGAATGTCGAGCCAGCTCTGACATCGACATTCGGCACGGGTCCCGAATATCAAGCTGTGGCGAATATCGAGCCGGCTCTGACATCACCATTCGACACTAGCTCCGTATATCGAATTGAGGCGAATGTCGAGCCAGCTTTGACATCGACATTCGGCACCAATCTCGAATATAGAGCTTTGGCGAATGTCGAGCCAGTTCTGACAGTGACATACGACACTTGTCTCGAATATCGAGTTGGGACGAATATCGTGCCAGCTCTGACATCGACATTCGACACTAGTCCCGAATATCGGGCTGGGACGAATATCGAGCGCGCTCTGACATCGACATCCGACACTTGTCCCGAATTCGGGATACGTCAAACTTGTCAAGGCTATAATATAGTATAACATATTTCTTGATCAACACTCACGTGTTTTCTATAACGATGATTGAATACGGGTCGTCATACCTTGGCGATCCGGGTTCAAACCGCGTTCCCGGCAGCATGTGCGTTTGATTCGTAGTCGCCCTACCGGCAAGGTTGAGTGTCCTCCGAGTAGTCAAGCCCCTCCCCCCCCCCTCTCAGCATAAGGGGCCACACTAAATCGTTCAATTACAACCAAATCTCTGAAGATTGCAGTTATACTCCCAACATTCGTCCCTACTTGCTGGAATTCGTTGAGATATTAAAAAAATGAACAAGTCCGAACGTTTATTATCTGAACACACCGTAGTCTGTGTGTTACAATATATTAGATATGTGCTTTGAAAGCGCAATATCTCTATGCCTATGTATATTGATATCAAAGTGGAACAATAAATTATATATACACTTATTAAGCTAAGTTGTTCAGGTAATTGCTTGTCTCTGAAGGCATTAATATATATAATGCTTAAACATGTATTTATATATTTCACGCTGTTTTATCTTAATAAAATTGGTGGAAACTAAGTACTAACAATTACTTTTGTATTTTAGGATAGTTTTAGGATATTGCTAAGGTCGTTCATTTTAACCGTTCTTTCGGTGATGAGGTATCCGGGCAATGGTTCCTACGCTAATCTGGACAAGAGCGGGCATTGTGCAAACGTTGTTTTGACAACCCGGACATTCGTTACAACGTAATGTTGACAACTCCAAAAATGGTTCATGCATTATTTTGACAGATATGACATTCTTCCGGTATTCGGGTTACCAACCCCACAACGACACACATTGTATGAAGTTCACCAAGCAAAGAAATTGATTAAAGAGTTTAGGTCATTTATTTTGTACATAATCATACATTATAATTGAACAATGACTTATTTATAACGTTATGTGATTCTTATTTCGTTTACCGCGAAAAAAATAAATATTCTTATTTCGTTTATCGCGAAAAAAATAAATAGCCAAGAAAGATTGTCTTATGATTTTAAAGGTTACGAAAAAATGATGTATTAGATTTTAAGTGGCTATTTCATTCATAAAGACCATACTATTGACAATAATATATTATCAGGAATTCACTTCAAACGCTTTCCCTCTAATTTTAGACATATCAGTGTTTAATGTAATGTTATTAAACGTCAGTATCTCGGTAAACGATCACAGTTTACGCATATGAATTTGTTAAATGATTTGGGTCATACGGCTAGGATATCATGTAAACAGTTAACGTCATTAAATGCGCAAATGCCTGTTAAGGCGGATATGTCATAATTGAATTTCGCATGCGTTTTATATGAACTGGTGAACAATATGATCTGTTCTGCGTTCTGTTCTTTGCTGTATTTGTGTTATCCGACTTAACCTTATTAAACGTGTATTACAATATTTTAAATTGGTTAAACGTGTTTTGCCAACATGCAAATAAAATGTCAATGGCCAATCGAATTACGCTTTAAAATGAAATGAAGTCATGAACATAAAATGACGTCACTTTGATAAACACAACTTGCTTAATCAACACAATACAGCAAAATAAGGAGATGAGTATTTCGTTTGAAAGCATGACTCACTGGCATAATGTGCCACATTGTATTCAACTTCCAGAACATATATGTTTCATCATTTGAGTTTACAAATCAGAAAAATATATTTTCCCATAATGCACGCTTGGACGCACTCAAATTGTGCCCGAGGAAATCGACTGTGCTTGACGGTTTTCCGTCATTCAGCTTTAAACAGTCGAACTGTAAAGCCTACTTTAGGTTTGTGTTTTTTTTGTATTTTATTTACTTGTACAGTGTGAATGAATGTTCGAACGTAATTAATTCAGGCATTGGTCAACTACGAGAAGAAAAACAAAATAGGCGGATAGTGTAAATGAGTATGAATGAAATGTGTGTCATGTCGATAACATACATTTTCTTGAAAAGTATTTCTTGAATTATTATATTATTGTGATGTTTGTCATGTTTGATGCAGACAGTAGATTGTCCAGATGCTTTGCCAAATACAGAAAATGTACTGAACATTATTTAAGTAGTGTTTTGTTCATTTGCAATAAGAAAGAAAATAGATTGTATTTATTTAAGATTTGTATAGGAGAAAGACTGGGTGTACATTGTTGATATATCAGAGGTAAACGAAGTGGTATTTGGGGAATAAGTTTCGAAGTTCGCGAACGCCAAAGGTCCGGAAATCGTTTAATAGTATAACATTATATAACTAAAATCGTTACAACAGTTAAACATGTCAAATCACAAAATAATCTGAAAACAATACATGAATTATGGTGCTCATGCATTACTCATAATTAAGTAATTGAAAACATGTATATTAAACAATAAGCGTATTACAACACAATCCGAACACAACGTATTTCGAAGAAAAAAACGAAAATAATCATAAAGTCTTTCACCTGCATCATCTACAGACATTCAAATATGTGACAACCTGTGAACACACGAGACAAATGAAATACGCAAAATGAATATTTAATGAGGCATAATGGGCGTGAACTGAGCCATGGATATTATGACCGGATGATACAGGTTGTTGAGTAGTCGTCGACGTCGGTGGCGGAAGTGTGGTGGTCTGGTACGGTGACGTCATGAGGAACCGATCCACCACGTGTATTATTGCGTTAATGGCTAAAATGTTTGGTTTGATGATCTTGGCTTCGATGTCCTCCCATCGGAGATAAAACCCTGAAAGTAGATAGCTTATAATACATTTTAGATATCTGATGCGGACATAAAACCATACGAAAATGGGTTTGTTGATTTTTCTTTTTTGTAATTCATGAGTGTTAAGTTTACAGCTGTATTCTTTTGTTTCCAAATATATTTTTTTATTATAAATAGCTTCTTAAAATAAAAGAAATAAATTTCCCAACGAGTTGAAATAATGAAAGAAATAAAGCTAGTATGGATGAAGTTACTAAGTATGTTCTTCCGAAAGGGCGGATCAATAAAATACCATACGACGATAAATCAGCCAGGCACCTGGTGAAAACGGAGACATGATATCCTTTTGAGGCTAAAACGTGTTAACTAGGAAGTTATACTATAGATACTTACGGCTGGTTAAACGAACAGGGCTTTCCAATGACCGTAACAAGGCGGTTACAGCAGTGTATTTAATGTTTGTGTGTAATTATGCATCTTGTCTAGTACATGTCTTATGTTACATTATACGGAAATGTGTTCATTGCCATAAGCAAACCAAAAATTACATGCATTAATAAGTGATAATTGATATTGCCACTAACCGTTCTAGCTATCACTGTGATGTGGTCACTCACGGTCAATTCTAGCTATCACTGTGATATAGTCACTCAACGTCAGTTATACATATCACAGTGATATGGTCAATCACCGCCAGTTCTATATATAACAGTTATTTAGTCACTGACTGTCAGTTCTAGCTACCACTGTGATATAAAGACAACTAACCGTTAGTTCTAGCTATCACTGTGATATGAGACAACTTACCGTCAGTTCTTGCTATCACTGTGATATGTCTGCTGCTTGCGTAAGAGCTGAATGAGCCGCCAATGATGCTGTCGTAATCCACCTTTTGGTTGGGGACGATATGGCGGCGAACGATCTATTCAAATAATACAACGAAAACTACATGTTAACAATATGTTATGTAAGGTAGTTGTCCTTAATATGTTACGGATGTCTTGAATGACACGCATTTATAATATTCAACAGCTTGTACTATGATGCGATGAAAAAAAACGCGTATATTGGTTTAAATCTATTCAAAATGAAAAACGATATAGTGAATCACGGTGAAATATTGTGTATGTTGGCAATAGTCAAAACAAGCTATATGAAACACGTTTGAAGTGTAATATGATCCTTAATTCAAATGAAAAATCTTATGTCAGGTTAAGTGTCAGGTCTTGTGTCAAGTTTTTTATCATGTTTAGCATCAGGTCCTGTGCTAGGTTTACCGCATAGTCTAGTGCAAGGTCCAGTGTTAGATCCGGTGCTGTGTATAGTGTCAGATCAAATGTCAGGTCTAATGTCAGGCCAAGTGTTAGGTCTAGTGTTAGGTCTAGTGTTTAATCTAGTGTCAGGTAAGGCTATGGTAGTTTCAGGTCATGTAAGATTGGGAATAAGTAAATTATCGGCAAATTAACGCTCAAACCAACTATGTTTTCTTCGTAGCTAAGCATTTTGATGCTATATTATCAGAGATTGTATTACGCTTAATTTGTAACACAATACCATAAACCAAACATTTATGATCAGCATGATCCAACATGATTTCATCCGTAATCATTTAAGACGTGTTTTATTTTATTAATTTCCATTATCGTAATATAATACTATCTGATGGTTACAGCAATTACTCTCCTGAAAGTGTTTCTGAAATTTTCATTTTTACAATATGAGCCGCGTCGTGCTAAATGGGTCTTCTGCCCTTTGTAGCGATCGCAGTCTGGAGCTACGCTGTGCGCATAAAGCATAACACCCATTCTCGCGTGACGCGCCTCGTATTTCGATACACTTTTACCGCATCGTTTTTACCCTATTAGGATAAATTATCGAGAAAAAACCTGAAATCGTGAAATCTTCGGTTTTGGACTTATGGTTCGTCTTAATTGCTTGGTACTTAATTGCAAAAAACCATCTTAATAATATTGTACACGTTCTTCTTATTAAAATAATCATTTGTAGTGCGCGTTGTATATGTTTACTTGTATATATCGTGCTTTTGGAACAACATTGACGTAATTTTTCTTCTTTTTGTGGGAATTATTCTGTATTTGGGAATTGTGCAAATTTTCCTCGATTGGGAAAGTGCCTATTACGGGTTCGTTATCAAGAAGAAAAACAAATGGCGTCGTGCGATAATAGATCTTCTTCCATATGCGAGAGCGCAGATTGGTCTGGAGCTACTCTGGTCGCATATGACATATGACCCATTTTCGCATGACGCGGCTTGTATTACAAAACAATCTTACAGCCATCTTCGCCTCCTTAGTGAGGTTCGTGTTTATGTACTCCAGGTCCAGCCTACTGAGATGCTGTGGGTCCAGCGAGGAGTCCATGGGAACGAACACCGTGTACATGGTCTTCAAGGACGTCAGATCAATACCGGAGTCGCTCGGTATGAGCTTCAGCAGCTGATCGCTTCCAAGACTTTAAACAAATATAAATGAGCATCAATTTCGGAAAACGGGGCTTAATGCATATGCGTAAAATGTCGTCCCAATTAGCTTGTGCAGTGCGCATGGGTTTATCAGAGACGACACATTTAGCTGTTATGGTATTTTATTAATTAAAAGAAGTCTCTTCCTAGCGAAAATCAAGTTCAGGCTGAAGGTGTCATCCCTGCAGTCCGCACAGGCTAATATGGGACGACACTTTTCGCACTTCAATGCTTCTTAAAGTCGTCAGTATGTATGAAACGTACTCAAACAGTGGATATGGATTATGATGGGGGTGCTTATAATTATTATTATTATTATAATTAGTATTAAAAGTATTCTCATATCTCCCTGAAAAAATGACATTTCAGCTGATGGTGATGATATTTGTCATGATAAAGCTAATTGTTTGATGATGACGACGATGACGATGGTGACGATAATGACAACAATGCTACGGTTGAATCATGAAAGATCGCAAGCTGAATATTGTTGTCAATACCTAATATCAGGTTGATGCGTCAACTCAAAGTGAGCGTCATTCAGCGGGAAGTTCAGGAAGCCGTCGATGACGTACATAATGCCGTTACTGCACGCGATGCCGTCACGCACCATGTCGAAAGACCGTCTGAGATTCGTGTAGCCAATATCAACCGAAGTCATTTCTAATCGTGTGCATAGTGTAAGTTATTTATGATATAAGAACTGCAATATAAACCACGTTCTTCGTTAAGTGAATATCAACCCAAGAAATTTCTGCGGAAGTTGTTTTAGACAAAAAAATACATTATACACCATACACATTACCTTTATTGACCTAATAACCACACTTAGTGTTATTTTCTTAATACTTCATGAAGTAAAAACAAGCAATAGTTTTATAACGACGAAACAAAAAAATTGTTTAATTTGAAAACTATGTTTGATATCAAATGTTTGTATAGGTTACCGTTTTACAGTAATACATATTTACCCGATCTATTGCTAGGGTCCATATTTACAAAGGTGAAGGTCGTATTGTAGCGATTCTCTGTGTAGAACTTTCGACTGCCACTAAACATAGCGTCCATGTACGCTTGATTTAACGTGATAGATGGCAGTGCGTGGCTGTTGAATAACTGAAAAAGCAAAATATACCGTAATATTATTTTGCCGATTCGCTTGTGCGTAAAGTGTCGTCTCGGATTGGACTGTGCAGTTTACAGTCAGGGACTACACTTTCCGCTTTTTTTTTGTATTGCTTCGTTTAAATAACTTCTCTGCTTAGCGAAAATCCAGTTAAGGCGCAAAGTTTTGTCCCTGATCAGCCTACGCTGACTGCACAGACTTATCTCGCAACAAACTTTACGCACATGCATTTAATCTCCTTTTTCTCAGAGCGCGGCTCAACTTTATAAGTGACTATGCAATTACATAGCATGCACAGACTCTACACGACAATGATCCCGATACCAGTGACACCATTATTTTCAATCATTTATTTTAATACTGTTTTCATAACCTTTGTAATACATACTTTTATTGGAGAAAATATCTTCTATTAAAACATGTTCAGTACAGCATATAAACATGCACTACTGGTATGCCTAGGTCCGACTTCTCGTTAATGTCATTTTCATTAGGTTATGTGAAACTTGCTATACATTTGTTATTGGGATCGAATCGCGCGAAGATTATATCCGCCTAGCAATTAAAAGGTCCCGGTTCGATCCCACCTAAGGAAGATTTCTTGAAATCGAATCAAAGACATCATGAACGGGGTGTACCAAGAAAATGGAATCGATAGTGTCGTTGTAAGTCTAAGGCTTTCGATTAAATCGAGCTAAAATATATAGGTTGTAACTAACGGCGCGACATTATTGTGTAATGTAACCTACCTGTCTATCCATGTATGGTTCCGCGCTTATGTAACTTCGATGGAAGTTTGAGAGGCTTGCTATAAACTTGGCACTGGGTATCAGCAGAGTGAGATTCGTGTCGTGCGAGTTCGACCAAGTGTAGAGGTCATCCACGTTCATTATCATGTCGTGAAAAGGCCTGAAATGAATTCAAACCACGTCCCGTATTCCAACAAACGTCTGGACTTAAGACTAAGAATAAGACTAAATTGTAAGAATAATCTTTAGACTTCATATAAGTCTTCAGGCATACGTAAGTCTAAGACTTAAAATAAGACTTAGGAACAAGCCTTTAGAGTAAGAAGAAGGAAATTATAAGGTTCTAAAAGAGCTTAAATGTTCATTATCCGTCCATTGATGAATGTTTCGGAATAATTTTATGAAAGTTATTGACAATTGAAAACGCACAATTAAATAGAAAAAGACGCCTGAAGAATTGCGTTGGCGTGATGTCCACCTAGCGATCGGGACTCTCCGGGTTCGATCGATGCGGTAGGGGCGTTCTTCAATGAAACAAAGTAATGCTCGAATGGACATAATCGCCTAATGTAGTACGTATTAGTACCCCGAGCAATCTTAAGTACACTGCAAAGTACCCGGGGTATGGAAAATATGCTTAAAAGTACCCTGGAGTATGGCCGGGTGCCTTTATGCATATTTTCTGTACCCGGGTTACTACATTGTATTATACTTAAGAGTACCCGGGTTACTAGATTGTAGTATAGTTAAGAGTACCCGGGTAACGACATTGTAGTATAATTAAGAGAAACAGGTTCACTTTTAAGTAATACCCGAGCCGACAACGACCATTGAGCTCAAGAAATAGGGTACCCCGTGAAAACCACTCAATATTTTTTTTCATAAGCTATTAGCCTCCGGTGTTATCGAGCTTACTAACACAGAAAACTTTAAACTAGAAATTGCGTACAATAGGTTGTTGGTTTTCTCAATGGTTTCGGCGACGGTCCAGAAGGGGAACTGCAACAGCGTGTCCAACACGTGGATGATCCCGTTACTGCAGCGGATGTCGGACCTGATAACGCTCCCACGGACATTGCTACTGACCGCGAACACTGGAGGATGAGGGATACAAGCACTCGTTACGATACCATGCCGGCCAAAAACACGAAGCTGTAACTTACTAATACAGACACTTGTTCGACAAATTCCGGCCACAATGACGAACCTATAGCTCACTTATTCAGAAACTCGTTACGAAAAATTCTGGCCACAATGACGAACCAATAGCTCACTATTATAGACACTCGTTACGAAAAATTCTGACCAAAATGACGAACCTATAGCTCACTATTACAGACACTTGTTACGAAAAATTCTGGCCACAATGACGAACCCTTAGCTCACTAATACATACATTATTTTGACCAGGATGCCGAGGCAGGTAATTTTTGACGTTTTATACCCTTAATTACATGTATTAATTGTTTTACTTCCGCTCACTGTCCAGCCATATTAGCATGAAAGTTACTGGCGTTTATTTCATAGCAATATTCGCTCTATATCTCGACTTTACTCGCTGCGAAATTTCTTAGCGGGATGACCTAATTAGGGCTCCACTAAGAGCTTTGGCGAGTAGTAAAGTCGAGATAGTAAGCGACTTTAAATACGAAATAAACGTTAATCACCTTTTTACTGATATGGCTGGAAAGTGAGCGTCATTTAAACAAAAAGTAATAAATGGTATACAACAGCGAAAAATAACTGTCTCGGCATGGACGTCGTTATCTTGACTATCACGTGATTAACCCCTCTGATGATGACTTTATAAATGTAATTTTCTGAATTCATTTTTTGATGGTGCTAATGAATTATGCAACTCGTTATGTGCTTATATTTGTAATTATCAATACATTTGTGACATTTCCATAACATCAGTTGACGTATTTTAAAGGTCATTTATACAGGTTACTTTATTTAAGTCCGGTTGAGCGCTTTAAGTCTAACAAACTTAAAGTCTATAGTTGCTGACTAAACATGATAAACACCAAAGTAAATAAAGTAACTTGATATTAATGTTAGTATGTATATGCACTATAGCTCAAACTAATGAGACATATGTAATGTTTTACTGGTGATAAGACATATACAATTTCGTACACACGTTATTACCTTTCTCCTGTTCACGTAGAACAAATAGCGGGTCGCCTGTCAGGGATGAAAATTTCGAGTAATCACGGAACTGCTCCATGAAGAATGAAGAGCCGAAAATAACATGTGAGCGAACGATCTGAAATAAAAAGCATAATACGGGGATTATTGCATGTGCGTAAAGTGTCAAGCCAGATTAGACTGTGAAGTCCGCACAGGCTTATCAGGGACGCTTAGCCTGTGCGAACTATTTAATTGATACATAATGCGCAATAGTAATAACGCTGCATTGTACGATTACATAGATTTGTATATTCACTCATATTTTTGTTCCGATCATTTTATGTTGGTTATATAGTTGTCTTTAAGTTGTTTTGGAAAAGACAATCTGCAGTTGACACATGCGTAGTTGCCGCTATGTAGTCTAACACTTAAGCTCAAAAATCAGTTTTCGCAAAGATATAGCAATAATATTCCATAGATCGATATAGTTATGAATGTGAGAAGTATTCGAACATGTTGCAGTAAGATGGGGTCTTGCAGCTTCTGAGCCCGATGGGTGGGTAGCAGTGTGAACGCGTCGTCACTGGGAACAAACATGGTGAACGTTTTACTCGTGTCATTCAGGATTTGTTTCAGAGACGGAATGGCATCGAGAATTCCAGCCATAACCCTAAAAAAATAGCAAACGTTGTTAAATAATACTGTTTTCATAAAATTAAAAGACAGCGTACTGATACTGTTCGATACTTTCAGTTATTTAACAATCAACTCGCATTATTAGTTTTAAGACAATGTCATATTAATAACGCCCGTATTATAGATATCATTACTGATTAACGCAACATTCAAACTACTTGACTTAAAAAACGCTTTCGAAGTGACTCAAAACATTTTCATTCGATACGATGTACAATGTACAGTAGTCTCACCAGCTTAATGATTATACGATCATGAATACACATCTGTGCGCTTTGAAAATGGATTGTTTTCCATCATATGTGTTCGTGGATTAACGTCACAATTATTAGTAGTGTTTTAAGACATTATTAGCTTACCCAAGACCGGGTTGCACCGCCATTTCGTCCACAATGTTTCTGGTCGGAAGGTGCAGGAGGTTATCTGTGATATGTAAGACGCCGTTAGAACACCAGATGTCCTCGATGACTACAGTAGCGCGAATCCGACTTCCGAATATGTACAAACCTGGAAGTACAATTGCAAACCAGTCAACGATTGAAAGTGACAAAATAAGTTCATAAAAAAATCAATGCCTTTGTCCATGGCCAAATTGTAATGGCATGGTCAATATTTCAATAGATAAATTTAAATGTCACTTTTAATAGCCATAAGTTCAATGTTATTATCAATGATATTTCCAATAGCCGTAATTTCAATGGTATAGTCAATAGTCATAATTTGAATGTCACTTTTAAAAGCCATAATTTCACTTCCATTGTCAATAGCTATAATATCATTGATATTGCCAATAGAAATTATTTCAATGACATGCTCAATAGCCTATGTGTGCGTAAGTCATTATAATCCAATAAGTAAGCCCGATAATGTACAAACCTTAAATTGACTACAACAATACATTAAGTCACATACATCTAAAGATTTGCTTCTAGCTCAACATGGGCTTAATTGATGTTTCTTGCAAACTTTATACATTGGAAATCTTTATTATCGAAAAATGACACAAGTTATCGAATACCACAAGGGTTTTCCAAATAAAGCCATTTGATTTTATATCATTCATGTAAAATGTGTCTAATATTCAATGCTCTAAATCAATTACAATGATATACCAGCTTATGTGTTTGGTATATCAGAGTATTGGAACTATTTATACAGGGTGCAGAATCACGTGACTTTGTTGGATTCCCAATTAAACGTTAATGGATGTAAACACATCGGTAAGTGCTGCTTTTTTCCAACTTTTTAAATTAAGTTTTCTTAAGAACTTCATTAAGTGCATACAATACAGATTGTTATGCTGCTTATGACAATGTGAAATACACCAAAATTACATTATTTAATAAGCCTGTGTTTGTATTAAAAAAGTACATGTATACTTCACGATTATGCTTCACGCAACGTGAAATTTTTTCACCGATTTCAGACGTATTCAAGGATTTATTACCACACCTTAAGATATCGAAAAATACTGCAAAAAACTGTCTTTTATTCACTGAAAATTTTTGCAAAATAAAGTTATTTACGGTATGTTTACAGTATGTCCAGCTCGTGTGTAAATCCCTGAAAACCCCGTTGATTCTGCTCCCTGTATGTGGTGCTTTTTAAGACAATACCTGTCTCGGTTTGATGCAGTGTGATAGTTTTGCCCGTTAACGTAGGGACCTCCACCTCGCCCGTTATTTGGGTGGAGCTCAGAATAACCCCGGGTACAATTGATCCATGCAGCGCCTAAATCAGAGAAAAAACATGTCAAACTGTAGTAGGATTAGTTATAAAGATAGCGTATACTGCCTTGCTATATGAGCTACCTTTTATAGCGATGCGGTAGAGTGTCTGTCTGATTAAGAATCGGGAGGTCCCGGGTTCAATCCCGATTGTGGTTTGGATTTTTCTGGCTGGGTTACAAAACGATGTTATATTATAATGTATCATTTTGTATCTTCCATACACACGTTTGTTGCAATGTAGCTGATCAAGCGGTCATCTTCATTTAAATTGATGCACCGTCTTTAATGCATTTTTTTGCCATAGTAACCCACCATATTGAAAATAAGCAATACAGAAATGTTCAAAGGCGTGCTAAATAACCTTATATTAATAAAACATAACAACAAAACTAAACGTACTATTTCGAAAACATAAAACTGTTGTATTATTATAATCGCTTGTAAAGAGTTTGACTTGTTAGCAAAATGTAACACTCACACACAGCTTTACTTTATTCTTAAATAACGCCTGTTCACCCAGAAAACTGATTGCAATATTGTCCAGTAGAAAACAATACTCAAACTATGCAATATCTATGCGTATTTACTTCGAGTATCAAATTGTAGTTGGCCGTAAAATGTTTGAACGTGTCGCTAGGGAGATTGTTCAAGGCAGCGTCGCTTATCAGGAACACCGTCATGGGTCCATTTCTTGTAGCATTCAATGTCGCCATTAGGTCCTGGTTCTTGCTAATCAATTGCTTCATATTGCTATAACAACACAGTCAGTATTATTTATTATATGGAATCAATAGACATTAAGTGACTAAATCTCAACATTAAGTTTACGTACGGTATGCTTAGCTTCGAAGATAAACAATCTGAAACTGTACCAACATGGGAAAAAAACATATTTAAGGCAATTAACCGATTTCAAAACTTTCTTACACAGCAAATAAATATTTTGGACACGGGACATCAACCAGACACACACATGCACGTGAATAAAACCGAAGTCATCGCCTTGGAACAGTCAATGCAAGCCATACGAAGTTTCAAACGTTTTTATACGGCTACACATACAATATCGGAAACACTAAGCAAAGAGATATTCCTTTAATCTGGTCTAACAGTACCGAAACACAACACAAGTTAATAGCGCTCGATTAGTCATTGTCGACTCGGGTACTACTTATAAGTACCCCGGGTACTCTAATCAGACAACAACGTACCCCGGGTGCGGAAAATATACTTATTCCCGCCAACAATCCGATGTAGTTAAACATTACGAAAAAAACATTCCTCAACATGCTTTTTTGAGTATAAATGTCGATAATATAG
Source organism: Dreissena polymorpha (assembly GCF_020536995.1). Lineage (NCBI taxonomy): Eukaryota > Metazoa > Mollusca > Bivalvia > Myida > Dreissenidae > Dreissena > Dreissena polymorpha. Next base: position 35,711,639 of record NC_068369.1, read on the forward strand.
AGGCCATTTTTCAGAATATTGACCTAAATATGAAAATAATTCATTGAAAAAATGACCCGACAACAACCAATTTAGTGTTAGTATTCCCGGGAACTGTTAAGTATATTTTTCGTACAAGCGGAACATTGCAGTATACTTTAGAGTACCCTGGATACTTGTAAGTAGTACCCGAGCCGACAATGACCAATCGAGCTTTAATAGCGTACACCTTCACGCAAATAAGAACGCAATGTACAACACTGAAAACATAACACATGCTAATAGCGCATACCGCCACATTGGTGCACAAAGGTACCATGTGACATTGAAATAAGAAGGCAGATGGTACCTTTTTGACCCAATATTGCCATACCTTTTTGCAAATAAATCACTGACCTCAGCTGGTTGTTTCCCATTATTGCGTCCCAGATGGTGAAGTCACGCTGGAAGAGAACACTGTTGACGAGATGTATGACGCCGTTGGTGCAACCGATATCCGGCTCGGTCACCTTGGCACGGACACCACCGCCTTCCACGTACACGACTGAGGAGAGGTGGAGAAAATGATATTTAGTGTAAACCTATTTATTTTAGCGCGAGTGCATAACAAGCCTTACGCTTATTGAAACGCTCTCTATTAAGTTCCTGGATAAATACAGTAGTTGCTGACTTTGGTGGAGGTCTAAATAATGATTATAAAGTGGAGATCGAACCCATGACTTCCCGGTCGCACCACGCTTCGGCGACATTTTAAGAAAATGATATTTGATGCCAGATTTTAAGACGACCCTATCGTGTCAGCATACTCAACACACGTTTATTGTTAGATAGCGCATTATTTTTTTAATATCAGTCCATAAAAAGACTTAGTAAGTCAGCATATAAGTAATCAAGTCCTTCAAGCTAGTATTATTTCATTTAGGTAGGAAATGAATAACTTTTATACATCAGAACAGTTTAATTGCAACCAAATTCTATTTCATAAATACGTTTCTCTCAACAGTCACTGTTGTTGCGATTGAGATTTCTTTCATTAGTCTATGATAAATAAACAGTTCTGTACGAAATTAAATAGTATGTATTGTTTCAAAAGCAATGACAGTACCAATGCTTTATACATGAACATATTTATATACGAAATAATGTGTATACAGAAATGGGCTTAATGCATGTACTTAAAGCCTCGTCCCATATTAGCCTTGGAGTCCGCACAGGATGATCTATGAAAGCCACTTCCCTATTAATTGGATTTTGTTTTTAAAGAAGCGGCAGTGTTTAACAAAAATTGTCGTCCCTGATAAGCCTGTGCGACTGCGCAGGCTAACCCCTGACAACACTTAACGCAGGTTCATTAAGCCCTTTTTTCCAGGACGAGGCTCATCCGTATACCATTTTGAATCTTCTTCACGGTCAGTATTGCGCCGTCTGCGGTCGTGAATGTGTCCCCGTCTTGGAAAGAATCGATGTCCCGCTCTGCATACATAATAAGGTGGTCCCGGAATAACTTAAAGAAAAGCATACCGATAATGTTTGGTGTGATCAGATAATTATTCAGTTTATAATACCTCAATAATAGTTATACACTCTGGTCATAAAACGTTTCTTAACGAATTTGTAGTGCATTTTCACTGTTCGTTTGTTTGCTTAAATACATTTAATAGCACGTGAGTATGCGTTTAAACAAATTTTCACATTCGGAAAACATTTTCTACCGTAGAAATTAACTTGCACCCAACTATAAAAGTAACAGCAAAACTCTTAGATAAATCAGACATCTATCAAAAAGCACGTAAAAGACAGTGTAGAAGTAATATAAAATAACATTTAATATGTGTACTATTTCCGTTTAACAGTTAAATGCATTTACAAATGTATGCATAGTACGCAGTTATTTTCAATTGTCTACCATGTAAAATTGTTTATCATGCATTAGTATCTACTATATATATTAATCTGTTGATGAACGGTGTGCAGCGGGATGTCCTCGACAAACACATACCTATTGACGAGGTAAAGTAAATGTATAGAACGGAAAAATGCATTCTCATAGATGTCCATGAATATTGAATGTTCTTTTTGCGTACAGAATGTATATCGTGAAATATGAGTTGATACAACGATTTCTTAAGGGAGTGACGACAGTGCGACAATACGATGGCGACAGTGCGATAGTACGTTGGCGACAATGCGATAATGCGATGACGACAGTACGACAACGCCATAGTACGATGGCGACAATGCAATAGTACGATGGCGACATTGCGACAATACGATGGCGACAGTGCGATAGTACGATGGCGACTATGCGACAATGCGATAGTGCGATAATACGATGACGACAGTGCGACAATACGATGGCGACAGTGCGATAGTACGATGGCGACAATCCGATAATACGATGACAACAGTACGACAACGCGATAGTACGATGGCGACAATGCGATAGTACGATGGAGACTTTGCGATGATCCGATGGCGACAGTACGATATAACTATCGCAGTGTCGCCATCGTACTACCGCGTTGTCGCAATAGTGCTATCGCATTGTCCCATTGTCGCCATCGTATTATCGCATTTTCGCCATCGTACTTTTGCACTGTCGACATCGTATTGTCGCACTGTTGCCATCGTATTATCGCGCTATCGCATTGCCGCATTATCGCCATCGTATAATCGAACTGTCGCCATCGTACTATCGCACTATCGCATTGTCGCCCTCTGGATTTTAATGTGTAACCACGATGGCCTTAACGGTATTCCGTATAAAGTAACATTACTCACCCGAGAAACGTGAGTCCCATTATTGTCTATTGAATATTGTTTATTTTGTGGCAGCTTTGCAAAGGCGTCGTCTGTTGGCAGGAACAGCGTCATATTGCGTGTTTTATCCGTGAGTTTGGTCACGATTTCCGCGTCCAGACTGTGAAGATTGCCTTGTATAAAACTGCAATAGACATTGCCTTGTATAAAACTGCAATATAAGATTGCCTTGTATAAAACTGCAATATAAATTGCTTTAGCATAAATGATTGTGGAGCGAGTTCTTTTTTTAATAATCGTTTATGAACAGTTATTTTTCATAATGGTTTACACGCTCTACGCGAAACATGTGTTTCGTATGGTTAACATAGTCATAAAAATTGATTGTTTCAAAGATTTTTTTAGATAGCATATATTTATATCCACGTTTTCTATCGTACACTTTATATACTTTATGTTATAACAAGTAACTCGTCATCGATTTTACGAACGATAATGTTATCTGGCATTCATGTAGCATGATAATTCGGTTATTGCCCTTGATAACGAAGTTCGCATCCAACAGCTTGTTTGCTTATCCTCGGTTTGGGAAAACTGCACTTAATGCATGTGCGTAAAGAATCGTCCTAAATTAGCCTGTGCAATTCGGAAAGGCTACTCAGGGACCACACACCCCGCTTTAATTAGTCCCGGTTCATTAGCGGCAAGTTTCCTCACTGATTAATCAAGGACGACTCTATACGAATATGCATTTGAGCAAAAAAATTTCAGCACGAGATTCTTGGTAAATAAACCTGGTTACTTTACATTTACAAAATAATTGCAGTGTGCGCTTCAAGTTTATACAAAACCAGACCCGATTATACATTATATTAAGATAGGCCATACACTACCTTATTTTTTGTTGATGTTCGATCGTCTGCCGCAAGTTTCTGTACACAAAGAAAAGCAGGTCGTCAATAACGTGGATGACCCCGTTCTGTACCGGGATGTTCGGCTGCACAACACGGGCTCGAACCTTATTGTTCGACAGGTACACTGCAACAAGGCAAGGAAGATTGAAATTATTTAAGCGCGTATAGTGTCGTTCCAGATTAGCCTATGAAAATATGCAGAAAAGAAAAAATGCAATCAAAGCTGAAAGCTAATTTGGGACGGCGCTCATTTATTCGAATATCTATACAGTTGTTGCTAATTGCGTTTTTAAATTTCTAAACAGCGAAACAGAAGTCTTGAATACGTATTGAATATAAAGTATTTTTGTTGTTTTGTGTCTGTTTGTTTACTTATTTAAAGCTTATACCATCGGATCCAACGCGGTAAAACTTCAGTATGCCCGCCTTTGCTGGGTAGTTGGGAATAGTTCCCATCCTGGGGATATACACCGTTTCGTCCTCGATCGTGTGGGCCCAAAATACCTACAAATCAAACAAAGCTATTGGACAATCTTCTGCGAAAATTGGGCTTATTGCATGTGCGCAAACTGTCGTCCCAGGTAATCCTGTGCAGTCCGCATAGGCTGAACAGGAACGACACATTCCGCTTTTATGATATTTATCGTTTAAAAGAAGTATTTCATAAATGAAAAATTGTTATTGTAAGAAAGTGTTTTCTTTGCGAAAATCCAGTTTAAATGTAAAGTATCGTCCCAGATTAGTCTGTCCGGATTGCGCAGGATAATGTGGGACGACACTTTACGCAAATGCATACAGCCATTTTTTTCCAGGACAAGGTTCAATAAATAATACCAACACGTTTTCAACAGTTATTCTTCATCTTATTACCAAACTTTTTACTTTTTTATTTAGTAAAATTGTTCAATCATAACTTAAAACAAACGGAATGAATTAGTGTTACAAAACTTGGGTTCTACAACAGCCATGCAAAATGTACTTTGATAAATGCGAAAATAAATATTGTAAGTTTGCGTTTTAAATTGTGTCTTCATTATAGTTCAAAATACATGTAATTGTCGCCCTGTGCGCACGTTTGTTTAACAAACGTCTTCATGATTTGATTTATAAGCATATGAACTGGTTGTGCATATACAGTTTAATATACTTATATTATTCTCTAAAGTAACATTAGGCCGAATGTAATCAATAGAATCAGACATAATATTTCTAAAATACTAGAGCCTACCTACGATTGCTGTGACAAAAGCTCGATTACTACTTCACTAAAAATATACTTAAACGTTCCCGGAAATTCTAACGCTTAATTGGTCGTTGTCGGCTTTTTTCAAATTAGTTATGTTCATATGTATGTCAATATCTTGTAAAATTGCCTCGATATTATAGATTCTCATGCTCAGAAAGAATGTTGAGGCAGGTTTTTTTCAAAGAGAATTGTGTTTCGTTTTACGATTTGGGGCGGGAATAAAACTCTGGTACAGTCTTAATTGGCCGGGTACGTTTCAGTATTTTTTCCGTACCCGGGGTACATTTAGTATACTTAAGAGTTCCCGGGGTATATTTAAAAAATACACGAGTCGACAATGGCCAATCGAGCGTGACACAATGGTGCGAATACACTAGACGCAAACGGGTTCTTACCGATTTCAGCAAAGCCGTATCATTAAACAAAATGTCCTTGCCAAAGTCCGGCATTATGTTGATGTCGGAATCATTAGGAGCAAACACGGTGAAGCGATTCGTTGAAGAGTTCGTTGCAGACTTCAGTTGCAAGTCTATGATAGATGCCAACCTAATTGATCTGTAAGATAAATCACAAGTACAGAATTTATTAATTTTATACAATATACAAGCACAAAATATGAAAGTGACATAGAGAAGTCCATTGTCAACAGAGTATACAAAATAATAGTTTTAGAAACACACTTATAAATATTAAGTCAATGATAGAAGCCGCCGCAATTAATCTGCAAAATAAATACCAAGTCAATGATATATGCCGACCTAATTGAGCTGGACAATGAATACCAAGTCAATGATAGATGCCAACCTAATTGAGCTGGACAATGAATACCAAGTCAATGATAGATGACAACCAAATTTAGCTGGACAATGAATACCAAGTCAATGATAGATACCAACCTAATTGAGCTGGACAATGAATACCAAGTCAATGATAGATGACAACCTAATTGAGCTGGACAATGAATTCCAAGTCAATGATAGATGGCAACCAAATTGAGCTGGACAATGAATACCAAGTCAATGATAGATGACAACCTAATTGAGCTGGACAATGAATACCAAGTCACTGATAGATGACAACCTAATTGAGCTGGACAATGAATAAAAATTCAATGATAGATGCCAACCTAATTGCGCTGGACAATGAATACGCAATGCTTTAATATGACGTAACTGTGTAATATGCATTGTGCGAGTTTCAAAAATGCATGCATAATATTATAATAGGATTGTCCCATACTGCGGCTAACATTTGAACATAAAAATACTCATACCCAGTTACAAACAATGCTGAACCATTTCATGTCAAAATGGTTGTGTCTTAAAAAATTATCGGTTGATATTGTTCGTGATTTTTAAAGATTTGTTTTTACCGTCAGATTTTGAGGGATAAGTGGCGTTTCAAAACTCTTACATATTCCGAGATACGTCTTTTACATGAGTATAACATATGTTTATATTCACACATAAATTATATATAGTATTCGTATGTATTATGCTTACGAAAGATATGTGTATGTATTTCTAATATTAATACTGAAAATGCAACAAGTGTTTCTCTTTCATGTGAATTCCAGAGTTCGTGTGGAAAAATATTTTCAGCGTTTTTTTTCTAAAACACAACACTTTAATTCCATTTACTAGAAGGCAAACATCAATTAGCATATGCACTTTAATCTGTTCACAAACCGTCTTGATTTATTTTAAATATACAAAAAAAAATCGAAAAATGTTCCTCGCTAGGAATCATTGTCTTGCAGTTTATAAATCTGTATCTTAAATGACTGTCTGGAAACAACATGTGAAATTACACACAATACAGAACCCAGTCTTACAATATCATATGTTCCCGAAATTTTGAGCTTAACCATAAACTCAAATGTGTCTTTTATATCCTGAAAGGTGCTTCCAGACACTCGTAATATCGCTTTTATTGCCCGCAGTCTCTTACGAGAAAGCGTTACTAAACATCTTATTGCAATCAAGGGAGATAATCGTGTTAAAACATTTGATAATGAAAACCAAAGCAATCTTTCCCGACAACAAAACGTTTGAGCAGCGGTGCTTAAAAGAATGTGTAAATATGGCGTTTCAGATACTCGTACGTTAATGGCGGCGTCCAATTTCCAAATTACAGACACTTTTTACAGTTCCATTTGTTAATTTGCTCCGAGTGGCCTACGATAAGCAAGTTTGTTCCGGAGTGTGTTGGTATATTTACATTTGCGATGCTGCTACTATTTAGGGACTAGACCATCATTTGATTTGTATTATAACAATATGTAATTGTATTTGATAACTTAATTCAAAGTTCGTCTAGATACTTTTTTTTCAGCGATTTTATTCAAAGGTTTAAATTATGTACAGTAGCTATACATTCATTTTTATTATAAAAATATGTAATTGTAGTTGATAACTTAATTCAAAGTTCGTTAAGATACTATGTTTTCAGCGATTTTATTCAAGGTTCAAATTATGTAGCTATACATTCATTTGTTTTATAACAATATGTAATTGTAGTTGATAAGTTAATTTAAAGTTCGTTAAGATACTATTTTTTCAGCGATTTTATTCAGAGGTTCAAAGTATGTAACTATACATAAATTACACAATGGTAGCGCTGTTAATTGATTTCTTTGAGAAATACATCAAAACAAAAGCAGGAGTGATGCTATGATTAATATTTTAAGTAATTAAAGAGGATACCCGATTAATTATATGAACATGCCAATATAGTATAATGTTAACTTTGGCATAAGTCCAAAGTAGAACGTTCTTTATTTTTACTATTGCATGCAACGGAAGCCCTTTACAGGTGTTTTATTTAATTTTCACACATTTAATGAATCACAATTTAAAATAATTTATTTGTTTAAGCATTAATGGCACGAACTGGCAAATATGCATTGAATTTGAAATGGCTTCTTATCTTTACAGATTAGAAGTCGCGGTAGTGGATATTGTGTCCGCCTAGCGACCTGAAACTCACGGGTTTGATCCCCACTGCGACAGCATTGTTTAGATCGCCTCCAAATACGCAAAGTATTGGTTCTACTTTTAGATACGGACTCGAGAGCGTTTCAATAAGAAATCAGCCATCAACGCAAGCGAGATATAAAAAAACACACAGAGGTTAAACTTATCTTTACAGCAAATGCATGTTCTTACTGAAATGAAAACCTCTGTATGTCCGGATGTTCCAGATAATCTGCGACCGTCTTGTTTGACTGTATTGGTATCAGGAACCTGTCCACCAGGTGAACTATTCCGTTGCTCGCCTGAATGTCTGCCGTCAGAATCCAGGCTCCGTTGACGGTGTGTACCTATATCATAAAACATGTACGAGAGTGTATCTATATCATAAGACATGTACGAGAGTGTATCTATATCATAAGACATGTACGAGAGTGTATCGTTATCATAAGACATGTACGAGTGTGTACCTATATCATAAGACATGTACGAGTGTGTACCTATATCATAGGACATGTACGAGTGTGAACCTATATCATAAGACATGTACGGGTGTGTACCTATATCATAGGACATGTACGAGTGTGAACCTATATCATAAGACATGTACGAGTGTGTACCTATATCAGAACACATATACGAGTATGTACCTATATCATAAGACATGTACAGGTATGTACCTTTATCATAAGACATGTACGAGTGTGTACCAATATCAGAAGACATGTACGAATGTGTACCTATATCATAATATCATAAGACATGTACGAGTGTGTACCTATATCAGAAGACATGTACGTGTGTGTACCTATATCATAAGACATGTACGAGTGTGTACCTGTATCATGGGAAATGTACGAGTGTGTACTGGTATCATAAGACATGTACGAGTATGAACCTATATCATATGACATGTACGAGTGTGAATCTTTTTCATATGACATGCACGAGTGTGTACCTATATCAGAAGACATATACGAGTGTGTGCCTATATCATAAGACATGTACGGGTGTGTACCTTTATCATAAGACATGTACGAATGTGGACCTATATCAGAAGACATGTACGAATGAGTACCTATATCAAAATATCATAAGACATGTAAGAGTGTGTACCTATATCATAAGACATGTACGAATGTGTACCTTTATCATAAGACATGTACGAGTATGTACATATATCATAGGACAGATACGTGTGTGTACCTATGTCATAGGACATGTAAAAGTGTGAACCGCTATCATGAGACATGTACGAGTGTTTACCTATATCATAAGATATGTACGAGTGTGTACCTATATCATGAAACATGTACGGGTGTGTACTGGTATCATTAGACATGTACGAGTGTGCACCTTTATCATAGGACCTGTACGAGTATGTATCTATATCATAGGACAGGTACGAGTTTGTACCTATATCATATCACATGTACGTGTGTGTACCTATATCATGAGACATGTACGAGTGTGTACCTATATCATAGGACATGTACGAGTGTATACCTATATCATAGGACATGTGCGAGTGATACCCTATATCATAGGGCATGTACGAGTGTGTACATATATCATAGGACAGGTACGAGTGTGTACCTTTATCACAGGACGTGTACGAGTGTGTATCTATATCATGAGACATGTACGAGTGTGTACCCGTATAATGAGACATGCACGAATGTGTACCTATATCATAGGACATGTTCGAGCGTGTACCTATATCATAAGACATGTACGAGTGTGAATCTATATCATGGAATATGTACGAGTGGACCTATATCATGAGACATGTACAAGTGTGTACCTATATCATAAGACAGGTACGAGTGTGTACTTTTATCACAGGACATGTATGAGTGTGTACCTATATCATAGGACAGGTACGAGTGTGTACCTTTATCACAGGACATGTACGAGTCTGTACCTATATCATGAGACGTGTACGAGTGTGTACCCGTATCATGAGACATGTACGAGAGTGTACCTATATCATAGGACATGTATGAATGTGTACCTATATCATGAGATATGCACGAGTGTGTGCCTATATCATAGTACATGTACGAGTGTGTACCTTAATCATAAGCCATATACGAGTGTGTACCTATATCATAAGACATGTACGGGTGTGTACCTATATCATATGATATGTACGAGTGTGTACCTATATCATAGGACATGTACGAGTGTGTACCGTTATCGAAGGATATGTACGAGTGTGTACCTATATCATAGGACAAGTACGAGTGTGTACATATATCATAAGACATGCACGAGTGTGAACCTATACCATAGGACAGGTACGAGTGTGTACCTATATCATAGGACCTGTACGAGTGTGTACCTATATTATAGGACATGTACGAGTGTGCGCCTATATCATAAGACATGTACGAGTGTGAACCTTTATCATAGGACATGTACGAGTGTTTACCTATATCATAGGACAGGTACGAGTGTGTACCTATATCAATAGACATATTCGAGCGTGTACCTATATCATAGGACATGTACGAGTGTGCACCTATATCCTGGAATATGTACGAGTGGACCTATATCATGAGACATGTACAAGTGTGTACCTATATCATGAGACGTGTACGAGTGTGTACCCGTATCATGAGACATGTACGAGAGTGTACCTATATGATTGGACATGTTTGAACGTGTACCTTTATCATAGGACATGTTCGAGTGTGCACCTGTATCATAGGACATGTACGAATGTGTACCTATATCATGAGATATGTACGAGTGTGTGCCTATATCAAAGGACATGTACGAGTGTTTACCTATATCATAAGACATGTACGAGTGTGTACCTATATCATAAGACATGTACGGGTGTGTACCTATATCATAGGATATGTACGAGTGTGTACCTATATCATAGGACATGTACGAGTGTGTACCTTTATCGAAGGATATGTACGAGTGTGTACCTATATCTTAGGACAAGTACGAGTGTGTACATATATCATAAGACATGCACGAGTGTGAACCTATACCATAGGACAGGTACGAGTGTGTACCTATATCATATGACCTGTACGAGTGTGAACCTATATTATAGGACATGTACGAGTGTGCACCTATATCATAAGACATGTACGAGTGTGAACCTTTATCATAGGACATGTACGAGTGTTTACCTATATCATAGGACAGGTACGAGTGTGTACCTATAACATAGGACCTGTACGAGTGTGTACCTATATGATTGGACCTGTGAGAGTGTGTACCTATATCAAAGGACATGTACGAGCAATGTTACCTGCACAAATTAAAGTTGAGCCTCGCTCTGAGAAAACGGGATGTAATACATTGGCGTAAAGTGCCGTCCGCATTGTGACGACAATTTCCGCCTTTAATGTATTTTTCGTTTTAAAAGGACGTCTAACTGTGTCGTCCCTGATTAGTCTGTGCGGATTGCACAGGCTGATATTGGATGATAATTACGCACAGTCATTAAGCCCTGTTTTTTCACAGTGAGACTCATAAAGGGAAATGTAGAACTCATCAATCTAACATCGAATACTCCACGTCATTGATTTAATTGAAAACTCTTCAAATGTTTGAATCAAAATGCCTTAATCCATGTGTTTAAAGAGTTGACATAAAACACGAGTACCAATTTTATGAAAACCGATTGTCTCCGTAAGCCGTAAGCGTTTGATTCAATCGAGCTAAACAAACGATCCTCTCTCTTGGAAAACCGGGTGTAAAGTGTCGCGAAGATGTAACACTTAATATGTGCGCAAAGTGTTGTCCCAGATTAGCCTGTGAAATGTTAATCAGGGACAAAACTTTCCGTCTGAACTGGAGTTTCGCTAAGAACATTCTTCATTTAAACGAAAAATACAGAAGATGCGAAAAGTTTCGTCCCTGATTAGCCTGTGCGGACTGCACAGTTTAATATATGACGACATTTTACACACACGAGTTAAGCCCTGTTTTCCCAGAGCCTGGCTCAAATGATTCTTAGGTAGAAGGCCGTCACTTACAATAGAGTCTCCGTAGTTGTAACTTCCAAAGAAGAGCCGCCTCTGTCCTTCTAGAGAAGTCATCACGGATTTCCGTGAGGACATATCAGCTACAGTCGTCACCGATTCCGCTAAAACACACAGGTTCATTGAGATATCTGGCTGTTCTGTTTGCATTAAAGTAACATAAATTCTCAAAATCAACAAATATTTCGGAAAAAGTTTCGTAAAATAAATTGAATCCTTAAAACTTCAGTATTCTTTATAGCAATAGCCAAATTTTCAACGCTAGATGTGGTTTGGTAACAAAAATTTTACGAGATACACAATGCTCGTTTGTATGTTTTGTGCGAAAATATAGTCCTTGTTATTTCCAGACACGATATCCTTATATTAACGAGCGAACGCAAGACTGGCTTCTTGCAGAGTCGGAAGAATGACGTTTTCATTGAGGGTGTAACGGTACTCCGTGGGACGGTATATCGTAATAGTCTCCCTCGGTACGGTTCACGATACGCCTCCGTGTCCGTACGGTAGGGCATTTTCCATGACGTATTTCGAGGGAAGTAACTGTAGCTCGCCCAAAAAATGGCGGAAGTTGAATCGAAATCACACTCAGGTAGCTTCAAATAAAAAATATGAAATCATTTTGTGTTATCAGTAGGAAAGTGGTAGGCGTTTATTTCATATAAACATTTGCTTTATATCACGACTTTAGTCGCTACGAATTTCCTAAGCAGGAGCTGTAATTTTGTGATTCCGCTGAGAATTTCGCAAATTCTTTGAAACCATTAAAATTAGATTTCAACCACTCAAAAAAGTGCGGTGTCGCCTACGTCATGAAACAAGGTGCAATATTTGACTGGTTCTAAGAATTGCGCTTGGAGTTTTTTACGGCACAAGCAAAGATAGCCAATTCGACTAGTTGGTAAACATGTTTAATTTTTTAAGTTAAATAATATATCGAAGTAAAATAAAAAATAAAGCAGTCCGTATTTTTTACACATATTCATAGTTTCGTGTTCATGTTTAATCAAAGTTTTAGATTTGTAAATAATAATAACTAATTGTCAATTCGTGTACTTTAATGACATTATATGGTATTTTGTATATTGTATGACACATATGTAGAGGTCTTTAAACAAAATTGAAAAATGGTTTAAAATGGTTTGTATGTTGTTTCAATCTGACGATACGTATCGCGATACGTATTGTATCGTACACACTGTACCGCGATACGTATCGTATCGTAACGTGAGCGTATCGTGACACCCTTAGTATTCATGAGAACTGCGTTGTGCTTCCGAAGCTTCCCGAAGCCAATCTCGCGTTCGCTCGTAAATGTTCAGATATCGTAGCCGGAATTTCACATGGAATATATTGTGACACAAAAAATAAAAAACAACATTTTATATCGCATTAAATATATGTTACCAGACCACATCTAGCGTTGACATTTTGACCATTGCTATACGGAACATTGATGTGCATGTGTTTGACTTTATTTTACGAAATATAAGGCAGTTCACTTTTAAAAAACGCGTTATTGTTCGATGTCGGCTGATGTCGGCAATCATCGTAGAGTGTATTCGAGTCTTTACGGATAAGTCGTCAATTTCGGTTTACTACGTTTTCTTCGTTGAAAGGGTCGGTTTTCATTGGAAATACGTATTTTAACAGTTTATTCAAGATTGTAGGTATAATTAGTGTTGTGTTGAAATATATCGTTGGATGAGTATTACGTTTAACGTTTAATAAATGCTTGCTTGGATATCCGTTATCATACAGCTATAGCCATTCGCATGAAATCAACGAATAAATCACCCCAAACACCGACAATGACGTTAATCAATACACATACACAAGGGACGGTTATTACATATAACCTCCAGGCTTGTCCATTATGTAAATATCAGAATTTCAATTCCGACCAGCTGTATTGGCCGCCAGAGGACACAGAACGAATCATTCATTAGCGCAATCCCAAACTAATTGTCGCTATTTGTACTGTGTGTACACGTTCTGATTCATAATGGCAATCCCAAACTAATTTTCGCTATATGTAATGTGTGCGCACGTTCTGATTCATAATGGCAATCCCAAACTAATTGTCGCTATATGTAATGTGTGCGCACGTTCTGATTCATAGCGCAATCCCAAACTAATTGTCGCTATATGTAATGTGTGCGCACGTTCTGATTCATAGCGCAATCCCAAACTAATTGTCGCTATATGTAATGTGTGCGCACGTTCTGATTCATAGCGCAATCCCAAACTAGTTGTCGCTATTTGTAATGTGTGCGCATGTTCTGATTCATAGCGCAATCCCACACTAATTGTCGCTATATGTAATGTGTGCACACGTTCTGATTCATAAGCGCAATCCCAAACTAATTGTCGCTATATGTAATGTGTGCGCACGTTCTGATTCATAGCGCAATCCCAAACTAATTGTCGCTATGTGTAATGTGTGCGCACGTTCTGATTCATATCGCAATCTCAAATTAATTGTCGCTATTTGTAATGTGTGCACACGTTCTGATTCATAAGCGCAATCCCAAACTAATTGTCGCTATATGTAATGTGTGTACACGTTCTGATTCATAAGCGCAATCCTAAACTAATTGTCGCTATTTGTAATATGTGCGCACGTTCTGATTCACAAGCGCAATCCCTAACTAATTGTCGCTATTTGTAATGTGTGCGCATGTTCTGATTTATATGTGCAATTCAAAACTAATTGTCGCTATTGATAATGTGTGCGCACGTTCTGATTCATAAGCGCAATCCCAAACTAATTGTCGCAATTTGTAATGCGTGCGCACGTTCTGATTCATAAGCGCAATCCCTAACTAATTGTCGCTATTTGTAATGTGTGCGCACGTTCTGATTCATAGCGCAATCCCAAACTTATTGTCGCTATTGATAATGTGTGCGCACGTTCTGATTCATAAGCGCAATCCCAAACTAATTGTCGCTATATGAAATGTGTGCGCACGTTCTGATTCATAAGTGCAATCCCAAACTAATTGTCGCTATTTGTAATGTGTGCGCACGTTCTGATTCATAGCGCAATCCCAAACTAATTGTCGCTATTTGTAATGTATGCGCATGTTCTGATTCATAAGCGCAATCCCAAACTAATTGTCGCTATATGTAATGTGTGCGCACGTTCTGATTCATAAGCTCAATCCCAAACTAATTGTCGCTATTTGTAATGTGTGCGCACGTTCTGATTCATAGCGCAATCCCAAACTAATTGTCGCTATTTGTAATGTATGCGCATGTTCTGATTCATAAGCGCAATCCCAAACTAATTGTCGCTATATGTAATGTGTGCGCACGTTCTGATTCATATCGCAATCCCAAATTAATTGTCGCTATTTGCAATGTGTGCGCACGTTCTGATTCATGAGCGCAATCCCAAACTAATTGTCGCTATTTGTAATGTGTGCGCATGTTCTGATTCATAAGTGCAATCCCAAACTTATTGTCGCTATATGCAATGTGTGCACACGTTCTGATTCATAAGTGCAATCCCAAACTAATTGTCGCTATATGTAATGTGTGCGCACGTCCTGATTCATAAGCTCAATCCCAAACTAATTGTCGCTATTTGTAATGTGTGCGCACGTTCTGATTCATAGCGCAATCCCAAACTAATTGTCGCTATTTGTAATGTATGCGCATGTTCTGATTCATAAGCGCAATCCCAAACTTATTGTCGCTATTTGTAATGTGTGCGCACGTTCTGATATATATCGCAATCCCAAACTAATTGTCGCTATTTGTAATGTGTGCGCACGTTCTGATTGATATCGCAATCCCAAACTAATTGTCGCTATATGTAATGTGTGCGCACGTTCTGATTCATAAGTGCAATCCCAAACTAATTGTCGCTATATGTAATGTGTGCGCACGTTCTGATTCATAGCGCAATCCCAAACTAATTGTCGCTATATGTAATGTGTTCGCACGTTCTGATTTATGAGCGCAATCCCAAATTAATTGTCGCTATATGTAATGTGTGCGCACGTTCTGATTTATGAGCGCAATCCCAAACTAATTGTCGCTATTTGTAATGTGTGCACACGTTATGATTCATAAGCGCAATCACAAACTAATTGTCGCTATTTGTAATGTGTGCGCACGTTCTGATTCATATCGCAATCCCAAATTAATTGTCGCTATATGTAATGTGTGCGCACGTTCTGATTCATAGCGCAATCCCAAACTAATTTTTGCTATTTGTAATTTGTGCACACGTTCTGATTCATAGCGCAACCCCAGCTAATTTTTGCTATTTGTAATTTGTGCACACGTTCTGATTCATAGCGCAATCCCAAACTAATTGTCGCTATTTGTAATTTGTGCGCTCGTTCTGATTCATAAGCGCAATCCCAAACTAATTTTCGCTATTTGTAATTTGTGCACACGTTCTGATTCATAGCGCAACCCCAAACAAATTGTCGCTATTTGTAATGTGTGCGCATGTTCTGATTCATAAGCGCAATCCCAAACTAAGTGTCGCTTTTTGTAATGTGTGCACACATTCTGATTCATAAGCGCAATCCCAAACTAATTGTCGCTATTTGTAGTGTGTGCACACGTTCGGATTCATAAGTGCAATCCCAAACTAATTGGCGTTATTTGTAATGTGTGCACACGTTCTGATTCATAGCGCAATCCCAAACTAATTGTCGCTATTTGTAGTGTGTGCACACGTTCGGATTCATAAGTGCAATCCCAAACTAATTGTCGCTATTTGTAATGTGTGCGCACGTTCTGATTCATAGCGCGATCCCAAACTAATTGTCGCTATTTGTAATGTGTGCGCATGTTCTGATTCACAAGCGCAATCCCAAACTAATTGTCGCTATTTGTAATGTGTGCGCACGTTCTGATTCATAAGCGCAATCCCAAACTAATTGTCGCTATTTGTAATGTGTGCACACGTTCTGATTCACAAGCGCAATCCCAAACTAATTGTCGCTATTTGTAATGTGTGCGCACGTTCTGATTCACAAGCGCAATCCCAAACTAATTGTCGCTATTTGTATTGTTTGCGCACTTTCTGATTCATAAGTGCAATTCCAAACCAATTGTCGCTATTTGTAATGTGTGCGCACGTTCTGATTCATAAGTGCAATTCCAAACTAATTGTCGCTATATGTAATGTATGCGCACGTTCTGATTCATAATTGCAATTCCAAACTAATTGTCGCTATTGATAATGTGTGCGCACGTTCTGATTCATAAGCGCAATCCCAAACTAATTGTCGCAATTTGTAATGTGTGCGCACGTTCTGATTCATAAGCGCAATCCCAAACTAATTCTCGCTAATGATAATGTGTGCGCACGTTCTGATTCATAAGCGCAATCCCAAACTAATTGTCGCTATTTGTAGTGTGTGCGCACGTTCTGATTCATAAGCGCAATCCCAAACTAATTGTCGCTATATGTAATGTGTGCACACGTCCTGATTCATAAGCGCAATCCCAAACTAATTGTCGCTATATGTAATGTGTGCACACGTCCTGATTCATAAGCGCAATCCCAAACAAATTGTCGCCATTTGTAGTGTGTGCGCATGTTCTGATTCATAAGCGCAATCCCAAAATAATTGTCGCTATTTGTAATGTGTGCGCACGTCCTGATTCATGAGCGCAATCCCAATCTAATTGTCGCTATTTGTAATGTATGCACACGTTCTGATTTTAGCTATAAGACCGTTAAAGCATGGTATATGCTTCAAGCGTATAAGTTGTGCAGTTTTTAAATGTGGCTATACTTTTTAAATTTCTACATACACTTTGCAATTTGCAATATGATAACATCTTAACGTAGGCTTAAAAGTCGGTATACCCGAGCGTTCGTTGTAACATGATAAGTTTTTAATCCAGCAAACGTTGCCATGTTTTATGGATAAAAATCTGTTCGATGGTAAGGTCACAATAAATTTAACTGCTAATGAAGCGTAAAATTAAATATTATGTGAAAATAAATACAATACACGGATGCACTATACCATGAAGGAACAAATCGATTATATAAATGCTATTAAATACTTATCACGTTAGTAACGACGAATATATACAATTCTTTTACGCTGAATCTTTGATTTAATTAAAAAAACGAGACATAATTATATAAAAGCTTCGTGTAGTTCTTACTTTAGTACAAATGCCTACGGTAAGTGTCGTGTCCACTCATGCTGTGGCTGTGTCGTGTCCACTCATGCTGTGGCTTCACAAAACGGTATTACATATGAGCCGCGCTCTGTGAAAAGTTTAATGCATGTGCGTAAAGTGTCGTCCAAGATTAGCTTGTGTAGTCCGCACAGGCTAACCAGGGACGACACTCTCCCCCTGAACTCGATTTTCGCTAGGAAGAGACTCTTTAAACGAAAAATATCATAAAAATGGAAAGTGTCGTCCCTGATTGTTCAAAGGAAGTTTCTCAAAATGAAAATCCATTCCAGGCGGAAAGTGTCGTCCTTGAAAAGCCTGTGCGGTGCTGACTACACAGGCTAATCTGGGACGACACTTTACACACATGCATTTAACCTCCATTTTCACAGAGCACTGTTCATATTGAAACTACTATACACATTTGTACCTAAAGGAATGCCCAAACAATCACATCTAAATCGATTCATCGGCGATGTATTTCTAACATAATTTATCTCATTGAAATACAATCAACTTGATAAGCAATTGTATTTTAAATGACATAAGTATTCCAAAAATGAAATTCATGTTAATTGTATATGCATTCGACAGAACTGTAATCGCTGTTGAAGCCAAACCGCGCGGCATCTTTTTTTAGAGTACTGCATTATCATGAAATAAGAATGAACTTGCCAGTTTTATACATATATAAATATCAATCGCCTTGAATTATTGTAAAAGCCAGCTTACCTTTCAGGGAAGAAATGAAAGAAATGTACATGACTGGAAAAACTCACCTATGTGATATACAAGTATGCTTTCCACGGTTGCACGATCACTTGTGTTGTAACCAAACCAGGCGGCCTCGGTAAGGAAGACATCGTTGGAGGAGGACACGGGTACGAACACCGTGATTCCGGGTCTCTCGAAGTGATGAGATAGGTTGTACGTCTTTATCAAGGAGGCGAACTGAAAACAGTAATAAGTCAAGGTCTGGGAAAACGGCGCTTAATACATGCGCGTAATCTGTCGTCTCAGATAGGCCTGTGCCGTCCGCACCGCAAAGACTTTTCAAGACGATACTTTCCGCCTGGACTGGATGTGCATTTTGAGAAACTTCCTTTGAACAAAACAATTCCATTAAATTGGAAAGTGTCGTCCCTGATTAGCCTGTGCGGCCTTAATGCATATGCGTTAAGTGTCGTCCCAAAAAAGCCTGAGCAGTCAGAACAGTCAGGGTCGACACTTTTCGCTCATACTTCCAGCCTGTTTTTCAAGAGCGAGTCTGAACTCACGTGCACGTGCTACATTGTATTAAACAGCGAATGTTCTATACATAAAACGTTAACAAATACATTATTGTGGATGTCTTTGGTAAAACGTTTCCTACAGCGTATGAAGCGGTAATATTAACATTATTTAACTTTACATTTCTTAACACAGGACACCTAGATAGGTATAATCTTTGGAGTTTACGCTTCCTGGTGGCCTTTATGTTGTATTTTTTTAGAGAATCCTGAATCGATTTTATTTACATCTGAATGAACATGAACACATGAATTTGTCGTTATTTCTGTACAAACGTATAACAAATGGAACAAGAGATATGTTTCTCAGAAACACAATGCCCCCTTCAGCGCCGCTTTGAAGACATATATTTGACCTTTGACCTTGAAGGATGAACTTGACCTTTCACCACTCAAAATATTCAGCTCCATGAAATACACATGCATGCTAAATATCAAGTTGCTATCTTCAATATTGCAAAAGTAATGGCCAATGTGAAAGTTGTTGGACGGACGGACGGACTGATTGACGGACAGACGGACGGACGGACTGACAGGGAGTTAAAAAACTAAATGCCATCTTTCGGGGGCATAAAAATGAACAGCATAGTAATATAAATGGTTATTTATGGAATAATGTTCAACATGTATTTCGCCATTTTAAATCCTTCTTCGTTCAAACTCAATCTTGGTGAATACTGGCATTTGTTAAATATGTAAGGGCGTTTAAATATATCAAAACTGCGAAGTAATTATCATAAAAGAAATTTATATATAGACACTGCGAATTTATAATGCCGAAGAGAAACGCTTGATTAAGAAACGTGATATTAGAGTGGTCTGGAATATTCTGAAACGTGGGCGTTTGCCAATCTAACTGAAGCATTTTAATTTGCAACGTATTGTACATATCGGTTTTATAAACGTGTTTACGAAAAGTCTTAGCGCTAATTTGTGTAACTATAGTATTCATTTGTTTTTAAGAACCGCTTGTCAGTCCAGAATTAGAGACAGAATTCACAATTACAATAGAATCATAATAACATACATACTTTGGAACAAATAGCTTTACGTTTTGGAAATCAAATGTATTTCTTTGAATTGTGTTTTCGTTTTAGTTTGTCTGAATTCTTTAATTCGTATGACTAATTTTCATATGTGCGGTGTTACTCAACAAAAGCGACACACATACACATGTACAAAGTACAACAGATGCGATTTGTAATACAAGACACATTCTCCACTAAATAATGGAATGCATACTTGTATTGATATACATGTATATACATTTTTATTGCAAAAAAACATCTTATCTGCGAAACTTTCTAACTACTAGTTTATTAAATGTTTACACATAAAACATATTTGGTATTCGATCTTTGACGATGTTTCTGACATAGCAATTGACGTTATGTAACACTATAAAGGACACATATAATATATATGCTACAGGGGGGGGGGGGTAATTTGACGCATATGTGTAAAAAACAAATGTATGGGACTGGTGAGAAATTTTGGGTATAATTATTAGGTTTGGCTTCAGTTCAGAGCATGATGACGTCGTTGGTTTTCGGACGATTGCATTATCTTCCATGTTTAATGTATATACCATGCATACAATGTTGTTATATAATGCAATCATACATAACGAGGAGTGCATAGGAAGGAATACGTACTGGACGCATATTATATAGTTGGTAAAACAATATTTGTTCCAGACAACAAATCATGTTTACTGAAAAAAAAACTAACTACAAGACAATAACACATAGTTTTACATTCAAAATCGATATTAAATTACACAGTACTTTCCCCTCGATAATAATTACAACACGAGCAAAGTTAGAGCATACTTTTTCAAAGAAGGATCGGAAAATGACTGTAAAAAGCGTCGGTTACTTTTAAAATAAATCTCTTCTCAAAGGAATTGCATTTTAACACATGCCATACCCTGTTTCCCATGCAATATAACCATTACAAATATTTTTATCTTACACATGTGTAATATACTTTATAAGCGTTTTCATTGGCTTAGTTTTTTTCCGATTGACCAATCGCATTTTGTTATTTTGCTGAAATGACGTTGCAACGTCAAATGACGTCACGAAATGTAAACAAAATTCGGGATTTTTTATTATTTTTGCGTAAATATATATTTAATTTGCTCATTTAAAATCATGTGATAAAAAAGATCTGACACTCGTTGTCATTTCATACCATATTTTATTAAACTCGTCCAGGAATTTTGTTAGTAAGCGAGCCTGTGGCTCGTTTAATAAAATATGGTATGAAATGATAACTCGTGCCAGATCCTATATATAAGTATACCAATAATATGTGTTATAATAAATGAGAAAAACAATACACGGGGCGTCTATTGATAATGTCATAATTGTTTTCACATTTATGAATAATGATGTACGAGACGAAAATAAATTGTCAATATCCGTATTTGTACAACTGCGGTACATAAAACACATATTGCCAGTTCATATGGATATAATACATTCCTACAGAACGCGACCAGTGCGTTAATTTGGAGAAATCAAATGATTACATAAGAACATAAATAGTTGTAAATAGGCCTCAATATCGTGACCGAAGAAGCTATTAATGCCAACCTTTCGCAGTCTATTCCAGTATTGTATGTGTTGATACACGGTCTTCCGGCGATGTGCAGGCGGTATCACAGTCATCCCCAGGGATGTCATGACAACCAAGACAGTTCCAACTATAGTCACCACGACACATATTTTCATGTTTGCCTTACAACCACAGTATCATCGTGAGTGTTGGCATTGTCTGTGACCAGTCTTTTCTTTCACTTTCTCGTCAGTGTTTCATGCTGATTGACCACACTTTGTATCCCTTATATCCAATTTCGGCGCGGGGCGTATTGGACCAAATGAAATCGCTTGCTGCCCATCAAAACATTAAGTGCATATGCTCACAATCGCATACTTGCATAATTATAATTTGTTATTTTCTGTATGTTGTCCGTAAGAGCAAGAAGCTTTAATATCCTAAACTAAAGAAACACTTAGATTCAACACTCGATACGAACATATAAAATAAATAAACAATGAAAGTAAGCTTTGTACTTTTAACTTACGTTATCATCATGGATAAACGTTGTGTTATTATAACCGAAGATTATCCAGTATTATCAAGATCTGTACAAATCTGTATTTTACAGCCAATTTAACGCTCGCAATTTGCTACAAACATCGTCAATGTATAACCATTGTTAACAGTGCATTCGCAAATCTACTTGGTAACATTTTTTTTTCTCAATAAATCCCCACTCGTTCTCTCTCCCTCTCTCCTGCGCCAGTTCTCTCATTTGCGCACACACTTACATCTCTAGCTAATAGCAATGCTCACGTCTCGATGCCTTCGATTTGGCATGTACCACGAAAAGCGAGAATCATTCACGCAGTCATTTACGCCTCACTTAACCCGTCTTTGCAATCGTACGTGCAGTACGCAAGCCAACCAATCAACGAGCTTAAATACAGTTGCAACCAACGTATGTATCGTGTGTGTTATATTGTAAGGCATTTCAGTGCGGTCTAACTAACCTATTTCCAAAATTATAATATGTATTATATGAGCATTGCACCACATGTAATAACATTTCGATTAGTATAATATCTTAATAATATACAAACCCAGATTTACATCATTCGTAGAAATTATAAGATCTTAATAATACACAAATCCAGGCTGACTCCTGTGAAAGACATTACCAATGCAGTCAGAAAATCTATCATAAGGTCTCGTTAATCACGTAATTGTTTTAAAATGACGCCTCAAAGTTAAATCGCGTTTCCATTTTCGTTGGTCTTACAGCGCACACAGTTCACCTTATAATGCGGCCTTTGATAAATGCATTCCCCAAATCCGATAGTTTGAATGCGTTCATAACGATATACAAAAGGTTACAAAACCTCTGCTTAATTATACAAATTACAAACGCATGCGTAAAAGCTTTTGTACTTGGCTAGATAATTAGTCACAACATTCAATCGTTTTGAATAAGATACTAAATTACTAGTAATTTGTTGATTACCATTATCATTCATCATGTTTCCATTCACAAAACAGTGTGAAGAAAGCGTATGCGCTTCAAATATGTCACATTGTGAACGCGTATATAACACAAGAAAAACTATTTTATATTTCATCCATCGTTTGATATAAACAAACTAACACACATAGCCAAAATGCCGAAAAATGTTCATGGAGAGAAACAGACAATACAGTACATGTAATGGTTTTCTTTTTTGATTGCAATACAAAAACTGTGACAGACCGCCACGACAATATCCCGAAAGTCTAGCAGATTTATCAAATACAATGTGTTTGCTTTGACGATCAGCGTGTTTGATCAGGCGGGGACAAGACCATAATCTCAGATGAGGACCAGCAGCTCATGCAGACCTATGACGATTGCAAACACCCTTGCTTTCTTTGGAGATATACTACAATGCTCCAAGATATTTAGGTCATATATTTCGAGTACGATTTCAACATATATTTTGAATACCGTATTCTCTACGCATTGATGTTCAAACAACATTACCGTGTTCGCGAAACACGTATTACAGAGATTGACTTTCTAGGAATCCGTTGAAGATCAATAAATAAGTGTAGTTTTCAAAAGCAATGATGCTTTTAAAAATTCATCATCATAATCATGTTTTATTCGGTGTAAGTGATCATTTAATGTACACTATAAACTACATTTAAAACGATACACATATACATTTTACTTTACCTCTTAGATACGTATTTTGACCCATTTGTAGTCACTTAAAAACATAAATGTAATTAACCAATGTATGCCCAGCGTCTAAAAAAGGCATTGGCAAACAGCGTAGACCCAGATGAGACGCCGCATGATGCTGCGTCTCATCATGGTCTGCGCTGTTTGCTTAAAGGAATGTATGTAAGAAATATTCTAAATATAGAAATAAATATAATAGACATCCCTAATTTTTGAAATAAATTGATCCAATTTTGAAGGATGGGAGAGTCCACTAGGCATAACTGGGTTAAAGACTTTTCATACTATATTCAAGTTTTAAAGGCTTCATTTCCAACCCTTAGAGTCTGATGAGCAGCAAACAGTATAAAACCTAAACAGACTGCGAGTTACTCGCAGGCTGTTGTGGCCCCGTGTTCACAAAACAGTTTTTGCAATCGAAAATCAATTGTGCATGTCATTGAAAATGGATTTCCATTGTAGTTGATAGGCAAAAATGAAAATCGATGTCTGTTAAAATCGATTTTCGATTGCAAAATCGTTTTGTGAACACGGGCCCTGGTTTTATGCTGGTTGCAAAAACCATTTTCACTTTCTGATGGGAAAAGGGTTAAATCCTCTTCAAAGAATTGTCATTGGTGTAATTACTAAAGCATCCACTTACCAATACAATATTGGTGTACACACTTTATTTACTCCATATTTGTTGTAAACAAGATTTTACAGTGTACATTTCCATACAGTTAAAACAACAGTGTTGCTTAATACAACGCTGCACAGTTTTGATTTAGAGATTTCGGAAAGTGAGCGGAATAAAAAATGTTCGAAACTTAAATAGCAAGTTTTACTATAGTTATACACAATTTATTATAAATGCTAACAATTTCTTAATTTTAATTGTATATATCGTGAAAAGGAGAACTACTTATACAGATTGATAAAGTTTACATTCTACTCAACCGCATCAGAAACGTAATCCCAGAAAGCATCGCAAAATCGGAGTAGAACTAGAAGGAAAATCAAATGTCCAATTACGATGGCAAATGTGGCGTTGCAATTTTCTCTGTTCTGCGTATGGAAAGTCACGTATTGTTTCAAATGTAAATACAGGCAACTATGCATTTGTGTACCTACGAAACGTTTCTAAATTGCATGTCACATTTAACAATTTGATCGCCATAATAACACGTCCCGTATGCAAATCCTGTTTTGGCGATAAAATCTGTCTTGCCACGAATGATTGACTGCTAATTGCAGGACAAATCAAAACATTTTATACAGCTGTTTATGAGAATGCTACGAATCTTTTCCTCTACAGTTGTTAGACTAACAATATCTAGAAGACCTGCTATTATTGTGAAGTTTTCAATGGCATGTTGATGTACTGTTCATTTTCACTAGGGTTAGAATAGCATTTTCTCAGGCTGCGTTATGATAATTTAAAAGTTACAAACTTTTGATTTAATCTTAACGTCAAATTGTTATAATATGTTACGGTATAGATCTAGTAATATTTTCTTTGGATGCAAAATATCTATGTGTCTTCACAGCGTTTGTTTTACATTTTAGAAATGGCTTTAACGTAAACAATGTATAACCATTTGTACATGTTGATATCACGTGCTATATTATAATTAAAGACATCGCATATTTAACTATATATTCCAGCCTTTGGTACAGATTGTCTAATTTTTATTAAATTGTCCTCGATGCACTAAATCCTGACACACATTATTATTAAGTTTGTGAAATTTTGCCTGTCATTGTTTAAGTCTATGAGTATTATTTTCTAAACAGCTCTTCTTCATCCACATTACATTTTAGCGACAACATTTGCACTATTTTGCACTATTTAAACTTCTCTATTGTGTATTGACGTTATGTTAATACCATTACCTTTTTGAAGCGACGACAAGTTTTGTAAAATAGAACATTTATCATGAAAAAGATGTGATCAATTGCAAATGGACATCCACGTGGGTGAACGTTACATGATGTTTTGACGCAAAGCAACTTGAGAAAATTGGACCTCATTCAAAGAAGGTGCGTGACATATCGAACTCTTTGGACCTGAATCCTAGCTACAAACAAACTTATGTCAGTGCAAATGATCTAAACATGTTTTTAGTCTACGCCCACAAATCTGTTAAATCACTTTGATTCAAAGCCGGCGATTACCAGATAAGGTAAGGATCAAAGACGGATAAAAGGCGAGTTCAATATGGTGCGTCACAAATGTTTTCAATTAAGTACGGAGATATGGGAATGGATTTTGAAATATTCAGATGGGGGGTAATCACGTGATAGTCAAGATGGCGACGGTCATGCAGAGGCAAGTATCATGCAGAGGCAAGTATTTTTCGCCGTTTTATACCCTTAATTACTTAATTAATGTTTTAAATGCCGCTCACTTTCCAGCTATATCAGCAAGATAGCGTTTATTTCGTATAAATATTTGCTCTATATGTCGACTTTACTCGATGCAAAATTTCTTAGCGGGATGACCTAATTACAGCTCAACTAAGAAAATGTGCGGGCAACGAAGTCGAGATATATAGCGAATTTTAATACAAAATAAACGCTCACCACATATTGCTAGAAAGTGAGCGTTATTTTACAACCTAACAAAATTAATAAAGGGTATAAAAACGGCGAAAAATATCTGTCTCGGCATGAATGTCGCCATCTTGACTTTCACGTTATTATCCCCTCTTATATTGGTCGTTCCGAGTTGAACAAAATGAGTACCCGTATGCATCTGTGGGTCTTATATTGTAAACTTATCGAGAACGCTTGACCGAGACGAATTATAAAAAGTACAATATGGTAGCACACCGTTACATCTTATTTGCAATTTTCACAGTCAATCTATAAGGCTTGAATTTGTATTACGCACGAGTGGTCGAACTTAAATACATAAAGATTATGCGCTGACACGTTTTTAATGTAAATTTTAATGTAAATTATAGAAGATTACATAATATACAGTAATAAAGTTGGGTGCATTAAAACTCTCAAATATCAAAATATATTATGCAATGGTTGTCGAACTTAAATACATTTAAAGATTGCACACTAATACGTTGTTAATGTAAATTAAAGAATATTACAGAAAACACAGTAATAAAATCGGCTGCATTAAAACACTGAAATATCAAAATATATTAAAAAGGAAATAAAATAAGATTGTGAACATTGGTCATTTAAAAATATTTTAATGTTATAACTACATGGTAAAATTTAAGTTTCCTGAAAAGTGCTAATTATTTACTAACAGTACATATATGCCTCGTTTTGAGAAAACAGGACTAAATGCATGAGCGTCAAGAGTCGTCCAAGATTTGCCTGTTCAGTCTGCACAGGCTCATAAGAAACGACACTCTCCACCTTAACTGGATTTTCGCTAAGAAGAGACATCCTTTAAACGAAAAATATCATAAAAGTGGAAAGAGTCGTCATTTGTTAGCTTGTGCGTACATGCATCAAGCCCCATTTTCCCAGAACGAGGCTCATATCTATTCACGTATGACGCTTCAATGCAATATTTCAACTGAAGAAAGTTTATTCTACTCTGCTAATCGGAAGCTACTTTACGAGGATAAAAAGTCTCTTAAAACTGATAAAAAGTCGAATAATTGTTGTTAATAGCGCTGTTGAAGTCAACAAATCGGTCTTTTAAGGTTCGCAACGTCAATACGGGATCTTAATAACAAAGGCGACTTATATACCACCATATCATGTACACGTTTATAACTTATCAGGGCGACCCTATACGTACCAGCTACTGTCAGTTTCATCACTCCAGTTTTATATGTATATATTTGTCCGGAGCTACACACAAGACTGGAAAATAGCATACTCCAAACGTTTAAACACCGCAATGTAAATGTAACACAAGTACACAAAATAAACAAAATTGACAAAACAGTGTAAATAACGTGGCCTCCTTTAAGATAACCTATCGTATGGTATACAACAATAGACTGGTACCTTTGTAACGCACGCAACCGCTAGAATATGAAAACGTGGAGCAAAACGACTTGTTAAACAGTTTGAAAATAAATATTCGCTATTTGTATGCAAAGAAAAGTTATCACAACCTGTGTGTATATATACAATCAAAATATTACAAAAGGAGCTAATTTACATCAAAAATGAACATATAACAACTTAGACGCTACATAATTATTGCCTTTATATTGATTTATAAGCTACTCGACATGAAAACTGACATACACAGTCATATTTCTGTTTATTATTCTATAAAATACCGTTTTAGATATTGGCCCTTTCAAAAGAAATACCACCCTTTTGTCTTACACTAGCGAATAAAAAGCGTGAACATGGAATAGTATTTATTTTTTTCGTTTATAAGAAACCTTTTCACAGATTTTGGCATGTATTGAAGTTTGTCATTAAATGCTTAAAAATGGTTAATGTAATTATTTGGAGCTAAAAAGCACCAGTAAAAAACAAGAACAAGAACAAAATTAAAGAAAGAAAAAAAAAGTTATCGTCAAATGGTCTCGACCCACTGACCCCTGGAGTAATGATTTAACGCTTAAACCACTCGGCCATCCATGCTCATACAATGAGTGATGTATTCTATACTTTATATAAACAATCATCGTAGTGTCACAAAATATAACAACAGCAACAGAACTCTCCAAATTATTCAAGCGTTTCGCGTTGCAACGCTTTATAATTTTCAGGTTTTTAAATCGTCAAACGATGCCTATAATGGATATTTTAGAGCATGGTTAATGTTCAGTATTACTTTTTCCTCACAAATATCATAACTACAACAAACACTTGCGAATCTGAAACACATTTTTGTTATTATGTCAATTTACCAAAACGTGAAAAGGTCCCTTTAACACCGCAATGTAAATATAACACAAGTTCACACAATTGACAAAATTGACACAACAGTGTAAACAACGTGGCCTCCTTTAAGAACCTATCGTATGGTAGACAACAATAGACTGGTACCTACCTATCGTATGGTAGACAACAATAGACTGGTACCTTTGTACAAATGTAACGTATAGCACGCAACCGCCTGAATATGAAAACTTGTGGCAAAACGACATGTTAAATAGTTTGAAAATAGACATTAGCTATTTGTTATGCATAGAAAAGCTTTCACAACTTTTGTGTATATCAAAACAAAATATTAAACAAAGGAGCACATTCGAATGAAATTCAAACAAAATACAACTAAGACGCTACATATCGCCTTAGTATTTATATGAAAACTGGCACACAAATTCATATTTCTATGTTTTATTCTCTCAAATACAGTTTTAGATATTGGCCCTTTCAAAAGAAATACCACCATATTTTGTATAAGGCTCGCTAATACTAAGCGTGAAAATGGTATGTTCTTGTCTTATCGTTTTAACGTTAGTGTTATCTTTCTTTTATTCTGTATCGGTTTTAAGTTTACCGGTCTTTAAATCGCCATTCCATCCGCTATGTTATATGAAATAACAAATGCTTAATATATTCGACAATTTTCTGTCATATAAAATATATAATACGAAATTTGCGATGCGATTTTGTTTGTTCGTGCATCAACCATTTAACCAACTACCTCGTTCTTGATCGTCGCACAAAACCACCTGTACAAAATACCTCCACATGACACCATCTCGAGCCGAACAACAATTACACGTAATTATCCACAAGAGATTCGTAACAATACCCAATACCTTGATAACGAGTTTAGGTAGGCGTCTTTCCAATAGCGAGAACACTTGAAATAACAATGCCAACTTTGTGTGAGATTTGTAGATTTCAAAGCCGAAAATACTATGGATAACGAACCTAATTATCAATTTACCATTCTCGACGCACAAAGGTTCATAGCACGTATTACTTACGATTGTGCAACGTGTTCTCGAAAAGCGATGAAACAGGTGTTAAAGATGAGAATAGTCTCTCCCCTCAAGGGATTGTGTTTTAATCGCGTCGTGGTAGTTGCTATGCGTTCATTTTACATTAGACATTTGATGAAATGTGTTTTATTAAACGTTATCATATTCGAAAGATCGATTCCGTTTATTGAATGCCCTTATTTAAAAGTTTTATTTTGCTGAATATTTAGCACTCTTAAACTTAAGGCAGAACTACACTTGAAATCTTCATATTACAAATAACTTTTTTCCAAGGTATAATTTGTCAACGTTTGGTGAAGAGTTTAAATCTTAAAATAAAGGAAAACGATCTCTATACATGCACACAATGTTATCTTTTCTTGGGCTATTAAATAATACATATCGTGCATACAAACGTAGGTTCAACGCTATCCTACGCGACCATTCTACACGTCAATTTTTATTATCAAATCATTGTATGTCAGTGAGCGATAGTCTTTCATTTGAAGGCCATACATAAAACACAAATAACAACGCAATGCACTTCCAAAAAATAAGACAAGGCTGAACTTTCTATTGATGTCTGGTCTACCGAGCGGGTATTGGCAATTTGTAAGAATAAAGATCAAATCGTGATCGTAAAGTCAGTAAAGCATGTTTTACGTCCACGATAGTGATTATTTATTGCATACTATTCGGACTATCAATATGCTTTATAAGTTGCCGCTAACCTTATAAATCGTCTCTTACGGTACTAGTTAAAACTTACTTTATAAGTTGACGCTTACCTTATAAGTTTACGCTTACTTTATAAGTTGACGCTGACTTTATATGTTGAAGCTTACATTATTTATTACAAATTAAGAAGACAATCATCATTCTTTATAAGTTGCCGCTTACTTTATAAATCGTCGCTTACTGCCCAAGTTAAAGATTACTTTATAAGTTGACGCTTCCTCTATAAGTTGACGCTTACTTTATTAGTTGACGCTTACTTTATAAGTTGACGCTTACTTCACATGTTGGCGCTTACTTTATAACTTGACGCTTACTTTATAAGTTGGCGCTTTCTTTATAATTTGGTGCTTACTTTATAAGTTGGCGCTTACTTTATATGTTGACGCTTACTTTATAAGTCGACGGTTTCTTTATAAGTTGACGCTTACTTTATGTGTTGAAGCTTACTTAAAAGTTGACACTCACTTCATATGTTGAAGATTACTTTATTTATTACAAATAATAAGACAATCAATATCCTTTATAAATTGCCGCTAACTTTATAAATCGTCGCTTACTGCACAAGTTAAAGCTTACTTTATAAGTTTACGCTTACTTTATAAGTTTGCGCTTTCTGTATAAGTTGACACTTACTTTATAAGTTGACGCTTACTTAAAAATGTACGCTTTCTCTATAAGTTGACGCTTATTAACAATTGTGCGGTTACTTCAAACTATCAGTTATTGATCAGGGAGCGTTTCTCTCTAAATTCTTAAACAGCGATAAAAGTTAGTTTGTTTTGGCATATGTTTAATGTCTTGGCATTTTAAAACGCCAACACAGTGATTAAATGTTGACTGATAATCACTGATTTTGTTATAAACCATCGAAATATGCTTGTGAATCTCTCAGCGTCCGGTGAACATGCTTTACTGTTCATTAACCATTTCAGGCGTTTTAATGTGCATATTGTTTAAACACTTTTGGTAAATCTTGTTCAGTTCATGCAACCTGAATAATTGTTTGGTAGTGAGGTGTAAACAATGTTGTATAAACACGAACCATGCTGCATTATAAAGCGCAATACAAGAACACTACCTGTAAATAAAAAATCTAAATTTCCTCGGCTTTTGTTGAGCCCTAGACCCGTATAGTCAATTGTTTATATTTAAAAGCACAATAACATATACAATATTCATTCTGCAAAAAAATATTACATTTAATCACGGCTATAAATAATAAACGCAAGCTGATGTTGATGCTTAAATAATCGGTATTTAAAGTTCTATATTATTTTTTTCACAATAAATAGATCAGAAAAATGCATTTAAATACATTTCGGCAGACAGGTTGTTACAATTTATCTGATAAATCTCCTTTAAGACGTTTTCGATACAACAATATGTATTTTCAAAAATGTAAATCCACTTCAATGATAATTAAAATACTTATATCAATGAAGAAATACCAATAATGTTTATTTGAATGGGTTTTAATTCTACAATCTATTTTCGAATGATTAAAATGATGATTTCGAATTGGACTTATTTTGTTCGTAAACGAATGTGCTATCAATTTAAATCCCAAGTTTGCAGTTAAAATCAAACATACGTAACTGCAATATATTTCATTTTAAGTTCCCATCCAAAATTATATCTTCAACAATGTACTTTATGCGTATAATGTCAAAAAACTGACCTCGTGAAGTAATCTTGTTTATTTCAATAATGCACTAAAACTTACAGAAGTAAATCTCCGTTTAAACGACTATTCCACTCGTACTATTCTAAATTTACCCATCGAAAAATGAGTTTGATATCCTCATCCATGACAAAACATTCAAACACCAGAGCGATAAAAACATCCAATCGTTCACTTTTCCAAAGCGTTAAGATTGAATTTGTATTGTCGTTTTTTGAAAGAATCATATAATAAAATCGCACACGAAATGCGCATTTCACGAAATAACTCACAAAATCCACAATGAATTACCTGCACGCACCCAGCACAAGGATTGATACGTTTCACAATGAGTTTCAGCGACTCAACCTATTTTAATTTAATTGCGTCTTTCTTTCCTTATCCTGACTTAGTGATACAATACGCTCACAGTTTCACATCAGCACTAGGCATTAAGATGTTTATCCACCTCCAACAATGCAAACAGTGCTACCTTAGACTGGACAACGCGTGGGTAAATTTAATTACCACTGATAGCCGCCTGTCCAGTAGACTGGTCACCTGGTAAAGGCAATATTTACTTCCCATGAACAGTTTAGATAAGCATCGCGCTGCAAAAACGGGCCATTGTGCATGGGCGTAAGGTGTCGTCTCAGATAAGCCAGCGCAGTCTATACAGTCTAATAAAGGACGACACTTTTCGTATAAAC
This sequence comes from Dreissena polymorpha, assembly GCF_020536995.1. Taxonomy (NCBI): domain Eukaryota; kingdom Metazoa; phylum Mollusca; class Bivalvia; order Myida; family Dreissenidae; genus Dreissena; species Dreissena polymorpha. Next base: position 35,744,705 of record NC_068369.1, read on the forward strand.
TGGATTTTCGCCAAAAGAGACTTCCTTTAAACGAAAATTACAATAAAAGCGGAAGGTGTTGTCTCAGATTAGCCTGTTCGGACAGCGCCGGCTTATCTGGGAAGACACTTAACGCACATGCATTAAAGGACGTTTTCTCGAATTGAGGCTCAAATCTTTAAACGTGGGGCACGTAGCTTTGTTTGATTGAAAAGTGGCATGGTAGTAGGTGGTATTTCATACGTGTATTTGGTAAAAAGCGCTATAAGGTGTTGTTACAATAAGCATATGTACCCAATATTTCACTACAGATTATGTTGGGCCTAATAACTGTTAAGAGGGATGTATGATATGAGTCCATATATTCGCCGGATTTAAGTGTAGAATACCTAATCTGCAGTAAGAATACACGGATATTACATAATTGTAAACAAGTCAACAACAGATAAGACATTTAAACAATCTGGCAAAAACTGTGTATACGATACGCAAAGATTGTGTTGTTTTTTTCGACCGTAATAATATCGGTATACATAAGTGGCCCAAAACAACTTTTTAAATATCGTCATACTGATATCTGAATTAACCCATTTATGCCTAGCGTCTAGGCAAAAGGCTTTGGCAAACAGCGTACACCAAGATGAGACGCCGCATGATGCGGTGTCTCATCAGGGTCTGCGCTGTTTGCTTAAAATGAGTTTCTGTAAGAAATATTCTAAATATAGAAATAAATTTTACAAGACATCCCTAGTTTTGGAAATAAATTGATCCAATTTAGTAGGATGGGAGAATCCACTAGGCATGAATGGGTTAACGCATCATCCTCTTCTAACAGGACCACTCAACTAACCAGAACAATAGTTTAAGGTGTAAACCATGCCTTCGAGTAAACTATGATGTTTGTTAGAGTGTACAGACACGATTATTTAGTATACTGTAACCTATCACGGCGACCTTACTACGGCGTTAATATATTGTCGCTGTGTCTGATTATTAATATTATTTTAAGATATATATAATATGTCACACTCACTTGAGAAACATTTGCACACACGGCAAAAGTACATGGATCGATCTTATATAACCGATACCAACATTACATGTGTGACAATGCCAAAAAGATGACAGTGTTATGATGCAAAAGCAAATTCAAAACATTAACATTTAAAAATTAAGCATTAAACATTTCTAAACGATTGTACACTTTTTATTCTTACAATTCCTTTAAATAGTGTAATATTTTATTGTTATGATTTTGTTAAAAGCTGTGCCGTTAATTATAATTAGTCTATTAAACATAATATTACTTCAAAAGAGCTATCTTGTCGTTAGCATGGCTATATCATCAACGTTCGTGTGTCTCATAGCACGGAATGTCATAATATAAATGGAAACATTTTATAAATTATCAACTCTTCTTGGATTATGTGCCAGACAATCTGTCCGAGGTAACTAATTTGGTATATTTTGATGAAACCAATCTTCAGTCATTTACATCATATACTGGTACGTTGTATGCTCCATGGTTTAACTTGATCTGAAATGTTGTCCTTTTGGACTGGACCCCTTTCAAAAGACATAACCGCTGTAAACTTTGTTAAAACATGTCCGATAGACGGCAAAAACCAACATCTGCTTTCCCGCGCGTTCGCTTCACACTGTATTCATATACATCAATTAACTCGTATCTAATTTTATTATATCCATTTGCATCAGTGTAGTTACAAGACAAATAAGGCTAAAATTTTGAATAGAATACTTCTTCATTACAGTTCTGATACGGGAATGGCATAGAATTTAGTGGCCGTGCTGTGTAAAAAGGGGTTGAATGCATGTGCGTAAAGTGTCCGCACAGGCTAATCAGGGACGACACTTTCCGTTTTTATGATATTTTTCGTTTAAAGAATGTCTCTTCTTAGTATAAATGTAGTTTAGGTGGAATGTGTCGTCCCTGATAAGCCTGGGCTCATATTGATATTCCCACTCACTTTTATAGCTACAACTGACATTGAGCATTTTAACAATCTATCGAATGTTTATATTGTTGTTTTATATAGTTGTTATCGAACTTGATATTGATAAATACTATTGATACAAACGCTCTTGCAGTCTCTCGGCAAACAACGTGTATCGAAACAGTCCAAATAACGTACATGAATATCTATTGGCATTAGAACCAAGCGTTTGTTGTGGTCACTTTGCGATTGGAATGCAAGATGGATACATTTAATATTTCCTCCGGATTCCCAACGTCTCGTCTCCGGAGAATTAAAGCTCGGGATATAAAGTGCTGAGTGGTCTGAGAACAATCTAAGTATTAATGTAGACATATATGCTCCTGAAAATTCTGTTTTATAATGTTTAGAAATCGCTTCGTTCCCTCTAACATCTGCACAATGTTTCGTTGAATGGTAACTTTGTTTTTATTCTATATTCAATTTGCTAATATTTATAATATGAAACGTCTGCTGTACATTCATTTTTCTTTAACACTCTCATTCAAATTATAGAAATTAAGATTTTCCTATCCGCAGTTTTTAAGTAAGTACTATCAATTTGGCGATTGGAATTCCTATAGAACTAATAAGCATAATATATGTAAGTGCGTTTAAATTTCCATCACGTCGTTTATTTTTCGTTGATTCGTTAACTAAATTTACTGAAAATATTGAGCATCGGAAATCAAGACAATACTCTTCAACATGAACACAACTTGAGACTTACAAAACATACAATTAGGAAAAAGAGATTTGAAAACAATACACAATAATTTGATAAAACCATGACCTGGCGCCAAAACAATACAGCAACTACACTCGAAATAGTCTAGACCACTTTCAGTTCAGTATAAAAGTCCCAAGAACAAAGGATATAAATGCACAAGGAATATATAGCGATGGCTATTATCGACGAACATCAATTATGAGCACATAACCCTTAATGTAAAACGTTACGTAAAATACATAAGGGCTATCCCATTATCCTGGGATGTTTTCTTCCTCTTTCCTAAAGATTGATAAATGTATATTTATTGATAATGTTAAATAGCTTTATAAGTATATATCAGAAACTTTATTATTTTTTCTGTATATTTGTTTCTGGTTATATCTCACAAACAATGTGTAAGATCAATCGATATAATTGCATGACAGGCATCGAACAATATATTTCTTTACTTTTTATAGCTATATAGAATTTGAACATAATAACTGAGTTACATAAAATAGTTCAAACAATTTATCGTTGCCACACTTTTTTGACGCTAAAATGTTACAGCAGTTTGCCAGAAATGTGAAATCGGCACATCAATAAACATATATAAACTTGCACTGGGAAAAACAGGTTTAATGCACTTGTGGCAATTGTCGCCCCAGATTAATCTGTGAAGTCCACACAGGCTAATCAGGGACGACACTTTCCGCTTTCAAGATATTTTTTTTAATAAGTCGTCCCTTATAAGCATGTGGGGACTGCATGGAAACGATGTTTCAGTCCAAAATGGCCGTTTGATTGGTAAACACATTTCCTAAAAGGAAGATGCTATTTCATTTCACATTGAATTTCATAAAACACTACAGCAAACATTGGTTTACCAAACAAATAAACCAATCATTAAGTTTCGGTTGGCTTTTTATCCAGCATTCGATCTGAATTGTAATTTGTATACATTCAACAATGCTTTAACCATAAACGGTAACGTACTCATCCTGCCAAATAATTGATTTAATTCAATCACGAACAAAAATAATATTAGCATTTTGATGCTTAAATAATTGGTATTTAACCCTGCTATCTGATTCATCTCTTACACTGAACGTCGATTAGTAGAAAATCCAATAACCTATGTTTGATATGGGTAGACAACGCTTCAATATTGTATCTGATAAGAGCATGTTTATAGACAATTGTGTTTGTTATAATTAGATTTATTATCAAAAGTTTTAGCCGCTTAAATAAGAAAGAAACTTTTTGTACGAATGGAAGAAGCCGGCACTTTTTGTATTGGGGGAACATGTGTTATTGATACGTATGTATGATCGATCGAATTCTAAATTCTAAATTTCTTGGAAAAAACAAAACACGTTTATTTCTTCACAATGTGTACTAATCCACATTTAAAGTCATAATACATCTTCCAAAAACATGTATTACTTTTTTGACAAATTTGTTGTTAGTACACTCTTTTATATAGGATATATAGCAAAGTACATTTCATACGCAAACAATATGTTAACGATAACATTGGCATTATTGATGAATCTTATGGGTACGTAGAACATACTTTAAATTAAAGTCTTGACCCTTAGAAATATGCCACAAAACTGACAAATATACCAAAGGTAATGGAACACGTGTGCATGTGGGTTTAATTGCCCTGCATCTTAAGTAAGATTACTCTATGAAAATAACGTATAATTACCAGTGGTCAGAAGTAAAAACTTCAACTTTATCCTATTTCATTAAATCGTTTGACAAATAATCCAAGGCAATTTAAACGTTCCAGTTAAAAAATCATACACGAAATAAACATTTAAAATCATTAAACAGTTAACTCTGCGATTAATAGCATCCAGGAATCTAACGCAACAAAGGATGGATACATATATCACTTTTTAGAATGCGCCCCATCAGCTGTAGCCTACAATCGTATTGAAGCGGTTCACAATTTCACATCAGTTCACGGTGTACCGCCAGCGACAATACACGAATTGCCACCTTAGACTGGACATTGCGTGGGTAAATAGGATTAATTTATTGCTGTCAACTAAGATAGATTGCTGACCTGAAATGATTTACTTAACTCACACGAATGCATGCCTTATTCGCATACTGAGCTTTAGCGCTCATAGCTTACATATAGTTACACTTGCTTCACTCATAGCATAGTTCATAAATTGAACTGCAGTAGAAGTAGTAGTAATAGTAGTCATAGTAGTAGTTTTGTGTAGTAGTTTGCCATATAGTAATATTGAAGTATATAATGAACACATAACATCAGCCGAAAAATACGCTATTTATTTTATGCAAAATGTTTACACGTGAGTCATGTCGATTTGATTTTTTAAATGCTTAAACCAACTTTTCCCCACTAAATAACAACCGAATGCCTTAAAAAGAAACACATTGCAAGAACCATCATTGCTTGGGAAAATGAAAGTTCGACGTTATCAGCTTTCGTTGTTTGTTATCAAGTGTATATTATATTGATTGTGTGTTGGTTTGTTTACAATTTCGATATAAAATATGTGTAAAGCCTAGCTGTAAAGTAAAGATTAACTTCCACAAGCTAACTTAAAACAATGCCTTTGAAAAAACGTATTGATTTGTTTATCTCTAAACAATCTCAGGTTTACTTCACCATTGTAAACTAAAATTTAAACATTTACGATGTTCAATCGCTACAGTGCTTTACCAAATCGTATTGTCATTCGCCGCAATTCAAGTCAGTTAAAAGATTTTTTTCCAATTTTTCGTAACCAAAAATATAAATCCAAAATATCTGGTCATTACAAAAATGCATTAAAATCGTTAAATGTTTTGGTATTTTTAAGCTTAACAAATAACATTTGCTTTATTCTGCAATAAAAATAGTTTAGAATGCGGGAATCGAAATTAAACCTGTTAAACATGTTGTTATACTATTGGACGCAATCGTTTCCAAGTCGTAAACCACATCGTCGTTGCAACGAGCCCAACATATGGTTTCCAACGTATTATTGAGCCGTGTTCTGTGAAAAGGGGGTTTAATGCATATGTCTAAAGTGTGGTCCGAGATGAATCAGGGACGACACGTTTCTTCTAAACTGGATTTTTACTTAGAAGAGTCTTTTTTAAACAGAAAATATCATAAAAGCGGAAAGTGTCGTCCCTGATTAGCCTGTACGGACTGCACATGCTTATCTGGTACGACACTTTACGCACATGCATTTAACCCCTTTTTCAATGAGCGCGACTCAATTATAAACAGCCGAGTGAACACCAATCGTCTTAAAGTATAAGATAAAAATACTCGAAAACAATACAAATATCTCATGGAAATTGTAATGAACAATTATCTGGAATATGTAAAAGTAACAGATCCATATGGTACATCAAACAGTTCTTTGTAAGTGCATTCATTGGTTGTGTCAAATCACATGTCAATAACGTCAATGGACTGAACCAATAAACGGCAGACAGGATTACTACTTATAACTAAGAATTACCAGGGAATACCTTTTTAATCTGTGCAATATATAATGTGTACAAATACAAATCAACGATTTCGAGAATAATATTTTCTATGATTTTACATTCTGTACATATACAATGTCATATATAGCATTTACGATTTTCATTTAAAAAATAACATATTGTACTAAGCTTGAGTCCTTAATGCTGGCTCAAAAAGGGAACAAACAAGTAAGAATACCAAATTAAATCATGCAAATTACGTTACGAACCAAATAGAAATAGCTTTCGTATGTTCAGATAAAAAAAAAACTAGTAGGATTTGATGTGACGGGTTTTAGCGCATTAAGGTTTGTATTTCAGAGCTGAGATATTACCGGAATAATTGATTTCGCTGTCTAGAGCTCTACATTGTAACTTGTGCGATATCTGCTATGTTTCACGTATTAACATGTGCACTATCTTCTACGTTGCACATATTACTTTGCACAAGATATGCACTGTGGCACGTGATAACTCGATAACACATATTTATTTGTGCAATATCTGATGTTTGTCTTATATTAACTTGCGTATTATATGCTACGTTTCACGTTTAACGTGTGCACTATCTTTAACATTTCACTTATTTACTTGAGCAATGTCTGCTATGTGTCACGTATTAATTTGAGCAATATCTGCTATGTTTCACGTATTAACTTGCGCAATATCTACTCCATTTTTCAACGACAATATCTGCTGTGTTCCTTATATTAACATGTGCAATAAATACTTAGTTTCAGAAATTAGCATGTGCAATATCTGCTACATTTCATGTATTAACTTGAGCATTTTCTGCTACGTTTCACTTACAAATATATGTAATATATACTTTTTATCAGATATTAACTGGTGAAATAACTGTTATGTTTTACAAAAAATAATTAAACAATTTCGACTATGTTTCAACCAATCGGCTCTTTACAGCATAATCTTATACATTGACATTAATGTCGAATTTGATAACAATATGTTCTAGCATCTTTGGAACATGCAGACTAAAAGGTGCAAAATTCAGTGTTGTTTGCGTTTTCTTTCCGCTAATTTGTAAAGACAATGTTAATTCACAATCGCTTTGATTGATTTGTCGCGTACAAAAACCATGTGTCGCTGATCTGTCAACATCCGGCATAGACTGTTTATTTGCGAATTAGCATAACTATTATGTAGTGGCCCAGGCTGCAATGATTTCTACCGCCGTTCGCACATTATTGAAGATATTTTGGGATGTTTTTCCGTCAACGAAGACATTATTTGATACGGGGAAGAAGCTTATAATGTTACGTTGTGCAAACAAGAATTACATCGTTTGTTCTACAAGCAGTAAGGGGACATTATACAAATGCACACATAACAAGGTACGTATGTCAGCTACATTGATTATTAAGTTGAGTAGTTCCATAATATTCAATTAAAAAGTGTAGATTTGTTTCAAATTATACATTCTTATTTACATAGTATTCAACTGAGTACGGGCTTTGAGGGGCTAAAGTATTTTTTTTCATTTTTACACCAGAGCGTCTTTATATTTGAGCATTGGATTTCTCTGTGAAAACGGGGTTTAATGCAAGCGCTTATAGAGTCGCCCCAGATAACCACGTGCACAGGCTTATCAGGGTCGACTCTTTCCGCCTAAACTGGAATTTTGCTTAGAATATACTTCCTTTACACGAAAAATACCATAAAAAGCGGAAAGTTCCAGAATGCACATGCTAATCTGGGTCAACACTATACGCGCATGCACTAAGCCATGTTTCCCCACTAATCTTATGTCAGAGCGTCTTTATATTTGTATGTCATATATGTATTAAGTAACCCTTTAATTTTGCAGACATTTCTCTGTAGATATAAACCACAGAGTAAAGTAAATGATTAGCAATAAAACACTTTATTTGGCAAACATATTAATTTCATTGACAAACGATTAAGAAAATCTTGGTACGAACGTATAATATTTTGCGCCGCTTTATATGCTTGTTATTAAACAGGAACGCATATTGTTAAACCATAAAAAGGATATGATTATTCCGATTTGGCTTTGTTATGTAAATTATAATCGAGGGAAGGCTTCCTAAAATATCAACAATATTTCACAAATAAAGGTTTCAGTAAAGTATACTAAAATGTAACTGAGAGAGAAAGACAGACAGACAGACAGACAGACAGACAGACAGACAGACAGACAGACAGACAGACAGACAGACAGACAGACAGACAGACAGACAGACAGACAGACAGACAGACAGACAGACAGACAGACAGACAGACAGACAGACAGACAGACAGACAGACAGACAGACAGACAGACAGACAGACAGACAGACAGACAGACAGACAGACAGACAGACAGACACAGACAGACAGACAGACAGACAGCCAGACAGACACACAGACAGACAGACAGACAGACAGACAGACAGACAGACAGACAGACAGACAAATAGACAGACAGACAGACAGACAGACAGACAGACAGACATACAGACAGACAGACAGACAGACAGACAGACAGACAGACAGACAGACAGACAGACAGACAGACAGACAGACAGACAGACAGACAGACAGACAGACAGACAGACAGACAGACAGACAGACTGACAGACAGACAGACAGACAGACAGACAGACAGACAGACAGACAGACAGGCAGGCAGGCAGGCAGGCAGGCAGGCAGGCAGACAGACAGGCAGGCAGACAGGCAGGCAGACAGACAGGCAGGCAGACAGGCAGACAGGCAGGCAGGCAGGAAGGCAGGCAGGTAGCAGATAGAAAGAGAAACAGCAATAGAAAGTTCAAAACGGCAAACTTCAATTCACTATTCGTCTCAATGTTCGAGAGTCTATAAAGGTTACTAGGTCGTAGTTGCGGGACACCATTCGGGTCCTGACATAATGCAGTGTCAAAACGTTATAAACTTCAAACCGCGCACAACAAAGTGCACCGAATCATCAATTAAGACCATGAGTATGTTTGTTACATGTGTCCAACTTTCACAAGTCATACACGTTAATATTTTGTGCAAATCTGCTGTTAGTGAGGTACGATAACTATTCAAAGGTCACAATCATAGCTGCACTAAACATTTTACTGACAAAAGAGCACTTTAAATGGCTGCTGATAATTGAACTTTCTTTCAAATGTCCATGCATATAAGACAGTACCGAAGAGAGTGTCTATTCTCAAATATAACGAGAGTTATTTATATACTATTCCCACAAATTGAATATGCTTTCGATAATAATACTTAATTGAACAAATTGTCTTTCCTTAAATACCATACGCGCGGCATTAATAAATAGTAAAACATCGTTTCAGAGCCGAGTATCAGTTAAGTGTAACGCAATTGCTTATTTTAGCCCTTTTTATACATCACTCATAAGACATCGGATATTTCAGTAGACATCGGATAATGCATTTTACATCGGAAATTGCATTCTATATCTGATACTGCATTATAAATCGGATACTGCATTAGACATCGGAGATTGCATTAGACATCGGAAATTGCATTAGACATCGGATACTGCATTAGAATAGAACAGATATTTTATTTGATTTGTACATAGTACATCATCATCATACATCACAAAATGTGTGTTTGTTCAATTAAAAATGAGAGCACTTTAAATGGCTGCAGAAAATAAGCCATACTTAAGTATTTCATTTTTGGGCCATTATGGTCAACAACCAATTAAAACGGAATTATGAGGCCATCGATCGTTGATTAGTGGCGCAATTAGTGATGTATACTGATGACAGTTACAGTGACGTAAATAAGTATCAATAAGGTAAATTGCATGGCATCATTTGCTGTTCTTGTTTGGAAAACTGTATATTTTACACGATCCGACCAGACTAAACAACTTAGATCAGAAAATGCAATGGCTCAACTCTCATTTCTACGCCGATTAATAAAAGGTAAAGTGCCATCGCACAAATGCATTGATATTTTCAACATACATTTTCATACATATATTTTAATACATAAAGAGAACCAAGTCTACTGAAGTTTATTATGTCCATCAGAATGAAAAAAAACCCAGCTATGTTGTTGGTGTTTTGTTGTAGATTGTGTTCATGCTGTTATTGGTAACTTATAGTGTACATATTTATATGTATTCAAATAGAAAAGAACCTTTCCGATAATTCAGAATTGTATACCCTTTATCAACCATTCAAAATTACACACACTTGACCTTTTTCGCTAGAAGGGTGTCGTTTCGTTTGTATTTGTTACAATAAAGGTGATTAATATGTCAGCTGGTTTGGAACATTTGATGAAATCAACCATTTAAAGTCAATTAGAGATCTTTGAAATTCCCTGTAGAATTAATTTGCAGCGTAATTGGATTTCATCTCAGTAAATTTTCACTCTGCCTGTTAAAAGATTGTGACCCGCAAAAAATATATTTCTAAACTGACGAGGAAAAAACAGAGAGGTTTTTAATTAGATTTGATTTTGAGAGTTTCGTAGATTGATGTGAATCTGCAAATGTTGAAGGGGTTGTTCCTAAGACAACGAAGGCGACAATCAGTTAAACTCGATTGTTAACAATGCGTACATACATTTAATATTAGAATGCTATGTCTGTACGCGAGATGCATTTGTATTGCTTCGGGATAGTTGCCATTAGTAGAGCACGCATTGAATGCACATGTAGAGGCTTTGTATTCAGCAATAGCAAAAGGTGTTGTTTTGTTTGTGTTGTTGTTGTTGCTGTTGTTGTTAAAATTTTGCTTGGAACAGCATTTTAGTTGCAGCAGCCTTATGAGGCTTGATCTGGGAAACCCGGGCTTAATGCACGGGCGTTGATTGTCATCCCAAATAGGCCTGTGCAGTCCGTACAGGATAAGAAGAGATGGCACTGCCCGCCATTATTTAATTTTTTATTTAAATGTGTCTTCTTAACGAAAATCCAGTCTATACGCAAAGCGTCGTCCCTGATTAGCTTGTTCCGAACTCTAGGCTTATTTGGGACGACACTTAATGCACGTCATGCATTAAGCCGATAGGTCCCAGAACGAGGCTCGTTTAAGCATTATCAAGGCCATCAGCATCAGCGGTAGTAGTCGTTGTTGTATAATGCGTACTTTACCTTAAAGTACGATATTATAAATATCTCACAGTTTTCACGAAGTCAATCCCTGTGCAATTTATTTCGGCAAGATTTGTAACGGCTGTTCTAGTGGGTCGTATTACTCCCTTGTGAGTCCAACCACCGTCTTAAATTATTTAGAGGTGTCAACAAAACAATTGAGCCAAGATTTTGCTTCAAAGATAATTATTCCTTTGGGGAAGATGCTATACATAACTCATGCTAATAAATTCACTTACATTTCGCATGATTTCTGCCATTTTTCTGAAGACTCGATTTACGTAGAACACCTTTAAAGGGGCCTTTTCACAGATTTTGGCATTTTTTTAACTTATTCATTAAATGCTTTATATTGATAAATGTAAACATTGGATCGTAAAAGCTCCAGTAAAAATCAAGAAAAAAATAATAAAAAAGGAAAAGAACATTGCCTGCAGCAGGTTTCGAACCAGTGACCCCTGGAGTCCTGCCAGAGTCCTGAAGTAAAAACGCTTTAGCCTACTGAGCTATTCCGCCGAGTACACATTCTTGACGTATTTTATACATTATATAAGCAATCTTCGTAATTTCACAAAATTTAACGACAAAAACAGAACTCTCCAAATTATTCAATCGTTTCGCGTTGCAACGCTTTATAATTTTTAGTTTTTAAAATCGTCAAAAGATGCATATAATGGCTATATTAGAGCATGGTTAATGTTCAGTGTTACTGTTTCCTCACAAATATCATAACTAAAACGAAAACTTACGAATCTGAAACAACTTTTTTCAATTTTGTCAATTTACCAAAGCGTGAAAAGATCCCTTAAAGTTGTTTTTTGGTTTTATGTTCCTGGTTTGCATTCGAAAAGCATTTATTATAGTTGATTGCTATAACATATTTATTGCATATCAGCCAGAAGGAATGTTAGTGAATTAAAACAGTGAAAATTATCAAACATTTTCAGTTTTACTGTGAAATGAAGTTTTTTTGTTATGTCATGACGTCATTATTTTAGAGTAATTTTCCAGTTTAAAACCTTAAATAATCATTTGTAAGCATACAATAAAAGAAAATTGTAAATTTGTTGGATTCGTTGGAATATCGATTTTATTCAATTGTGATCATTAACAAAAAATGTATATGATAACTCGTGTATTGAAATCGATATTCCAACAAATCCAACACATATCCTCTTTTTATTTGAAAAGAAAGCGGATTCCAGATTTGGAAGGCTTTTCTTGTGATGGCAGAGATTGTATGTCAAAACATTGAACGACAATTCTGCGTGGATATTAATTCACTAGGTCAACGTAGAAGGGGAGGCTACGACAATGAATTGTTGGTTACAGTAATTAAGAATGTTCTCCCTTGAACAAAGGTTTTACCTCGCTACGATTACCGTTAAACTTAATTTCTTCTGTAATGGTCCGGATTGCATCGACGTGTAGCAACTGAAACAGCAGTGACACGGAAACGAACAACTGCGCGTGTGCGACCGGAAATAGCATGCTAACATCAGGGTGATCTGAAAAATGATACGTCCAGCGTTAAATATTAGCTAACAAATTTACCAACGAGAGTAACAGTATACAATTTAATTATCAGTCTATCACAATGGTTTGAATTAAAAACTAATTTCGTACTTGAAACTTAGGTAGTTTTAAATGGGGGATGTGTGGATGAGTGCGTGTGTTAGCGTTCACGAGAGTGTGTGAGTGATTGCACGAGTCTTAATTTATTCGTTTTGTGTTTTAAGGTTTCCGTGGCGTAGTGAATACGGTATTCGTCAAGCGACTGGGGAGTCACGGCTTCGATCCCCACTGATCTTTAGATCTCCCCCATAGACATACTGGTTCTAGTCCAAGGAAAAGGATTCGATATCGTTTCAAATACGTAGTAGTAATTATAATAGAACACAAATAATAATGTTTAAACTAAAAACTAGATTTGTTTTAGCTACGATGTTTTATCCGTGTTGACTGTATTATAAGTGAAAGTTCTCTTCAATTTCTCAGAAAAAAGGAAGCACGTTCCTTTATTGAACGAGTTTTTGCTGCGGTGGTTTATTTATCGGGCAAACAGTTATCATCGCTTTTGATCTTTTCAATTAAAACGATGAATGCATATTTGATTTTATAATTGCATTTCTTATTATTAAATCTCGCTATTTGTTATACTACTTTTGTCGAAAATGCAGTTAAACGATTATTTCGCAGATCCGGTATCTTAAAACCAATATTTCAACAATACGGTCTTGAAGTCTACTTTTATGATGCGTATAATTACGGCGTCGAAATCATAACACGAACATTAAATTATAGGGTTCGCGGACTTTCATATTTGTTACTTGAGGGTCCGTCGCAACATTTGGGCAGCTCGAATTACCCGTCTCACACACGATCTAGATGTTAACTGTCCACGACGAAAGAACATTATCCAATTGAACGGCTATGGCAAAACGTTGTTGATGTATTTGTTTCTCGGATTAGCACTTGCGATTTTGAATAACAACATTCATCAAATTTGAAACAAAATTGCATGCATAAGAAAATAGAGATTAGCATCACACTTCCAATATGCCGTATTCTTAATGAACCTTTTGCAATCAAACGTATATTTGTAATATATACTAAAGACAGAGACACATTTTAACAAATGTAAAACACTAACATTAAAAAATGAGCCTCGCTCTGTTAAAAGGGGGTTTAATATATGTGCGTAAACTGTCATCCCAGATTAGCCTGTGCAGTCTGCGCAGGCTAAGCAGGGACGACGCTTTCCCCTTTTATGATATATTTTCCTTTAATAAAGTCTATTCTTATTAAAAATGCAGTTTAGGCGGAAAGTGTCGTAACTGATTAGCATGTGCGGACTGACAGGATAATCTTGGACGACCGTTTACGCACATGCATTAAACCTCCTTTTCTTAGAGCACGGCCCAAATATTATACACACACTGACATAATTATTTTCATATTAAAATCAGAGCACCACAAACTAAACTTAAATTCAACGTCTATTATGTAGACTGTGTAGTTATATATAATTACATTAGGTATCAAAACCCAAACGGATCAAAAAGGCTTGAACGATACCCATATGGGCATATTAAGATTATTAAACCCATTGTTTTCGCTCGTTTAGTTAAAAACATAAATATAGTATGTGTTAAACAATAGGCCGACTTACTTAGATTCCTCTGGTATATGGGTATTAATCAAACATTCCATAATGGATAATATGCATTATACTCCCTTCGATGGTCTCGTTCTGGCGCATTTAGGGGTTTTAAAAAGGTCGCCAATAAACGAAAGAACAACACATTTACCCAACATAAACACTAAAAACAAAAGAACGACAAATATATCCGCCAGAAAGACAAACACGGGCGCACATACGACAACTTTCGTCGTTCGTACGTGGTATCGTGTTGGAAACTTCAGAACCAGCCAGACGCCGAAAAAATGGCGAAATCAGCTTACCTACTTCGGTATCGTATTTCAGTACAAAAAGCAATGATTGTATCATCAGTGAAAATACCCGTTTAATCGTGACTTTTTACGCCTACAGGTATTGAACAAAGATTCGTTGTTGTATTCGCTAATTATCTCGCCCATACTTTAATTTTTATAAATAGGGTGTATTGCATTTCGTTCTCCAAACGGATAAAAAATTATCCAAAATATCGAGCAAATAACCAAAAATACACGATGTTTGGCCTTAAACACTTACAAGGGTTAACGCGGCGAGAATGTTTTCCCATGCAACTTCTGTTAAGTATTATTTGTTACTACATCAGATAAACGGGATACTTGTTAACACATAATGAACTGTCGCCTATTCGGAGCCGTTTTTATTTATACATAAACATTTTTGTGAACACTCTCACAAATTGAATTTTCTTTTTAGTTTAACATATTTGTATCGTAAAGTTTCATTTTTTCGGTTTTTACAAACAAAAATTCGTTACACTTTAGTAATTAGTGTAACGTTTAGTAATTTTCTTTATTTAATCTATCATTTTTATAACAGTTACAGTCATTTCTATGGGGATTTTTCTACCGTAAAATGTTGAAATTGTAATATGCTTTGTTTTGGTGAATATGCAAAAAACAGTCAATATCTTTAAAGTCGTGATCTTAAGTAGTTATGAAAATAACGATATCTAGTTAATAATTATGTACACGATAAGTTCTCTCAGACCAAGTCTTTTTGCAAGTGAATATTACCGGTTTCGCTTCGAACATATAAACACTAAGTAAAAAGTAACGAATCTCAATTAACATTAAAATTAGGTGGTAGAACAATGCCATAAAACTCATGCCTTGACAACAAATGACACATTGGAAATATCGGTTGAACATAATAAGTCTATCAATGTAATTCGTTTCTGTAGTCTGGTATGACAGAAACACCAAACTAATCAAAAATGGATATATACAGACCTCACATTCCTATTAAAATAAACCGTGTATTCTATATCACTGAAAAAATGCACGGCTAATCAAGAAATAAACTATTTGGAATTGCTGCCTCATTTGTAATAGTTCAACCGAGAAGTATTCCTTTACATTAAAAGGCAATATTTATAAGATTTAAAATGTGTAGCATATTTTAGTCTGCACTGAACTGCATGTTTTAATTAGATGATCTGCTAGTGCGCTAGATGTAACCATCCGCTTGAAATACCCGGGTATTATGATGCTTATTTTCCCTTTTAAATTCTCGTTTGCGTTTGAAGTTGACCAAGAATCGAGCATCAACATACTTCAAGCATATTTCAAGCCATATATATGGACCGTGTTCTGCGAACAGGGGGTTTAATGCATGTGCGTAAAGTGTCGCCCCATATTAGCCCGTGCAGTCCGTACAGACTAATAAAGGACGACACTTTCCGCCTAAACTAGATTTTGCTAAGAAGATATTTTCTTTAAACAGAAAATATCATAAAAGCGGTTAATGTCGTCCCTGGTTAGCCTGTGCGAACTGCACAGGCTAATTTAGGACGACACTTAACGCACATGCATTAAAACCCCGTGTCACACAGCACGACTCATATGTATAACATGTTTGTGATATTTTGGGTAAGGGATGATTTTGATTAAAAGCCATTTTGTCTTGTATTGCCTAGATCTTCTATTGTGTGCTTATTTTAATACCCGAATATGTGTTAGTCATATTTATGTGTATAATTATAATTCCACATTTGACAGCTTTGTTTTAATAATGTAACTTATGACTGCTTGCTTCAGACGCAGATTACCTATTCAATAAATTTAATGACATAAATATTTAATACGAAACCGAAATAGATTTAAAGTGAGAAAATTACAGTAATACCGGTATGTGGATTGCCCGTATGAAAACTACGAACATAATAATTACAAAGTTAATGAAGCGACTGCTGACAGCCAAAGTGTATTGAGTCACTCAGTAACTATGCAATACACACGAATAACAAACAACGGCAGAAATGTAATTAAACCATTGAATTACAAAAAGCGGTGCTTTATTTAATAAATTTAATACAAACACTTAAAAATACAAAGGCTGTGTCTAATATAGTACGTGAAAGAAATGTTACAACAACGCCGATAAATAAAACAATAAACTAAAGCTCGTTTTTATTAACAACTGAATGTTGATTTTGTTAAAATGCATTGAAATTGCAGTGATATATTCACGTTACATGTATTAAAACATTTGTTTCAACAACTGGTTTTTAAATAAAGCGTTAATAGAATTACCCATTCTACAGTATGAGGTTCTAATTGTCATTTTTTCAAGTTGTTATGAAGAAGCAAACAAACACATATCATATACTCACTGTGAAAGCAGAAATTTGGAAATGCCTTTTTCTTTGTATGTATTTATTTTATTTGGATTTAAATATATTCCAAAAATATTCCATAACATATGAAAGATGAAACACATTACCTGAGACAATATCGATGAGTTGTATAGTCCCTTTAAACTGTTTAATTCCCCGAAATGAGGGGTGCTGTTAATAAAACATCCGTATATACAATCCCCGGGTATTTGTTTCACAACTTTAATTTTAAACAAAACTTCAAGTGAATATTGCCAACGAAAGGCGACACATTTCTAATCCAGCCAGGCTGTACAAAATGGTTAATCGATTAAACTTTCTTCATCCAGGTCAACGAAAGGTACCGAGTGCGTTTGTACCAGTCCGTTGGCATCACCAGGTTGCCGTATGTTAGTGTAGCAATGACACGCAACACTGGTTAGACCGTTCTGTACCATACCCAAATAGTATGCGTATACTTCGCGCAAAATATAAGGATTTGCGGTGTTGTTCACTTTCTAGTCAAACCGTTATGTACCAAACGATATCCATATACAATTTAAAAAACAGCCAATGAAAGCATTTCGAATAGATTCACACACTGTTTATAATACTTTGCTCAACGTATAATTCTTTCAAATCAAAGAATTGCGATGGTCTTCATACACTTGTAAGACCGCTGCGTGCGGGGCATATTCAAAGGAAATATTTGCTTCCTCGCATAAATGCAGTTTTCGCCATACACCATAAAGAAAAGAATATTTCCGTTAAAAGGCAACTGCGATGAATTTGTCACTATACAAAGATCGCTCGATAACGAATTAGTAAACATGTTATATATAGGATTTGATTTAAAAAAAAGCAAATATGCATAAATAAACAACACTTGATATGTAAAACATGAAAAAATACACAATAAAATGTATTATTATAATGTAATAAATACATTCCAGAAACCTTTTCGGGAGAAACGACCCCGTTATCATCAGCAAGTATTTTATTTAAGACTTTTAGCAAATCACCTTTTCAATACAGGGCAGACACTAAAGATCACAGAAAATGAACATTATCGAAGTAGAGAGCACTGCATGACGTAAGTGTTCCAACAATTATCTGTATTTTAATTTTATAATTAACGTGTCCCTCTTGATTTCCGTTGGCATCTGTATCCGATTTTAAATCAAGATTATAAATAACGTGTAACAAATATGTGCATTAAGTGCATGATTTTTGTGTATAGGTAAGTGTAAACACGCATGGACAATTCGCATATTAATATTTGCCATTTGTATACGGATAGTTCATATAACATGGTGACTGAGAGTAAAACAAAGGGATGGTGTTAATTGTACTGTTATTATTCAATAAAGTTACACATATCGTTATAAAAAATAACACACATAATATATGTTTTTCAGTTCAATTATCGACATTATTAATAAAGTATTTGCAATAAAAAGTCAACAGCGGTTTATTGCGACAACACAATAAAAAACCGAACCGATGACCTTCACTTTGGGCGCCCAATATTGATCCACTTCACCAACACAGTGAGGGATAGCCGATAGTCTACTGTTAATATATATCGGCTCTACGGAATCAAATCGTTATTTGCGAAAATAAATTAAGGAAATGATATATGCATCGCATAATATAAGTAAAATAAAAATTATTCCGATTTTCACTCTATAAATGAGCTCGCTCTGGACAAACGGGGCTTATTGCACGTGCGTAAGGTATCGACCAGCAGTCCGCACAGGCAAATCAGGGACGAAACGTTCCGCTTTCATTGTATATTTGTTTAATGTCCAGAAAAATCCAGTCTAGGCGGAAAGTGTCGTCTTTTTGTGGACTTCACGTGCTTGTCTGGGACGACCATTTACACAAATACAATACGCCCCGTTTTCCCAGACTGAGGTTCATAATGTTCTTTTATTCGTACACAGTGTATTGAGCGGGAGAGTTTTCTCTTTTGGTGTCTATACACAGCCAGTCACCCATGTCGTGATAGCTCGGTGCGATGTTCGGGTTTAAAATCAGCAGTAAACTCGATAAAGTGAATTAAAAATTTGAATGGGCGACATCAAAAGGTCTAATCATCATCCAAGTAATGAATGGTTTACACGTTAACGTGTTGATTTAAATAGATTGTAAACCAGGACATTTTTAAAACTAATTACCAAAACAGGTAAACAGAAGGGTTTTATTAACCACCTTCTAATGTATATTTTCTTAAGTGAATTGTATGCACTGATTGAGCATAGTTTAGCTTTTTATGTCCACACCGCTGTATTTGACTTTAATCGCGCGAATATTTTATGAATACGTATTGATCAAACGGGAGTTTTCACATAATAAATTTGCTACAATCGAACTCAATATCGATAAGGAAACGTTTAATTTACGAAGTATTATAATGGATAGCTAATACATAAACATGCATGGTATTGAAATTTTATTGGAAGTTTTTTTTAAACTGGTTCAACACACGCTTATTTATACCGTATTATCATTAGACCTGGGATTGTCAAGACATCGTTGCTGTAATTTTCTAATTATGTACTAAATGAACATGATATGTATACGTATCTAGTTAGCTAATTACAATTACAATCCATGTATCCGTTATATATAACTGTAAAAATGGTTTTGTCGTAAATCCATTGAAATAGCAATAAATAACATTTACATCCTAACGTCTTCGCATTTCGTGTTGCCTTTTTTAAAGAACTTATTTATTATAAAAACTTCTGCTATATCTGAATCTGATATTTTATGACGTCATCATACCTGGCACGATATTGTCCTCGATATTGTCACAAAGGCAGGCCAGGCTACCTGCAACGCCTCGAATCTGTGTAAATTCGCCACAGATTTGACAGCCATTGAGGCAAGGAAACATATCAGTATTGTTGAACTTGCTCCTCGCAGAGGTAACCTCCCAAAGTTTGTAGATTCGTTTAGCCACTACTAAAACCAAGTTGGAAATACTGCGATATCTGTAATAATTGTTTATTTGTTTTTTAATTCAACTTGTGTTATTATTTACAGACATACTAGTATAATTAACTATGCAGCGTACGATACAAGCTCTGAATATCTTCTTGAACTAAGGTCACGCTATTCTTCTTATTAGTATCATCCTTCTTTTATCGACATATATTAGGTCATGGAAGAAATATTGCAATATAGTGAACATGGTATACAACTTCATAGAATTTTGACTCATGAAGATGAACGGTAACTCAACATGTTTTGATATACTCAAATAAGACAATGTGATATGTTAGCTGAACTTTTGTAATTAAATAAGCAATATGCATTTAACATAATGCTTCTACTACATATCGATGTATAATACATTACATTCCTCTATCATAATAAATCAAATTGACTTCTAACTGAGCTTCTATAATCGAATAATGATGTCCTTCTGTCATTTTATCTAGTTATGTTCTATGTTGCCGGCGTTCTACTTGCGACGTTTACATCATCACGTAAGCATAGTATTCTGCATGTGTTAATTTGATGCCTGCTGATTTTAACTATTTATTATATTTACTTTAATTTCAATCAACTGTACTACTGTAACGTATAGTTCCCTTAGTCTCTCGCAAACTTACTATCTTATCTATTTGATGACTTGGATAATATACCGGCCATGTTGTTATTCTATGTCTCTCAGTTGAAGGTTATATAACAAAAATAGACTTTATTGTTCTGTAAAATTTTAAGCATAAAGAACAAGTGTTTGCTTATTTTGTTCCTACGCGACGAGCACGATTTTAAGAGACGGTATTAAGCATAAATGATCCTTTACAGATCGGCTTGGGTGTATTGCATATTGATATAAACAATTCTTTGGTAACAAACTTGGTAATGCTAAAATCAATATGTTGTTACTGTTTTTTTTAAATTTTGTTACTGCTTAACAGAAATGCTAAAGACATAAACTGATAATAGTTTTTCTCATTTTACGTAAAATATGCTTTCTTACCCATACCTTGTGTTTTCTATTGAACAAATGCCCTGAAATGTCTGTCTTGCAATGATATACCCCAACCCAATGATTACAATTACATATCCGAATGCGGTCAGCACGAGGTAGGCACATTTTTATATCTCTTTCGGAAACACACCGAACATATTGCACATCACAACAGTCTGTCCTAATTTATTTATGGTACCGGTATATGTCCATTAAAATACAATAAAGGCAAGCAAACGTGTAGGGAACAACCACTTTTTCTGAAATAGACCGCGCGTGCTCAAAATTGGCCGCGCGTGCTAAATATTGACTTCTGACTAAACACAGCTATATTATGCTCAATAGATCGTTGTCGGCTCAGGTACAATTAAAAAGTACCCCGGGTACTCTGAAGTATACTTCAATGTACACCGCGTACGGAAAATATGCCTAAAGGCAATCGGCCATTCACCATGGTACTTTTAAATATATTTTCCGTATCCCTGTTACTTTTAAGTATACTTAAGAATACCCGGAGTATTTTTTAGTAGTACCTGAGCAGACAACGACCAATCGAGAATAAGTTGCATTGCGCGGTAGCGTTAAATTGTATTTCTGTGGACGCGGTTGATTGTTTACAATTGAATCATTTATGTTATCAATATTTTTTTAATATGTTAAAATCCTATGAGCATTTGACATTCATATGAAATTAAATCTAAATATAGTCTGTATAATAAATTATTTTTGGGATGTACAACGTTTGTCAATGTGTACCAGTACTGTTAAAATACGTGTTTAAACACTGATTGATACACTGGGTGAATATGTTCGGTACCATATATAAAACCGAATAACACTCAACTTCGCACTCTGGATCAGCAGACGATGTATTGCTCATATCTGCTTATCTTACGGAGGATTCCTGAGATTGTCAACTTCGGCATAACAGCGACAGGCCAGAAATTCCTAAATTGTAAATGGACCTAAGATCCATATGCAGTTTAAGGGGTTGCCTGGTTGGTCATAGTTTGCTCGGCTGTTTTTTTCATTTTCTTACTTACTATAACTACTGATTGTGCACATTATCGTTTGTGAGTTTTCTTTATATATTCTGTTAACTCGTGAACACATTTTTTCACAGGCGTATTGCATCCGTTTAGATTTAAGTTCCCAGATCACATTATAAGTCGCACATTCATAGTTTTGTGATGGAGTATGTTTTCCACTTCACTTATTGTGTACGTCGTGTGTGTGTGCAATGACATTCCACATTCCCGATTTTGAGTTCTGTAGGAGTTGCTTCTCTTTATTAAACGAACATATACTCAGTCTGTCGAAATAGAAGCGGATCTTTTGAAAATAGAGGCGTTATAATGTTGAGTGTATTAACACTTTCATAAAGTAACATCATACTGACTCATTTTAAGTTACCCAGGCTTAGTTTATAATAGAAAATATATATACGATCACAACATATTCACTTTTGATTCGCTTAAAATGATGGACGTTATAATTTGGTTAATTAAAAGAAAATCATGTATTATGATTATTGTAAGATTGTCAAAGACAATTGACTGTGTCTGATTTAATTTAAGTTTACAATATTAAAATAGGCAAGCACTTATCAGTTTCAGACGATGAATTATTACAACAAAAACGTGAACTGCTCCTTTAAATGCATTGTGTTGTTTTAATTTAAAGGAATGTTTTACCGATGTTCATGTGACGCCTAGTGGACATATGCTTTTCAAACTTGGATGCCGGGATCAAAGGGTAAAGAAGTTCTTGTCAGGTTACATGATTACATTTTCCTTCAACAAAAAAAGAGGGATGCGCTCGATGGGTATGTGTAGATTCTGGAAAAGGATCATACTATTTTAAACTAACACTTTCGTCTAATCTCGATTTATGTTTAGAACATGCATAATTGAAATATGAAATATCATATGCAGTACCGTATAGGTACTTGTGGACTTCACAAGGTTATTGGAATTAATTATTAGTGCGGATTTTGTTTAAGGAACGTCTTATATGTATTGCAAGTGTACAAGTTCTTCGTTGACAATATGTACACCAACGAAGACATGTAATGTATGTTGATTCGATGAAGTAACGAAACGCTTTAGTTTTGTTTCTGCAAACTACGTTTGGAGATATATACGTGTCACTGTCCTGATTTGAAAAAGTTTCTGAAGAACAAAAGACGAAATGTGATTTATTTGAATTTATCTTATGGTGGTCGATTCATAATCTCTAACAACGATACGTTTTTGATTTGGGCCGTGCTCTGTGAAAATGGCGCTCTACTACTACAACAACAACTACTACTACTACTACTACTACTACTACTACTACTACTACTACTACTACTACTACTACTACTACTACTACTACTTCTACTGCTACTACTACTACTACTAACTACTTCTACAAATACTACTACTACAACTACTACTACTACTACTACTACTACTACTACTACTACTACTACTACTACTACTACTACTACTACTACTACTACTACTACTACTACTACTACTACTACTACTACTACTACTACTACTACTACTACTACTACTACTACTACTACTACTACTACTACTACTACTACTACTACTACTACTACTACTACTACTACTACTACTACTACTACTACTACTACTACTACTACTACTACTACTACTACTACAACTACTACTACTACTTCTACTACTACTACTACTACTTCTACTACTACTTCTACTATTACTACTACTACTACTACTACTACTACTACTACTACTACTACTACTACTACTACTACTACTACTACTACTACTACTACTACTACTACTACTACTACTACTACTACTACTACTACTACTACTACTACTACTACTTCTACTACTACTACTACTACTATTACTACTACTACTACTACTACTACTACTGCTACAACTACTTCTACTTCTACTACTTCTACTAATACTTCTACAACTACCACTAGTACTTCTTCTTCTACTGCTACTACTACTACTTCTACTAACTATTACTACTCCTACTACTTCTACTACAATTCAAAAGAACAAAAATAAAGCATATTAGGGTGTACACAACTAGGTTTCCTAGGTAACATAAACGTCTTATTTTTAAGATGGCGTTGTTAAAAAAGGGTTTCCAAACGGAGAACATTTTCAAATTGCGCAGTTTTGTATTGCCATAAGAACGTTTACTAGTTTGTAGTGCGAGTATACGTTCCGAAAATTAACCTTTAAATATATTTAAATAAAAGATGCCATGTTTGCCATTTTTTAAATTGCAATTTGTTTTACATTGAATATTTAACAAAAACATTGCAGATATTGTATTAATTTAAGTCATAGTAACTCAAATAGTTACCATGCGAAATGTCGGTTCATTTTATTTGTATAACGCCTCATGTGCGAGACAACCAGAAAGTAAGCCTAACGTATATTTTATAAAATGGATATACCAGCAAAGATCGATCCTACGTTTGCTTTCTAACTATACAATATGTAACTATTTAACTACATCATGTTTTAAGAACACCATCAAGTTCGATAAGAAGCATTTAAGGCGTTGTATTCTCCATAGGTGTAGATGTCAATATTTGAACTTAAATGTACTCTGAAAAAAAGCATCCTACCTTAATATTTACATTACATGAAATGAACACAACAAAAGACAAGTTTTATGAAAACTTTAAGATGAATGTCTAATAGTTTAATAGTTTGCAAAAGTTGCTATTTTAATGCTTACGGTAACAATTGATATATTATTACAATTAAGTGAGTAATAAAGCGTTATTTACTTTTATAGGTGAACAAATACCACGCAGATTGCCATGTGAGAAGTGCCGCAAGAGGAAATCAGTGTATGAGACACATGAAAGATGTAATGTTGCTCTGCAATTTGAAGTGCAATTGAATTGTTAAGCGCCACTACAATGCAAAGAAAACGGTGTATTTTGCAGTGCATGATGAATATGGCTTTCTGAATGATATTGATAATATTGTTTTCTGAGTATTGAAGCGAAAAACAAAATGTTAATGAGGGTTTGATACGAAATAACATAATTAAGTATTTTATTTCAAGCCTAATCTAGAAAATAATTTTAAAGGTGATTGCATGATCATTGAAAATTACTGCGTGTCCATTATCCTGGAAAATAATAACACAAAACGTAATGCAAATAAACTCAACTTTTATGTTCCATGTTTTGACATGATATTTTAATATATGTCTTAATTTTGGAGCATATTAATTGTCAAAGCAACTTATGTTGCGTAAAGGTTTTCTCGATTGGAAACAAACAAGAAGCGATCAATATCATCTCAACAATGCTTGCGTTATGAATCATTTAGTCCCTCATACAATTCTTGGGCTGAGATAGTTGATGTTATGTCTTAAGATCATCGCAAACGACGCCAAGTACCTTTTCTACTCAGGCAACGGATTCGAGAGTGTCTATATAAATGCATGTCTTTCTATGCAATCGAGCTTAAATTAATAGGTTTAATAGGTCGCAACTTGAGTGTTTAACATTTTCAGGGTATGAACTTGTTTTCTTAATTACGTAGGTATTGCAAAGTTCATGTATTGTATTTATGTGTGCATCAATGCACGTGCCTCCCTTGTTTAAACTACATATTGTTGCACGAACGTGTTTAAGTCTAATATTGTGCATGCATGCTTTTTTGTTCGGTCATAGAATACTAACATCGACTTATTGCTTATATGAAACTATGTCTGTATATTCAGCAATTCATGTTTTATGTTATTAATAACGTATTAACATACTTTAAGTGTTATGCTGTATTTGTCTTACACCCACACGTATTCATTCCAACTTCATCTAAACGAAAGCCGTATTTTATACGTGTTATTTTATCGGCATTTCAAATGTACAAGAAATATAAAAAATGAAGCAACTTTTGCATTAAATACCATCAATGTTTTTAATACATATGTTAACATGAACATACACATTGATCATAATGCACATTTAACCCAAGAATCTAATTAATAACTATCTCAACAGAGATTGATCGGGACATAGGAAAGTATCGAAATAAAACAACACACACAACTGTTCTTTCTTTTTTATAATGCTTATATGTGAAGCTGTTATAATATGCATGCATACACATATGCATATTTAGTACATGTCATGGCATCTTACGGCTTTTATAAAAAATATTCTTATTTCGGTAACGCTTGCTTTTTAGTTGTTTAAACGCTTTTAAGAAGCACATAGATAATTTTCTTGAATATAGATTTACAAAATTATAAATCTTGAAATTTCCTAATTGGGTTTTGGTAGAAACCTAAGAAAGGTATTAACATATACCTAAATAGATTAAACAATCTCGTTTTTAAGGCAAATATACCCCCTCTCACATAAAATCTTGCCAATTTATTTGAACCCTTTTTATAACTATTTTGACAATTGCGCCTATAGGTACTTAAGAAATATGTAATAAAGCAATATTAGCGCTATTACGTTTTTGTCAACAAACAAGAAGTATTGAGTAATGGTAATGCATGCTTATATTTAATTTTATCTGAATATCGCCGTTATGTTCTCTTATAAGGAATAACGTTTTATGTATTGAACCCTTTATTATTACAACATTAAAGGCATATTCGTTTTAATTTTACAAAGCCTCAAAACACCATTTGTAAAAACATCTTATAATAATTGTATAAGTAATCCATGGGACATGCTCACAGTTATTTGTTGATGTTCATCATTCCTAAAGCCTAAGCGTGACAATTTTAAGGACTTTCATTAATCATTTAATACGCAGTACAGTATAAGCATATAGATGGAGATCAATGATGCTTCCTCTTGGCTTAAAATTCTTGCCAATCAAAGGTCGAACGAGATTACCTTTTTGTTGCATTTCGTCTATGCTGAAATAATGATATAAATACGTTTATTGTTTACAATTTTCTTTATTTTGTAACTGATTTGCGTGTTTTTCTAAAACTTAAATTAAAATAGTAGTTACAATAATAATTTCCATTTGTTCGCGTTATTTTTGCAAGTGTATCAATTTAAATTGATGACTACTATTCTTGTTTAAAATGTCGCTCCTAGTATATATCTGTGTAATATGTCATGAAATATGTGTGAACAATAAATTGTATCCTCGTGGCAATCTGTGAACATGCCCCTTAACAAAATAAAAGATATATGTCATTAAAGCTACTACAACACACTACGAGCAAACAGTCATGTGTTTTGAGTCTTTGGGTATTTATTATTTAACTATCGGATTATAACACATACCATGCCACATTTTATATTTGTTGAAGCTTTTGTTTGATCATTACACAAAACACACGGTAATAATTAATTTAAAAACCAAAAACTTATCTAGAATATACGCATACGAAAATATCTGATCGTTCATATCTGCGAATGATGATGCTCGATTTCCGATCAGTCTGTTATTTATACCTAAAGACTCAAACCTTTGTCTCAATACAAAATACATTTACACACACAATGATCGATTAAAGTGCTCAATAAATCATAGTGCAATTACAGCAAAACAACTTTCCAAAGTTGTTTACCTAAAAATGTAATAGATAAAACCCAATTGAATGTTACTTTTATGTAATTTTTGAATGTATAATGTTAAATTACAGAATTGAACATAAATACGATAAATTAATGTTTAACTAAAGTCCAAAACAGACCTCGTATGTAAGTATATAAATTTATTTGCACTATGGTTTGTTTGTTAACACGTTAGAACAACTATGTTCAATAATGAACTATACGATATAATACACAATACAAACGATATACTATTTCTACTACTTATGATAATGAGAATAATACAAGTATTTAAAATGTATCACACACGGGACGTTTTAATTCTAAAAAGCTAGGTGTTATAAAGTGTATTGCATACGGACAGACGTCCTTATAGAATGTTCATATGTACATATACATTCTTTTCATATGAACTCTATGACCCGCGTGCACATCTTGAACAAAAAGCAAAGGTTAATGCTTAATAAATATCATCTGTGCTTAACACGTGGGTGATCAATTTCAAAATCATTAAGCAAATAACATAAAATACAACTCAAGAAATTCCTTTTAAACTTCCACTCGCAACCAGTTCGTAAAACGAGTTCCTGTTTCTAACAACTTCAGTCAAACTCTAATTGTCAATTCATGTTTTTGACAACCATGATAATATTTACATTTGATCAATCTGCCCTTTTGCGATGTTTTTTTTAACGACATACAATGTTTTTGCATATTTGGATCTAACGCAAACGTTCACATATGTGATTGCTTAGTCAAGACACTACAAACAAACATAATACTATATATCAATCAAATTGTATTCATTACTTATGAAATCAAAATTGCATCATTTAATATGCGATATCATTTCGTTCATTCAACATAAAATAATGAGATATACAATTTGAAACATAAACATACTACTACCATTGTTGCAAATTAATTGAATGCGTCATTTTCTGTAGTATTTATGAATACTAAGCTAAGAAAAATAGGCATCAGTATAGTTATAAAATGCAAATATATCTCCTGCAGTAACATTCAACACGTCAAAAAAAGTATTATATAATAATAATAACTTTATGTATTTAATTGACGCGTTAATAAACAAGTGTTGGTTGAGTTACGATTCAAAGACAAAACAATTACAAAATACTTATTATATATGTGTGGTGAAATAACATAAAAATTTTGACCAAAACAATATATTAAAATAAAACATATTTAATAATTGGTTATTTTACGTCCAGACTATTGCTATATGAGTGCATTTTTCCTGCGTTTCTTATAGTTGTTCAAATGATTCATGTTTAAAGCACAGAAGTGTCAAAGAATTACTTTCACACTCGTAAACTTATAATTTGCATCAGTATAATTATGAAATGCAAATATATCTCCTTCAGTAACATTCAGAAAGTAAAACACAAATATAAGACAGCAAATAGTCGTTGCCTACTCAAAATAGTAAAATTTAGTTTGAAAAGATTATATTCTGTTTAATATCATTGTAATACAATAATAATAACTATATGCGTTTAATTAACGCGTAACATGTGTTTGTTTAGTTAAGATTCACAGGCAAACACATTACAAAATACTAATAATATATTTGTGATGAAATAGCATAAACATTTTGACACAATCTATTGAAAGAAAACATATTAGGTATTTTGCGTCCATGCTATTGTTATATGAGTTTTGCCATGAGCATTTTCAAAAGTGTTTTAAAGTTATTCAAATGATTCATGTTTAAAGCACAGAAGTGTCAAAGACATATATTTATCATTACTTATACACTCCTAAACTTATACTATAGACCTTAACATTGTGTTGTTATGTTTGTTACAACTACCAAACACATTTGCAACTTATGTTACTGGTACATCTATGTGCTATTGTTCAAAAATGCATAAACGCCCACGTATTAAACTGCTTAGGAAGTGTATGCACCAACTTAACACGTGTACAAGGATAGTTGATTGTATGCAAACCTCAATGAAATCTGAAAAAAACACGCACGTTAAACTTAACACATACATCAGTAATCAATAAAAAAATAATATTACCAGTACATTATTAACAATAGCTTACACATTAAAATACAAATAAAATATAGCGCTAGTAATATTGCCGAAATACATCAAAGCAACAAAATATATATTGTTTTTATACAATAACTTAAAACAATGAAACAGGTATTGGTGATGTTGATTTGTTTTTAATAATCAGTTATAGAATCTTAAAATTAAAACTTTGTACATTCTTAAGAAGATCAGAGAAGGTTTGATGGACTTATTTTGTTTATTGTGAGCGTTGTTAATCTGTTACCGACTGCATATGCTTTCCATGATTCACCGCTGATCATGTTTATGCATTTCATTACATTATTGCGTTAGGAAAAAAACGCAACTCTTTAAGATTATTTTATACGTATCAACCCTTATGAAGCGCTTGTCAATAGTAGATAACATATCTTCATGAATCTAAACAAAAATGAAACATTAAATATATAGTTTTTCAAAGAAAGATATATATATATATATATATATATATATATATATTGGTTGAAATGTGCTGATCATGAAACATGATGAATTTGGTCGTAACTGTTTTTATTATCAGAATTTGTCAACAATTCAACACTACGCATACACTTAATTTGTATGAACCTATCTAAAATCATACATGGTCGTGTTTAATTAACTGCCCATGTTACGTAATAAAGAAATAATACATAATGCAAATACATTACAATAACACACGTTATAAAAACAGTCTACAATGTAATGCTTTCATCGGATTTTGAAAACAATAACCCAAAGAAAATTGAAACTCAAATGCGATGTCAAATTGGTATCCGTATACCATTTTAACAGAAAAACAAACGTCATGCATTTCGTTAAAAAATAAATTGTATGAACTAATATATACACAATATTAATTTCAATCAACGAAACAATGATCCATGAAGGTTAAGACACACATTGACACATTATATGAAATGGTAATACTTTCATTAATTGATAGTTTCAAAATTAGCAATTCTTCTCATTTAGTCACTAACAACTGCTTGTAACATCCTTTTTTTTGTAAAAGCACATTAGCTTCTTAACCTAAAATCTTTTCGAACAACAATATAACATTCATAAAGATACCACTTTAGAAAAGCATACAGCATGAACATACAGATGCAGGTTATCAGGCATAACAAACATTGGTTTGCATTACATATTACTGTTTATTAAAATTGTTATATGAATCACATTTACATTTTATATTAATAACACGCATTTACATCTGATTTAAATTGCGCATTTGTTTAAATATAATTTTATTTAAGATGCTAAGAAGAATGATAAATAGTGTATGGCATATTGAACGTAATGTTATATGAAGTTCAAAGGGAGTAACAGGGCAGAGTAAAAAAAATAAAGTAAAGTCCAAAATAGTATAGAGAAACACACTTAAAAGGGTGTGCATCAGTCGGAATTTGATTCTGACATATTTATGTGCGCATTCAATCGTGGCTCAGTTTCTAAATGCCCCAAACAGGTAAAACCGTAGAGGTTAGTGTTATGAATATACGAATAAGCATTTGGAACATACTAAACTGTTTTCATCAAAATGACGATCTTGTTGTTAAAACCATCTAAGTTTACAAGACGTAGGATTCATTAATATTATTGCAATAATATGTGTCCCAAGATACAAGGTTCAAACTAAGAACAAACATTAACATATTCATACAATATAGACATTTATGTAAATAAAGAAATGTTTAACATATCATATCATATCATAAGAGGCACACAATTTATAAAGCAACAATAAAAGGCAAACAATATCGACAGCGTTTAAACGGTATCAACAAATAGTAAAACTTACTATCACTACCAGTGTGTGTCATAAAAAGTAATACATTGTAAACGAAACCAATACCAAACGCATTCATCGAACACACACATTCTTCCAATACCAACAGTTTACAACTGCACTGGGACATTTACAATAATATAAAGGTATACAATACAGGTACATATTTCTTCGCATACATACTTTGGCCAAGTAGTGCGAAAAAGTACATTGTACACCATAACCTCAGATTCATACAATACTGAATGTGCACTGGTGATAGCATATGCAATACACGTACAGACTGACAACTGTGCCAGTATTAACTTGACTTTTCTTTTTATTACACTATTTCTTGGCAAACAATTGTACCGAAGCTATTGCTGTTCGTTTTCCCCATTCTCTAAATTCATTTACACTCACACCGAATATTAACGATTTGTGCAAACATTGAATTCATTGAAAACAAAAACGTATCAATACATCAAGAAGCAAAAAGCAAGCACGTATATACACCGCAAATACGCCAATCTAAATAATTGAATACACACTTGTTAACGAAATGCTCCAGTCGATTCGAATTATTTAACGTAAATTGTTCGTAGTTATAAGACGTAATACATTAGGGCATAGTTAAGTGCAACATATATTAGAAAAGTATTCAAAATTGCCCGATGATTAAAGCATACATACTCCATAGAGCTGAAATAGACATCGTTCCTACAGACCATTAGTATTAGAAACCTTTGTTTCACAAACTGGTCTAAATCGACATCACCCATAATGTATGGTGTTTACATTACTGCCCCGTTAAAAGTGTGTGCATCGCTCGGAATTTGATTGTGACAAATTTTCCGTTTTTTCATCCGCCTTATGTTCGCTGTTAGCCTGAAGTAAAACAATATATATATAACATATAATATAATAGTGATTTACTAAGAGATCTCATTTACACTTCTTAGGCAGCGCTTTTATAATTCTTTTCTTTTCTATTCATATATTTCAAAGTTCTGTTTGAGTAGAAACATATGCAGCGAAATCATTTAACAATTAGGCTAATACAATTTTATTCAGGTTTGCATTAGGGAATAACAATTAGCAAATAAATAAGAGTGTTTTCTGACGCATATTTTTATTATATCTTAAGAAATTCTGATTGTCGGGGCTGGCCGATGGCGAATAATTCATTACACATGGAAAAGGTCGTACATTTTAAACATATTTAATATTACTTATTTAATATTGGCTTCATTGCTTTGTGGAAGAAGAAAACTATCCATTGACAAAAATCGTGATAAGTTTTAATTATTGTGTAATTCTTCAGATTATGCTACATGGCTATATAAATATTTCATGAAATGAAATTTTTGATACTTCGCTTGTTGAGTACAATTCATAAACGCAGTCACAGTAATGAGGACGTCAACGTTTCGTATAATGTATCGTATTGTATTTTTTTTAATTAAACTATTAATAATAAGCTGTTGTATCATCACTGATCCATCTTTGTATTATGTATTATGTAATATTATGTACTATATATACTTTTCCGCCAAACGACGTTACGTTATTTTATGACGTTGACGTCACTTCCTTTGTTTTTGTTTATATTGATGTACTACTATTGAAGGCTATGGCCGAAACATGTTTGGTATTTTAGACATTTTAATAAACAAAAGTGGCGTGTTTGAACGATTTATTATGACGTCAACGTCTCAAACACAATCGCAGCGTTAGAAAAACTGAACATTCTAGGGGCCGCACACAATAATTTTAAAATACACATAACATGTAATGTATCACATATACATGAAATTGAAAATGACCATGAATAAATGATAAGACATCATTCGAACGTTCATCGTCACGGGTAACCTTTAACAGATAAAGCTTCAAAATAGCCTCGTGGTAATCACACGGATGGACGTCACTTGAGCTAATGTGTAAGACCGTCACTTCCGGCGATGAGCTCCACTACTACGACCAGTTACCATGGACTGCAATGTAACTCTCCGGCCGGAAATCAGACGTTTAGTTGTTTAAGGTTCTAATTTCTTGAGTAGTGGGGGTGCATACTGTAGGTTGTCTTAGGGGCTGGGATGGTCGAGCGAATCTGTTTAGCTACAATCGTGTACACCAACGGAAGTTGTCATGGCGTAACTCTCATTAATGGTCCCTTACGTGGGTTAGGATACGTCCTCATTTTCAATGATATATCTTCGCGTTTGATGAAGCGTTTTTGTTTCCGGCTTAATCGTCTAAGAGTACTCTCGACTCTTCAGCAATAACGTTAATGCTTGACGGTAACGGATCATTGTCGTCCTTCCAAGGGAAAGCTGCCGTGTATGTGTTGTCGGGGCATTCGATTTACGCAGGCTGGTACGTCTTCAGTTGGTGGTTTGATTCCCACACGTTCTAATGACCACAGTCGCTTAATTCAATTCGCTACGTTTACATGTGACTTAATTACGTTGAAGACGTGGTTCGGAAGCTTTGATAGGTCAAAATTAACCAGATTGTCAATTCGTTTTTATTCATAAGCAGTCTCCAAGAGCCGTATCCGCTATTCATTATCTCATAATGTTACCAAGTGAATGATCTTCGTTCCAGTGGGCTGTACCTTAAGTTTACATACATTCTCGTGTGTGATGATCGCATGGTTTTCCTTCATCAATTACTAAGCATACCTGAGTCTGCAAATGCCCGGTACGCACACAAATAAGGCCAAATTTGAAACGGAGTTGTAAGTTTGGATTGACGCTGTTTTTCCATAAAAGCCTAACATGTTCTCAGTTTAAATTTCATGTCAATTGACATTTGCTTCATCGTCAGTATCTCTTGTTGTATTGCATCAACATTGGTTTATGAAAGAGTCTACTCCTTGATCGAATCATATATATTCAGTTTCGTGTCATACGCTTCGATGATGTGAGACAATCTGTCAATGTCTCACATGGCATCTTCAATATTTTTAAGTGACGCAAAAGTACCCATATGTGGACATTTCGATTCGGATGTAATTTCTAAATATTCATTTCAATGATCTGGTAACGGCATTAATTAATTGATAAACGGATCCTTCGGTAGTGCAGTACAACACTTCTTGTAGATTAGATGCTTTTATAGTGTCTGATTAATATTAAGACAAACAATAATAATGACGTCAATGTGACGTACACATTTGCATAGAAGCGCAACTTAGTATGCACTATTATGAAAACACTTCGTTCTTTTCAATAACAGTAATTTTGTAATTATATAAGTTATTAAGTAAAATTAAGCCTATGTCGATAACGGTATCAAATTCTCCATGCACAAAACATAAACTGTTAACTCTCAAAAATAATAACATCCTTACTTCATCAGCGGTGAACATTTTGTATTTCAAAGATGAAGTAATTATTGATTGTGAACGTTTTATAAAAAAAAACATATTCGCAAAGTATTAACACTTTCCAAACCTTCCTGTTTGTTTAATTAATTGTTAATATAATTTAAATATGTATCTATTGGCAACTATTTTACAAACATTTATGACATGTAAGCACGAAAGTACAGTTGGTTAAAGCGCAGTCTTCTGTCCTTACTTCGTTTGGCTCCTAAACAGATAGTTTGACTGACATTTTGTGTTAAAATGCGTTTTGACATTTCCCTTATATAGTAACTCGTCGTGTCTTTTGAAATTGTTGAATATAAAACAATACCTTCTTCCCATGCAGGTTGTCGATACTCTCCTGCATTGTGTTAAGCTGAGCCTGAAGACTGAGGCTGAAACGTGAAAGGATAACGACATTGGTGAGAGTCTATGCAACCAAATAAAGAAGAAATATTGCGTCGTATTTTCTTTCCAAAAAGAGTCAGTGTTAAAAAGCATGTTTAAATACGATTTTCTTTTATACCATGCCTTAAGGGTGTTCATTATTTTTAAAACGATTTTTTTCGTTCATGGTCTTTTTAAAAATACGGATTGTCGACCACACCTGTTAATTGCATATTCAAATTAATGCTGACACCACGAGTATTACTTTCAGATTTTGACAATTTACACTTTGCATGAAATATTTAATTAGAGTGCATGTGCTACAGGAGTACTTAATCATACCCATACAATATATATAATGCTTATACAGGTTTATGTTTCTTTAGAACATAATAACGTGTGTAATTTCTTTCGAATGAGTTAATAAAATAGGAACGTTCTATTATTGTTTCATTATTCTGTAAATGGTGATAAATAATGATCTTTTTCAACAATGAAAGATGCCTAAGAATATGGTACTAAATGTAAAATAGTGATGAAATATATAATAGTTAACTGATGTACACATCAAATTATTATAACCGAACAAAAAGGAACAGAAAATGTATACGTACACCAGGCGTCTAAACTCATCCTCCCTCTCAGCCTACAATATCATATTTTCATATTACTGATTAGAAACATGTATTGCAATTTAGTAGCGTGGTGGTAAAGTAAAACATTGTTCGAATAAAGAAAAAGCAGGTTTCGAAAAAGCACATTGATCATAAATATAATTAAAAACTCCTCGTCTTTTTTGACGGCCAGTATGTACAATACATGTTAAATGCGGGATGCACGTGTGTTAACATCAGGATGCGTACATATAAACTCATGGACAAACGCGCATTAACTTTTCTTGTTATTTAAAATATATTATAACAAATCAATTAAAGGATGAGTGGTCTACAGCACGCGTTTTCAATATGTAGGAACGAAATTTTAAATAAAAATTATACAGCATACATTAAGTCGAATGATATTAAAAATATATATAGGGAAAACATAGTTCAAATAGAAACTAAGTAGGAAGTAATTTGTTGAATGCAATTTTCTTTATTTACTATACAAATGCACAATATCAAGTCATGTACCCTTAATTGCATGCCTTTAACAACAACATTACAAAGTATTGGTATGCCATTGTATACTTCTGCGTTGTTTGTATACGCGTCAGAACCAGTTGGAATATTTGTTAACGACGCTATTATTCTTGTAAGCTGCTAAAGCCGCCAACGTTAGGCATAGACCGATTTAATTCCGCGACACCAGCTTTCATGATATGTTTATATTTAATGTTGTGTTGTTTGTCGTGAGCTATATTGTACAAGGATTTGATTAGCTGCTTGACAGACAAGACTAGTGGATGTAAAACATGAATAACTCGCATGGTAATAGTTTCTGGAGAAGCAATATTCATATATCAATCATAATGCAGATGCAAAAAGATGTCAATAAAGCAAATATACCTCTACAAGAGCAATATAATAAAATCTGACAAGTACATTCAATATTGATTACGAATTTAATAAAGTTTTATTTCCTTAATTAAACGAATGCAGCTTGGCATGGTGTTTGCTGATCATGTGACATAATTTCTTCAAACACATTTATTACAGCCTCAAGACAATTTACGTAACCAAAGTCATTTAACTCAATGGACCGCAAGCCAGCAACCGCGGGTAGGATACCGGTCCGTCTTTTGTACGAGAAGATAGTCCGTCTTTTGTACGAGAAGATAATTCCCTAGGCATTCATCACGAGCTATGTGCTCTCGAGCATACGACATGCAAACAATTAAGGTACCAGAACCGGATTCTTTTTTGATTTATTAATCTCGTTTTACAATGCTTAATGAGTTTTTAATAAATTAATTTTGTTCATAGTCACTAAATAAAATTGTGTTATTTGTACAAAGCTTAATGAATTGTTTGGCATTTCGCGGCGTAAAAAATATTAAACAAACACCAATTATCTGATTTCCAAATATTAACAAAATTTCGTATCAAAAATTCGTGGTATTAATAAACAGTGTATAGGAATTTACACTTGAATTTAAAAAGTCGCTCGTCGAACTTGGTATTTCCTTTTTTTATTATGCAAATTCTATAAAACATCTTATCGATGAACGAAAAATCTACTGCAGATAATTTAAGTGTTTACAAAAGCGTTTGATTATTATTTTCATACTAGTTGTTTAAGCGTAAACTGTTCTAATCGATGTATAGAAATCGGATAAATAAATCAACATTTAAGCGTCATATTGGGTTTCAAAATTTGCAGTACATTTAAAATGTTTTTAATTGGGGAAGCAACGGGTCATACTCATGGACAAAACAACACGATCGTTTTTGTTTTAGTCGTTTAAACCCGAACAGAAATATGAACCAATACATAAAAACAATGTAGGATAGGCTTTGACAACCTTTATAACAACAGGCGCAAACAGCCACGGTGACAAATTAAATTGCAAATGTGCGTGCGTAAACATAGCTCACAGGCACTGTCAAAGAGCGTTCAAAAACGGTTACTAAAATGCACATATCGGTGGGTTACCTTTCAAAATATCAACCAACAGAATCGGATTAAACTTAATACGGATTTTAAAATTAAAATTGTACTGTTGTGACCAGTTCTAATGTCTTCTGGGTTTAATGAATGACACGACATTTTCTGGTATCCACCATACCCATGAAGAAAACCCA
Source organism: Dreissena polymorpha (assembly GCF_020536995.1). NCBI lineage: Eukaryota > Metazoa > Mollusca > Bivalvia > Myida > Dreissenidae > Dreissena > Dreissena polymorpha. Next base: position 35,782,660 of record NC_068369.1, read on the forward strand.
AATCGATTTTAACTTAATGGTTAGGCATTGCTTATTTTGCAGTCAGCTATTGAATGCATCAACTTGAAATATTTCAGCATACGATCAATAAATCAAAAGACGACAAAAATATATTGAAAATTTAACAACACTAAATGTTTCATGGATTTCAAACATCGACTTCGAATTTAAAAAGATTATACTTCGATATCTATGTAAATGCGATTGATTTAATTACTTTCTGTAAACGATCCTAGTGTTGTGTCAATATTAATAAACATGATAGACACATTCCACAATATTACCAACGTTCAACGTTACACGTGTTCTATAATTTCGTTAATTTAAACTAGTGGGTTCTGGTTATTTGACAGGGCCTTACTACTTATAATACAATATAATATAACACTGCTATTTATTATTTTTTCAAACACAATGATAACGTTACTGTTGACAATATGATTCCTTTAATATGTAAACATTACCGTTAAATATTACATTCCAATTATTCAGTGATCTTAGTGAAATAACATATATAAGTACACAAAGTTTTATCTAAAGTGAACGATTTTATATAAAATAATGTTAAAGCATGTCGATGTTATGAGTGGATTTGAAATTCTCTAGAACGATCAACAACGAGGTATCGAATATTAATTTATTTTGATATATATTATTGTATTCGGTAAAGTTGAACTTAAGTGTGTACAAAATTGTCGTGCTCAATTTAAACTGCATTATAAAAATACTTATATATTGCTTTAGTTTTACAACATATTGACATGTGATTATGAGGTTTTCTATAAAAAGTTATAGATTGGCACACATTATGTCTAATAGAGCCGATTATAGCATGTTTAATAAAAGCGACGCGAAGTTTTGAATATTTAACTTACCGCTTGCAAAGTCCTGGTTAGTCTGAAATATGAAACAACTAACTAGTTAAAGTAATATTTACGAAAAACAATCAATATTTGAACATTGCACTCAATACGTTTCTTTACAATCATCAGTATTAATGCATTTCATATATCGTAACTTACATCGTATTTCGAAACTCCTCTTCATGTATCACCTGCAATATATGTATAACATAAAAATTTTAACTGATTTGTCATTTTAAGAGTACATTCTCGATTGATTCAAGCAGTGAAAATAGGGTAGAACAGTGTGCAAAACAAAAACAGATAAAACACCTCTCCTGTAAAAATATCAAGCTTATTGATAAAGAATAACCGTACATTTATAGACACTACTCAAAATGATATGTCAATATATTGGGGAATGTAATGATAATCGAACTTGTTTTCAATATGCGGTATACGTATTAGTACAATGGTCACAGTAGATGCACCAGTAATGAAGAATTAAGCACAAATGAATTGATGTAAAGGTGTTTAGTTTCAAAAACAAAAATCTTAGTGCATAAACGCCTTTGTCTTAACGTACGTAGACATAAACACGAACTCCCAGCTTTAACTTATCACATTCATATTTTTAATTAAAAAAAAATTAGTTAAAGATATATTGTTTGAGATTTTCGAAGACTATGTACTGAGAAAAATTACACCACATACGGGTTTTGCGTGCGTACTAACATAATAATACAAACATACTGAAACTATTGCGTTGAAAAAAATCACGAGGAGAGGAACAAAATGCTGTGAATTAAAAACGAACTTTTAGAACAAATGTTTGGTTAAATGATTTTTCAATTTTAAGATATATTTAATAACTAAGTCGTTTTAAAGTTATAATTACTTTTTAAGTTAAACTAAATCAAACGGCACTTGGCCAGAATCACTGATAAGCGTTATTGTGATTAGCTAACCTGGCATGGTACGATTGTGTAGCCTATGTTTTTTAAGAGATCAAAAGGGGCGTTTTTACATTTGTTCACATACCGTTCTAAAATTCGTAAGTAAATATGTTATTGCACTAATCAAAATATTCAAACGCTCAAGTACATATATACATACTTTTGAAACATAAAAAGATTTTAGTTTCATCATGATCATTTGCTGTGTAAACAGCATAACAGAATTTCGTTCATATCACTTACACTGTCTGTGGGTTAGATGCTTTCCCAGTTTAAGTGCACACACGCAGAGGGTTTAATCACGTGACGAACAAGAGGGCGAGGTAAATTTCGAGACAGTTATCTTTTGCCGTTTTATACCTTTTACTCGCTGTGAAATTTCTCAGCGGGTCACAAAATTACAGCTCTCGCTTAAACAATTCTTAGCGAGTTAAGTCGAGATAAAGAGCGAACATTAATATTTAGTGTTTCCTGATGAGACGAAATACTCTAGGAACTGTGAACAAAAACATTTACATTGACAATATTATTCCCTGACACAAGAAAACAGATTAAGACTAATTGAATGGTTGTCGAACTTGATTTTACTTTTTTCATTAGGACTGGTTAAAAAAAGCGTACACTAGTTCAACAACAAGTTAACTGGAGACGATATTTATTCTGAATTAAAGTTTGTATATATACGAATTGAAACATAAAGCTTGAATCGGAATTTAAGGATCTTAGCAGCGGTATGACTGCAGTTACAATGCAGATAGTGCATTAACGATTTTGCGCATGCAAACACGTCCATCAAGATAATTTCGCAGCTGCTTATATATTGATGTGTTATCTAAAACTTACGATTCACAATGTATTTAATCTTTAAATAAGATACGTCTATCTCTGCTAGCGTAGTATTCCAAATTCAACACAATGGAACTGATTCTTTCTTAAGAGGTGTATGCTCAATGATTTTGTCGGACTTCTATGTCAGAACCGGAAAACTAAACGCCATTTGTGGCAAAGGTTACCAACACTAAAAAATAATTCATGAAATAATAAAATTATTTTCAAAAGGTCAAAGTTTTGTTTACACTGATTTAAGATGTCGTTTATCGGCCTCACAACAAATGTACATCGATGACTAATTGTGTGTAGTAATTGTCTATGTTCTTTACGGAACAACGCTTCTTTGCTCCTTTCTATTGTTTAAAGTAACTCGTACCCATCCAATCGTATATAGCGCTATATCACATATCGTTACTATAAATAGTAACAAAATGACGTAGCGAGCGGTCCGCTATTCGTATCTACCGGGCCAATATAAATTGTATCATTTTTTCATATCAGAAATAAATGGGATCGCGCGGCGTTTAACGAACAAAATGGCGTCCACATTCAAAGTTAGCCGACGGTGATCAATAAAATAAAGCCCCAACTCAACGAAAGAATCGAACATAATTATAATTACACGACAATTACAATAATTTGATTTTTATCAAAGTTCCCAATTATGCATGAGAAACAAAAAAATCCGAAAGAGATCTACGTTTTGGAATCTTTCGATGCTTAAAAAAATATTCAACTGTTAAATAAAAACCTTCCACGTCCGACTTGTCCGAAAATCCAGAGAGTCTAGCTAGTTTCGTCATTGCAATTACGTCACATGAGATACGTCATCAATTGCGTTATCAATTGAATGAAAATACAAGTACGGAAAGCTGGTTCTGTAAAAAAATTATTGAAGGACCAAAATAGTATGATATGTGATATAAACGATAACACAAGGAAGGGCTGGGTCGGGCGTCTAAAATTGGCCCTAGCCTCATAATGGCCCTCTGGCAAAAGGCTCTCGGGGCATTATGACGGCAGCGGGTCGATTATAGTTGTCCGGCCCAGCTCTGCCGTGTGTTATTGTCTTAAAATCATACAAATACGTTGAGAAGCGACACGTGTGGCTACAATGCGTCGAACGGCATATCGTTGACACCAAAACAAAAAACGCAGTGAAGTTGCTGAAACACCAATATCGCCATTTAGCTACTTGGTATAAAAAAGAACTACAGTAATAATTATTTCCGATAAGATTTGTATATGTTATTGCTTTATCTGGATACAAACAACCCTAGCCCTGTGGTTTGATTTCAGAAAGCGCCCTCCCGGGTTATTACATGTTTTTGAATACGCATTGACATCAGATGGCCCGTATTACTGGGGTTGACAAGAACAGATCACAGTTTGAACTTAACTTAATTTTGTATAAACGTTCATGTTGTTAAAGATTCTATGAATATGCTTGAGGTGCGGCCCGATCCAAAACTACATGTTCACAATCTGGCATGACCGGTTAGAGTAATTAATATACACAGACCAACTATGAATATAGGTGACAATAGTTCTGACACCGTTTTGGTTTACACTGACATCTGTCTATTTCGAGTATAAAACAATATTTTGTGTTTGCAAGGATAGTCAAGCGAATTAATTTGTATTTGTTGGAATGAAAATCTCATAAAATTAGTGTTTGAATTGGCTGTGCATTGTTTTTAAGATAGGTTAATTAAAAAAAAAAGAAGATCTGAAACGAATAAGCATAGAGGAACGTACGAAGTCGTATGCTCCTGGTTTTCACTTCCGTTAGTCATATATGATCAGCATCGGCATACTAGACATTTAATTCGCGTTTTGGTTGAAACGTTTTTCATTGTTTTAGTCATATACTGTAATAATAATTTATTTGTTCATTATTAACTGTTAAACAAAAACTCACCGACAGCGCTAATGTGACATATTAAAAATATCCGAACTTCTTTCCTTCTGCAAAATACCTCCAACGTTGCATTAGTCGGATGTGGACAGTTAATATAAAATGTTACCTGCATTGATACGTAGTATCTTTCAGCAAAAGATGCATTGCGCTACTGCTGCGAACAGAGCTTAAATTGTACGTAAAATTCTGAATAAAATGCATGTTCGACTTTTCATTTAAATTGATCTCCATTTCATCATGCGTTCCACTCGATTCACTTCACATATACACTCGAAGTTTTCAGTAAATACTAACAACCTACGGTGGAAGATAAATACAAAAATAACACCTGATACTGTTTGTTTATTTTACAAATTTAATTTGCACGATACAAAATTGTGTTAAGTGAATAATAAAGGATTGATTCTTATTTTTCGGGCGTTTATGCAGTATGAACGCTCAGGGCGAGTGTTGAAAATTCCGTCAAAGCGCGCTAGCGCTTCTCGGTAATCATGCGTTCCACTCGATTCACTTCACATATACACTCGAAGTTTTCAGTAAATACTAACAACCTACGGTGGAAGATAAATACAAAAATAACACCTGATACTGTTTGTTTATTTTACAAATTTAATTTGCACGATACAAAATTGTGTTAAGTGAATAATAAAGGATTGATTCTTATTTTTCGGGCGTTTATGCAGTATGAACGCTCAGGGCGAGTGTTGAAAATTCCGTCAAAGCGCGCTAGCGCTTCTCGGTAATTTTTTAATACTCGCCCTGAGCGTTCATACTGCATAAAAGCCCGAACAATAAGAATCAATCCTTATATTTATATTTGTCCTTTGATTTGAAACAATTAAAACATATTCGAGCATAAAAAAACAACCCAGAATTGTATGCTTTTAGGGAGGCAACACATGTTGTAATCTTAGTTTCGGGAAAGCTAGGACCCGCCCCTTAAGGTTTTGTTATTTATTATTCCTGCGCGAAGAAAAGGAGTTCTGAAGTTTTACTATTTATTATAATTACACGTAGCACATTATTGTAGAGGCTGTGGAACCCAAAATGAGTCTTAACCCGGACAAAACTAGAAAAGATTTGAAACTTACATTTTCTGAAAGGTTATAGCTTGTAGATTCTAAATTCGTAAAGTTCCCGAAAATTCCCATCCGGGAAACCTCAGAATCCAAGAAGGCGTCCAAGATGGCCGCCGTAAGTTGAGATCAGTGGTAAAATCAGAAATATCACTTTGTGAAAGGTTTGATTGGTAATAGTATTATTAAAACTCTTGTAACTTATTGGCACTAGATTGGCAAATTTATGCACCTGTTTTTGATATACTTGAGGTCAAGGTCAAGGTCATATTAAAGGTCAAAGGTAAAATTTTGAAGAAAATTAACCATTTTACCACACAGAAGTTATGTTTGCAAGAGTAAATGGTGCATTCTGATATAATCATCTTTTCGGTAGTAGAGTGCAAGTAAAACTTGTTTCTCTGCTGGAAGTTAAGCAATATCTGGTTACCAAGGTAACAGCCAGAAATCGCTGCCAAGATGGCCACCATCAACTATGTAGAATAGAGGAAAATCGTAAATTTGACTCCTCGAAAACAATGATTGAGAATGAAAATATAAATACTCCTGTAAATAATTGACATGAGATCAACACATATTATCATTTTTAATTGTCATACTTGAGGTCAAGGTCAAGGTCAAAATCATATTGAAGGCCACAATATCAATTTTAGTAGGCAATTGCCTGTTTTAACACAAAAAAGTTGCGTTTTAAAGAGTATGGTGTGCATTCTGATGAAAACATCATATTAATATTGTAGTAGAGAACAAGTCAAACTTGTGTTCCTCATGGGTCAATCTCTGGTTATCAAAGACAGCAGCTAAAACGGTTTCCAAAATGGCCACCGTCAACACTGCAGAATAGATGAAGATCATATGGGTAATACACCGAGTAAACCAGATGTTTACACAATTTGATGACCGCCAAAATTTTGAATGATCGGATTTTCCATAATTTTGATTTGTAGCACTATCTAAGGTAAGTCTTTCACGACTTTGTACTTATATTGTTGCCGTTTTAAAGATATTGTTGCATGTTTTATATGTACTCTACATTATATTTTAATTACAAGAAACTGTTAAAATGTTTAATGCTATATAGGTCATGCGATGGCATTTAGAAAGTAAGCCTTGTATGTTACGCGACTTCGTCCCGTATATTAAATGTGGTTAGTGTTTTATGGTGCTTTGTTGGTATCCATGCATATTTAAATCATATTTGTCTTGCACTCAATTTAGAGAAACAGCATGTGTTGTATATGTGTTAAATGAACGCTTTTTATAACACGAACATAGTCTAATCCATGTATATACTTTAAATGGTATGTCGCTTGTATAGTCACTGATAATAGTTCAACTATATTCACATAATTGTGTTGATTACAAATGAACCAAATTAATAATATTTAAAAACTGATACTACTTACATAATTTAAGCACTACGAACTATTGCAAAGTGGTAACATGCCCTCAAGATCATTTTATTCAGCTGTCCCGTACGTTACTATGCACTGTCCCGTATGTTATTCCTTTAAAAGGGTTTTTGAAATTGATTAAGTGCTTTATTGTTTCTTTTAATCTGTGATCATTAAGTATTGTCATACGTGTTAAAATGTAAAAGAGTACAGGTAAATCCCACGTGAAGGGGCGTTAGTGTTGCACTTTACATTCTACTCATGTACATATCTAATCAAACTTGGCCTGCTATTGTCTATAGAGCTTCATTCCGACGGATCTCTATAGATGATATAAGTGTCAAAGTAATTTGTATTTTTTACAGGATGGCTAAGTAAAAGGCGCAAATAATGCGTGAAAACAGAGAGAGAGAAATAGAACAACTTGGAGATAAGTGGCTTAAATCCGAGAGACGAAGAGTGAGGAGCTACTTTGTTCCAATGGCTGAACTCGATGATGAGAAACAGATGAAGATAAGAGAGCAAAACAAAATAAGACAGGCAAGATATAGGAATAAGAAAAAGAGATCAGGTAACAGTGAAGTCGCTGCGGCAAGTATAATTACAGATGAAAGTAATGAACCCCAACCATCAACTAGTAAAAATGCTATTACTAGTACTACAAGTGACACGGTTCTAACTGTAAAACTTCCGTGTCCAACTACAAGCTCGAAATCGACAAGTGGCAAGAAGCAAGCATCTAGAGCTTTAGCCCGGTCTTACAGAAACTCTAGAAGACAAAGTAGAAGATTTGCAGAGAAAACTTAGAAATGCACAGCGACGGCTGCAACGTCTTGAAAAAAATGCAGATGCACCAAAAAGTAAAGCCGATCACTTACTGAAATAGTCAGGCTACGACCAGAACAAGTTCCTGAAATAAGGAAGAAGTTAATATTTAGCGAATGCTTAAGTGAAGAAATAAAATCAGCTGAAGATGCACAAAAAAGAGTTGTAAACAGAAAGAGGTTGTTTATAGGATAGCATCAGGAAAGGTGATTAAGAGGTATAGAAAGAATCTGAACAGAAGAAAATCTTGCTCGAGCAAGAGTGTCTTACCAGAGAAAAAGACAAGGCTTCATGACTACAGAAAGCGTATAACTGATGAAATAGTTCAATTCCTAGAAAGAGATGACAACTCCAGGCAACAAGCTGGAAAAGGAGATGCAGTCAAGGTCGGCAATACTAAGAGTAAGATACAGAAAAGAGTTTTGAATGATTACTTGTATAATCTGCACCTACAGTTCCTAGCTTAATCTCCGGTTAAGATTTCGAGAACGTCATTCTACAAAACCAGACTGAAGCATATCAGTTTAGTGAATTTCAAATCGCTAAGTGTATGCCTTTGCTCAAAACACCAGAATTTTCGCTTCCTGCTACGTTCACTGAAATCCATGAATGTCACCACATGTACGAGTCCCGACAAGTTTGTAGAAATATACCAAGGGAATCCAGAATGTCTTCAAGAGATGTTACAGAAGGTTCCGGAAAATGGCGGAGACATCAAATTCCAACAATGGAAAAGGGTAAAACTGGCTAATGGTAAGGAAAGACTGAGAGTGGTTGAGGTCCAACAAGATAGAGGTGCATTCATAGAGATGATGACTGCAACATTTTGTGAATTCAAGAGTCATATCGAAAGAGTAAAGGTGCAGTACAGTGCAGTGAAAAATATTAAAGATAAACTTCCACATGGTCACATTTTGATACAAATGGCCTTTAGTGAAAATTACACGGGCAACACACTAGAAAAAATCCAATCCGCGTATCGGAATAACTGCAAGATAACTTTACACCCCGTTGTCATATATTTTAGAGGTGAGAATAACGAGCTGAAGCATACTAGTTACGTGCACGTGAAATAGTTTTTGAGCCATAATTCTGCGATGGTGATGAGTATTATCAATAAGGTCATGGGTGTTGTGAAGTTCTTGGTACCGAGTGTGGAATGTGTTCATTTTTGGACTGATTCACCGTCCTCGCAATATCGTAACAAATCCATATTCCATCTGATTAGCACGTTTCCAAATCTGTACGGAACCTTAGCGTCCTGGCACTTCTTCGAATGCGGGCACGGTACGGACCGTTGTGATGGGATCGTGGATACCACAAAAAGAAATGCCGATAGTGCCGTGAAGCAAGGAAAAGCTATGATACAAGTCGCCACAGACTTTTACGCTGGGCTACACAAAATGAACATGGCATCAGGTATGGCTTGATAACTGAAGATGAATACAATAAAAAGAAAGAACAGGTTGACGGTAAAAACAGTGAAATAAAACCTCTTAAAGGATCCATGATGTTGCATGCATAAGTAGGAGCAAAGGGATATGGCTCGTTGGCGATAAGGAATACTTCGTGTGCCTGCAGTAACTGCTTTGACGAGAATTCGTTCAAGGTAAACTCCCGATAAGGCTGGGAAACATGTTCTATTTCCGAGAAATCCAGAAGATTTGTCAACAATGATGAAGCTGATTAGTGCAGTACAGGACACTCTGAAGCAGTAAACAAGATAGTAGCTAAAGAGAAACCCGAAACTGTGGACATTGCATTTGAGAAATATGTAATTGCACGCTATAATGATAAGTGTTATGTAGGCAAAGTCAGTGAAATTTGTAACGAAGATAATACAATACATATAAGCTTCATGACAGAGTGTGGAAAAGTTGGAGGTCGGTATTAAGGGCTGAATGTTGAAGACAATGTATGGATCAACCCAGAAGATATAGTTCAAGTAATAGCAGATCCGATTGCTACGAGTAAAACAGGTAGGATGTTCACTTTTCCAGTAGATGTTCTGCAGCTTCTGAATAAATGATTCTGTACGTTGACACTTTTATCGACATGATCCGCTCTAGTTTGACCTGATCTAAAAGGGTTCAGAGATAATAAAAAAATAATTTACGGCACATATGCACTTGTTTGTTGACGTTATGTTTTATAGCCATATTTTCCCAAAGTGAATTACAGTCTTTTGCATAATTATATAAGCAATTAAAATAACTGACCATGATTGATAGGATATAAATTATATCAGATGACTTTGGTATAGTATTATATGCGAAGACTCTCAAAGTTGAAAATATATTAACCACGATGTCTTTGTATCAAAAATATTTTATTTAAAGGTGTTTTGTGTACGTTTTTAACGTAGTTTCGTAGTTGTTTATAAACTGTTTAAAGATGTCGTTGCAGCTGCAGTTTGTTTTATTTCTTTTGAATTTTAGACTTATGTTGTTTATATCTTGACTCTATATGATGCAAGTATTAGTAAGTGTAGTTTCAATTAAAATGTACTTGAAATGTATATAAAACGATAGATTTTCAAGCAATAAAAGATTGTTCAATTGTATGTCGTAAAAATAACGTAACCCCACCCACTTCTATAATAACAAGCGTTGTACATACCTGAATTCAGTAAAAAAAAATAAAGTTGAAACTTTAATTTTGACATTCTGTATCTTGTAATGATAATTTCCACTTCAAAATGGAGTGTAAATTATTATATTATATAACAAAATGTCATTTGAAGGCACATTGTAAAAATGTTGGACGCCATTTTCGACGCCATATTGGATTTTCAAGTTGATAAAACAAACGATAAGTGCAAACAGATTATTCTTGTGACATACCGTGAATGTAGGAAACAATTTCCACAATACAATACTGTAAATTGTTTAAATAATTGAGAAAAAAAGGCATTTTGGAGGTAAATGGCCGCCATTTTGGGCTCAATTTTGGACGCCATATTAGTTATTTTCATATGAAAACAAGCGATTTGTAAAAGAATGCTATTTGATCTTTATTTCAAAAGATTTTGGCACAAAAAGAGTTAGACTTTCAAAGAAATGATCTAATAAGTGCTCATAGTATCAAAATAGACGCCATCTTGGACGCCATATTTGATTCTGAGGTTTCCCGGATGGGAATTTTCGTGAACTTTGTGATTTCAGAATCTACAAGCTATAATCTTTCAGAAAATATAACTTTCAAATCTGTTCCAATTTTGTTCGTGTATACCCTTCCACAGCCTGTACTATTATTTGGAAAATTAAAACATCGATTGCAGCTGAAACGGTGCTGTTGAATATATTAATGCCATTATTTAAGCTTTGACGGGTGTCATAAAAACTAAATTTAGTATAAACGACACGCTCAACTCAATGGCACCTTTAATCCAATGCTAATAACAATAAAGTTTACAACGATATACACTTACAGTGTCTGTTCTTAAGGTGTTATGCATGAAACACACACACTCCGAAATACGTTTTGGATTCGTTCGATGCTTTAAACGAATATTTAACTGTAATGAATCCACCACGTCCATATAGTTTTCGTAAAATGTTTCGTTACCGAAATGACGTCACACAAGATACGTCATAAATTGCGTATTCAAGTGATGAAAATAAAATACGGAAAGCTGGTTCGGTACTATATTTTTAAAGAAATATTTGACAACAGTTACTAAGAACATTGATGGGATAAATCGAGACATCGAGAAATGAAACATCAAAGAAACAAAAGTAAACAAACGGGTAATGTTTATTCATGTTTGTTACTATATTTACAAAAGTAGTGCGGTCACGGTACTGGTCATTGTATAACTACGCGTCAGCGTCTTGAAATCATTGGTTTTAGAAGCTCCGCATTCGAATGCGGTATCGCCGGCTTACGGGTCACGCAAAATGAACTCGTTCATTTTTCTACAGAAAATTAAGTGTGAATGTAAATATATTGCGATAACGTTCTTCAAAATCAACATTAATCTTTATGTAAACAACATAATTGAGTATCATATTAAGTGTTGAATCCCAAATACATAAATGATGAATTCGTAAAGCTCGACATATTTGAAAATGCATACTTTTAAAGAATCACCAAGACGACCTGAAAAAATGCGTTACGCGTCGCCGAAGACGAAACGTATACAATCAATGCAAAGACGATATCGGCTGCGTTTTTAGGCCAACCTTTGCGACATAACATGTGTATTACATTCAACAGCGTATTGAAAGCAGTATATTATAATTAGACTCACTTTCAAATGATCGATATAAAACGTTTAATAGCACATAAATCAGACCAATTTATTTTAATGATAAGACCTAAAGGAACCGTTATTTTGTCAGAATTGTTATTTCGTGTCTGAATATAATACTCGTTACATTATTAAATGAAACAATTTCCATGTGTTCAACAAATTGTAATTGTGCCGAAATGCGAAAGAATCCTCTTAAAAGGGCATACATTTTTGCTGGAATCACAACGTCGTGACAGTAATCAATGACGTTATCACTTTTTTTACAAATGCATACTTCGAACTCGCCGATGCTCCGTTTCACATGATGTATTAACTTGGAAACACGTATACAAGTTAACAGTCAAAAACAATTACAAATTACGATACTTAAAACAGCTTTTTTCGATTCATTAATCAGTAAATTAACATTTTAACCCTGGATATTTGAGGGTTACATGCAAGAACAAGAAAACATACCTTCGTCTCCAAACCATCAACTTTCTTATTCAGAGCTTCGAAACATTCCAGACTGGAAATGTAAAGAATTAAAATGTACACAGACACTAAATTACGTAAGGCTTTAAAGGGATCTGTTTTATATATTACTCTATACTTTGCCTTTAACCATTAATCTTTATTATACACATGTAAACATTATAAATTAAATATTACACAATAATTACAAAATATATAGTTATTTTTAAACGTGCGACAAATAGCCAGTACATTTCACTTGACACGCACACATTTTTGGTGCGACCGACATAATGTGAATATAACATACATCAAAATAAATAATGCGTTAACGTGGTGTAAAACATATAGGCAATGTTATTCCAACTATGTATGCCTCTTCATACACACAAGTCTCAAATTAAAATCTTAAGAGTACTAAAATATTGAAAAGAGAAGAAACTCATTTTATGATGCGAACCCCATGATCTTTGAATGCAATCTATTTAATTCTAAATCATGTCTTCATAAACATCAAGCACCATCTGAACGATGAAATCTCATAATTGCATTCTTTAGAGCAACGACTCCCCAGCGAAAATTAATTTCTAGTTTTCGTGTTTTGCACCCATTATTTAAACCGGCCGTCTTATATTCTGTTTCAAAGACATGTAACTTTTGAGATACGCTACTAAGTCTAGCAAAACTGTGGTGTAGGCCCTTTTAATTGGTCATGAACACATGTGATCTATGCGAACACATATATTACGACCATCTGGCACATGTCTTGTGTGAATGTTAAGTGTCATCCTCGTTGAGACACAGTTACTTCGACCAGATAGACACAGCACTCGGAAATGACATTAAACATCAACTCGAATCTATGGATAGTATAGACATGAGCTTGAGAATGCTCGGAGCTCCAATAGAACCCATAGTCGGAGTAAGAGAGCACAATGTACTTCTGAAACTGTCATACATTTTTATTATAAAATGTATAAGATATTGCTTGTAAAATATGTCTATGTTAAACAACCTGTAACAAGTACTTAATTTTGTAAATAGTATTCATGGAAAAAAAACGCACTGTGTATCTATCATACATTTCAATTGTATCACATGCAGATGCATATTTATAATGCACTTATATCATAATTTGTAGATAACTGTTATTATAACATGTTCAAAATCTCCATTCTGGGGGAAATAAAGAATTTGATTGATTTGATTGATCCTCAATAATAAATTGATAAACTTACCAAATTTATTAATAAATATATAATTCAGAGTGTACTGTACTATATTAGGCATGTTTATTTATGTTAAATCGTTTTCCATATTTGTTTGATCACTGCAAACATGAATTAATTATTACTTTGCAAGTGTATCCAGTCATTTGTAGTGTCTGCGGGATGTCCAAACAAACATTTTTTTGGTAAAACGTCTTTATTCACACGCAAACCATAAGAACAATCGTTAAATACTTTAATTACGATACACCCAAGATTGCATGTATTTATCCCTACATTAACCTCACTATACAAAGCAATAAGTTCCTACGTACGCTTTATTTCTGTATCCCTCCTCCTTCTCAGCCTGTAAATATATCATATTAACCATTATTAATTTTTCGCATCAATACTGTAAGATAGTGTTTATGGAGAATGATTTCACATGTTGGAAGAGACATGAACATGGACTATTTAAATAAGACACTATATTTGCTACATTTTCTACATACGTATTGCTACATTCTACACAGATTGCCTTGTTCTTTATACAATTATATGCGCCTTTGAAAACATGTTTTAGGCGTTCATTCAACCCCACCGTTCCCGATAATAATTTGATCATTTGTTGGTACTGGCAGTGATAAGATGTACATCTCCTTTAGTAAAGAATTTACTGCAGTTGACAATGCACCAGGCGCATGTGCAAAGTAAGTGCGATTGAATATATATTATGATATTAACATAGGGAGTGTATAAAAGCGGTACTGAAGGGCACTGACAAACGCGTTCCTCGTTAAATACACTTTTTTGAATCAAATTTCCACGAATCGACACACTGGCTGATTCACGACGATTGGTTCACTTAAACAAATGTTATTTCCAAACAAAGTACAATATATATATTATATATATATATTATATTATGATTTCTGCACGTAAGATATCCATCGAGGACGTACTTTATTTAACAAACAATGCATACACGTGGTTTTTGTTAATATAATTATATACAATTAAATGTATTTTCTTGATGTTCGTGATATGCGTAGTCAAGCCGAGATTTTCCGATTCTACGACTGAGATGAGACTACACAAGAATGCAATCCAATTAATTAAGATTCAGTTACAATATCAATACACAAGAATGCAATCTTATTAATTAAGATTCAGTTACAATATAAATAAATGTCCATGCTTTCAAGTTATATTATTTTTAAGTTTAAAACGTGTGTGTTGAATTCCATAATGCTCAGCCATCGTAATATCTTTACGAACAGGCTAAAACTTCACCGACTGATACCGTTTAAATATGACTAGTACAGCGGATAATTCCTATTGTTAAATGTGTGCGATAAGTAACAGTTGTGTTGAATTACGAGCTTAAATGGATCTTACGTTTGTTGCAGAATGTTTTGGGAAGTTGAACTTGATAAACAAAAATAAACATCATGATTAGTTATACATTGATTGAGCTCGAATGTTAATATTAATATTAGCTTTGTTTTATAGCACTCGGCAATACCATTTTACAAACTTATTTCCAAATTAGTATCTATATTCAAATGTTCAATAAATGACGACACTTTGCAATAGTTCAATAAAGTACTTAAATATTCAAGTACACATTGACGGTCTGTAACGCACAGTCCATTAAGTTATATATAATATTTAAACTTACTTACATTATTTTTCAAATGATCAAGCCTGAAATGGAAGTAAAATATATTAAAACGCAATAAAATCGAGTTTATATGTTTATCCAATATTGTACGTTACTTCTTAAAACTCTATATCGTAAATGTTTATATCAATATTTCAGGAGAACAACAAAGTAATATTAGGCTCCAGAAACAACCATAAAATTATGGAAGCGTATACTTTACATAACTTATAATTTCGAAAACATTAATAGACAATAATTACTTTTGCTAGGGATATGACGGCGCTTAGTGGCTTTACAACATAAACAGTTTGCTATGTGAATGAATATTTTAAAGCCTGGTCGATTTGTATCTGCTTATTTATAAATTATAACTTACGAATGAGAGATTATTCAGAAATACTAAGGTTTTCTTAACCGTACTTTGATTGTCAAGATAATAGTCTTAAAGTTCGTATCCTTTGCAAGAAACTTTCGCAAACTAAAATAACTTTCATATTCGTTTAAGCTTTTTGGGTTTCCTTACTTCTAAAAACAACGGTAACGCGCAAGCAATTCCGTCAAAACTATTATTTCTATCATAAAACATATCGAATAATTTCCAAAATGTCTCAATTTCACAACGTCATTAAAACCGTAAAAACACGTTAGTTGTGTTTTAACTTCTTAAATACTCAACGCGAATCAATAATTTATATAAAAAAATATTATTATTTTTTAAATTCCTTCAATAAATTTGGCGACCATTCCTCGCTTTCTGTCCATGTGAATTGTGTTTCTGTGATATAATAGTTCTGCGTGCTCAGGTGTGGAGTGCATGCGCAAAATGGAGCCTACCGGGTTAAAGTGAGGTTAGTTTGAACTTACGTACAAGATGGCGTCGTGTTCATGTTGTCGTGAAGGACTAACGAATATGTTCACCGGTAAGCCACTTTATATTTATATTTTGTTCAAAATAATACGCAGTTCCAGCTCAACACTGTTTTCACTTCCTCCGGTTTTTGTTTCAAGATTGTATAATTTTATATAACAAAGTTATTGAACGAAAACCGACTTAAAATATATTGTATACTCTAAGAACATAAAATACATGACCGTATACTTAGAAGAATATAAAATTCAGTGTTTTATAATATAAAATGATATGTGTACATCCAATTTCTCGAACGACACACGGAAGAACATTACAGCTTTGTGGACGGTTTTCCATTAATATTTTTTTCATCCCGGCATCTACGATCTTGAAACACAACCCGAAGGAAGCACAACCAATGTAGTGCCGAAAGGGAATTATCATTAAAAAGACATGCAAACATAAAGTGGCTTATCGGTTGAACAAATTTGCTACTCCTTTACAAAAATCATGAACCCGACGCTATCTGGAAGAAAGTTCCAACTAACCTCACTTAAACCCAGTAAGCTCCAGTTTGAGCATGCCTCCCCCCAAACACACCTCTGGTTTTATTAACGTCTACGTATACATGTATATGGTTTTTCATACGTATATATGCGCTTTTCAGGCCTTGGAAATAAATCTACTATACAGAAAACTACACATTTTCAAACCAGGGATACAACTTTACCGTACGCTGCTCATCTATCTATCTATCTATCTATCTATCTATCTATCTATCTATCTATCTATCTATCTATCTATCTATCTATCTATCTATCTATCTATCTATCTATCTATCTATCTATCTATCTATCTATCTATCTATCTATCTATCTATCTATCTATCTATCTATCTATCTATCTATCTATCTATCTATCTATCTATCTATCTATCTATCTATCTATCTATCTATCTATCTATCTATCTATCTATCTATCTATCTATCTATCTATCCATCCATCCATCCATCCATCCATCCATCCATCCATCCATCCATCCATCCATCCATCCATCCATCCATCCATCCATCCATCCATACATCCATCCATCCATCCATCCATCCATCCATCCATCCATCCATCTATCTATCTATCTATCTATCTATCTATCTATCTATCTATCTATCTATCTATCTATCTATCTATCTATATATCTATCTATACTGTCTAACTCCCCTTGCGGGTATTAATGACAGGTCATTAGACACCTGCTTTAACGCAGAGCTAATTTATCTGCGATGCTGACTATGCATACTGCACTTAATCATTGGAAAAGAGCAATGTGTTAATATTCAAATGCAAATTATACGCTTCCATAAGTGACATCTTACTTTTCATTTGCCGTTTCTATCGAATTGTCACTGTCTGTTTCTTTCCTATTCAGATATCTGCGCTGTGCCTCTTTCATACAATCTATCCTCCACTCATCGTAAGGACTATCTGTATACATATTTAACTTCTAACTTTAAAACGAACGAACTGTTTACATATCACAACATCATTATCATTTTATCGTGATTAAACTTTTGAGTAAAATAAAAACAAAGAGCACAAATAATGTGTTATTAACTACTTTAAATTATTTTAACAATAATTGCGTTTTTAAAACAATATCAAGTTGTGGTGGTGTGTGGGGTGGGGGCGTTAAATGTTTAATTAATATTATTGTTTATATAAATTAACATTCAAAATTGAAGTGCATACTGTTAGATTTGCATTGATAGCAGTATTAGACGTCAGTAAGGTAAAATTCAATGTTTAATTACTCTTTTTTCAAGCTCAAATCAAAGATTCGTTTTGAGGTATTCATTAATTTTATCTCCAGTTTCTGTTAGATAAATTGTATAATGTTCTCAATTTAGTTATTGTCTTGATTTAATAATAGTTGCATAGTTCTAAAACAATAGGCTGTTTGTCTCCACGGAGAAAAGTGGACCTCAAGTGTTGTTAACTTTACAATAGTTACGAGTCGAGTCTTATGTTTACCGAAAGCATTTTCTGTACAATTGATTTTATCGAAAGTCTAAGGCCTATTATGACACACTCGAGCATTATGTTTAAAAATCATTCCGGAAAATTGAACAGTGTAATGTTAAAACGCGCTCTATTAAATTATAGGGAAATAAATGTTCAATGTTATATATACATGTATAAAACATGAACTATTATATGCTGATATTAAATATATAATATTATTAAAACTGAACGTTTACATTCGTGAAATGTTTAAATTTAGCGGAGTCTCTTAGAACGTAACATTCACTTGTGTATATTTTAAAATGACGCAATATTGTTTCTTTTATTGTCTTAAAGAATTTTTCGTCATGGGCTCTATTATTTAAATTTACTTGACGCCATCTTGATTTGTTTCGGTTAGAGTACCTTTCTTGAATGTTTCATGCGCTTTAACCAATTTATGCCTAGTGGACTATTCCATCCTTCTTAATTGGATTAATGTATTTCCAAAATTAGGGATGTCTAGTATATTTATATTTAGAATATTTCTTACAGAAATTCCTTTAAGCAAACAGCGCAGAACCTGATGAGACGCCGCGTCACGCGGCGTCTCATCTGGATCTACGCTGTTTGCCAAGGCCTTTTTTTAGACGTTAGGCATAAATGGGTTAAAACTCATAATAATAACATTCTGCAAGAGGCGTGAAGCGTGTTAGTGTTCCTAAAAGATATGATGGAGAAATGGCCATGAATATGCCCTACGGCTTGCGTAGTTTTTTTTAAATAACATAAATAATTAGCAAACATTATATTTTTTATTAAAAAGCATTTTCTGTCATTCAACACATACATAAACAAAACTAAGCACTGCAGATCCACTAAGCCACAATCCGTTGTTTTAAAACATTTCATAACTAAATCGAGTTTGGCACGTTTGTTTGAGCCTTCATTGAACAAGATATTCCTGTTTGTGTGGTGCGATAAATAATAACCCGACTTACCAAACTGATATCAGAGATGATGACAAAACATGCACTCGATATACATGGTAAATGTGTGTTTGTAGTTATACTTTGTTAGCGTCATATAAACAATAATATTCGGCGATGAATACCGGATTTCACTTTTAATTACCCATATTTTAAAATATCTATGCCAGTTGGTTGTTTACTAACCATTTTACTTAATTCTTATACTTTGTATATTATATAGTGTTCACATACATCAAAGTGATATAAAGGTGTACATAAATGTTAATTCCACAAACAATACAAACACTTAGTGCTTACGAGGGAACTTATATTGATGACGTCGCTAAAAAAATCACCGGAAACAAGTGTTATGCGGCCACAGAGAGTGATTATCAGTGGTGATTAATGGTTAAAAAACTTACTAAGAGTTATCAAAAAGTTTTGTTTTAATCTCTTCTCTCACTTGTTAGGCAATGCTTTTATTTCCCATAATTTCACGACTATTTGTCTACGAATTTTATCAACGGTTGGTACAAAAGAATATCCATATTTCGTGAATGTTTACTAGAATGTTATTATATTAAACCACGAAGTACATTAACCGAGCAGTGTCAAAAAATAAAACACCAATATCACTAACATGATTTAATTGTGTTAAATCGTATTATTATTCAAGCGGCAAGTACTCTATGAAAACTCACTGGGGCGAAAGGACAGGAATATGCCCGTGTTAAACATCTAAGGATACTGCATTTACAGCTTGTAGCGAATTCGTATTAACAGTTGAAGTGATGACAGAAAAATATGCAATTAATTAGACAATGTCATAAATGTATATTAAATCAAACGGCAATACATCTCTTAAACATTATTTAGGGAAACAACTGAAACTATACGCGCATGTCAACCTAATAGAGATGCTGGAGTTACATAGAATTATCATCATACGTATTCGACATCGAACGCGGAAAGTCATTATTATTGAAAATGAATTAACTGCCGAAAAAATCAACGGGGTGGAACGCCCTTTCAAAACGAAAATACATTAGCAAGTGCCTTAATAATTATCACCGGGAAATATCTCCAAAAATGCATGTGAACGGAAAGACCTGACAACTATGCACACGTATACCAAATAGGGATGCTGCATATTAAAGTTTTTTCCACTTCGGATGATGAGTGTATTTGATCTCGCTCGGATTCGAGTAGTAACATAGTAATAATCAAACAGCAATTACTCTCTGAATAATCTTTGGACAATAGCGACTTGAACATTATGCACATGTCCACACTATATGGATGCTGCATGTCAAGTGTTTTCTTATTCCGATCATTAGCGTCTTAGATCCCGCTCGTAAACGAAACACGAAACAAATGACGGACCGAAATACTGATAATCGGATGGGCGGACCTAGAGAAGGGCGGAAGTGAGTATCAGTTAATTTTTTTCAGACCCAAGCAATATAAATTCTTCAAAATTATCATTCGAATTTAAGGACAAAGTGGCGATAATATGCTCACCCTTTCGGTAGCATAAACATTCACAACATTACGCAAATTGATGATAATTAAATTCATTAATATACGCAATGATCACAACTTAAGTATCCAGGTTGCTAAGTGTTTCGCATTTAAATCTATAGATTTAATCTAAATTTGTGAAAATCAAATTCTGTAATATGTCGTGAAGGCCGTTGAACTCTTTATCCGGTGAAAACATGGGTACGTTGAAGTTCCCGTATATTGTGAAATGCGTTTGGGCGTTTTATACAACAAGCTCAATATGTACACACCTTGGTAAATACTTTTGCGATTTGGAAATCATCATTGATTGAACAGTAATGAGTGTGCTGCACGTGCGCTTCGAGTTGATGATCGAAACAAACAACGCGCATTGAAGTATTTTGAATTACAAACTTGTCTTTGACCGTATAGTTTAAAATAACAGTAAGTAGCTATATGTATGTTACATCATTTAATAGGTACTTACGGAAAGGATCATCTAAGGGCTTTAGTGTACACTTATGTAGACACCATTGGAAAAGCTTGTATATGTGCCAAAATACATTCACAGGAGGGCATAGTACGGGCCGTAGTGCGTATTCCTTGACGATAACGTATCTCTGGAAACACCAAATCTTGTCTGAATGCTCATGGATTCTAGTAAATGTGTAACTGAAAAAAACAACACACAATCAATTTAATTACTATTTATTTCATTAACTCAAGATCGGAAATCGACGTACTACTGCGAACATTTTTATTTAATTATGATTATTCAATTATTAACATATCATGACACAACATGCTTTTTGAGCTATTCAAATATAAATAAATCAAATATCACTTATCTATTCAATTTAGTGTAAGTTCTTTGAAGTATTTCTTAATACCTAAACATTGCAATCAGAAGGTTGAGAAGCAGGATATTTGAAAACAACAGGTAAATTCCCATCATGAAGGGACCTACAATCCTGCCAGTCTCGGTTAGGCAGCGTTCACTTGTTCCGTTCGTCCATAAGCTAGAGTCATTTGTACAATCCGTTGAATCTTTTAGAAAAAAATGTTTATTAATCGTTATGGCTGGAAGTTTGCACTGATCATGTTTAACTATCAAATCCAAGAGTGATTGATTTATGATATGTATGATAAATAATTTTATAGGATACCTAAACTGACGATGAGTATTATTAGTATTATTGTTATTTAAATTATTAGTATAATTATTATCGTTTTTCTTCTTCTTCTTCTTAGCACTATTAATATCATCATTATTATTATTAATATTATTATTATTATTATTATTTGCGTATATCAAATATAAAAGGCATTTATCAGCATCTATCTACATATTTGGTTGTTTTAATCTAAATAAAATGCACAATCATCTGTATGTAAGGAATTGATGCACTCACGTCGAATTTAAGTTTGTTACATAGAGGCGACTTTTCTTTTAATTAATAAGTACCTTCCATATCTTCTAGAAAGAGTTCCCCATAAAGATTCCAGTAAGGCTTCCTTATTATTTGTATAGCAGTTTCCCAAGTTACAGGAGAATCGGCGTAGAGAATGGAGTACGACGCAATGGCGTAAGCCAATACAATCACAGCCATAATAACCAAGAAATACAACAGGTCTTGTACCTAAAATTCAACAATGATATAACTGAGGGAAATCGCACACTGATTTGTCTAGTTCATCATGCATTTAAGACATAACAATATAAAATTACACCACGAGAACAAAAGCTATTGAATTTTCTACAGCAAGTTTAAGTGTTGCATATCTCGGACAAAACGATGCAACATTGGTGCACAAATAACTGTTTTATTTCACTTAAATGGGTTGCGAATACGAGTGAAAGATTATAAAGTTCATATCACCCTAGGTCGAGTGAATTGATAAGGTTTTATAACGTCACCCGGAATTATTTCCAAGTTGTTTGAACATGTTTATAAATCAATATACGATAGGTAAACAGAATCATAGTATGATCAAAATTCGATATGTTTAACAAAAGAACAATATCCTTAAAAACAATATAATGTTATACTTAAGTAATATCGATTAATAATCGAGAGCACTAGATATTAGATCAAATAACGTTATATAAATGGTGTCATTATGCTCGACCTGCTATAATATGTTAAGTTTTCGTAAAAAAGCAGCACATGCAAACAAATAACATTTGTTAATGCAGTTTCAGATGGTATTATCATTTCATCTGTCGTCAAATACAATGAATATTTTCGTTGTATGGCTCCGCAACTCATGAACATGCGTTTAAGATGACATCAGAGAAGATAATTATACCTTCTTTTACCTGACAAAACGCAAACACATCGGCGTCGTTTCAAATTTCCTTACATATTATTGCATTTTCTGTTCGATTCGGGAAGCATACATAAGATACCAATTTTGCGGCTATGTATCATGTTAAATGTTGACAAATTATTCTTGTTCATAAATTGTTTTCATTAAAAAAAGACAAAATACAACTTCCCATAAGTATACCACCGGTTATTCTATGAATTTTGATTTTTTTTTTGCTTTCGTAATAATTTCATATATCACACATTAATTGTTTTTAAAGAACTCTTATCGACAATATTTCTCTAACGAAATAATTTAAATTGATTTGAGATCTTTAGATTAAAAGCGTGTATAATGTAATCAAATTATCGACCTTTATTTAATATTGCTACATGTTATATGTATTCAGCAATTTAAAAAATAATACACTCACCATCCCTCGAATTATAATTAGTTTAGGGCCAAGTATTTTCTGAACAGAGAATATGTGAACGAGTCTGAAGAAGAACACAACAAAATCGACAGCAAGCACGACTCTTGGCCAATCAACCGACGTGCCTCGAAATTGTATGAATCGCAGACCGAACCCTAGTAAAAACATGACGATCGTTAATAAATCGATGCGGTTCCATCCTTCCAAAAAGTAATTCTTCAAATTTCTGATTCGCTGTACACATGGAATAGCCTTCTTATAACCAGACATCTGACACGTTTGATGCATCTACAACAAACAATAGCAGACTCATTCATCGTTTATGACTATGTTTGATCACCGGGGAAAATCAAGTCGCCATATTGTTTTCAAAACAGGCGTTTATGAAAATGTTAAAATCCATTTAAAACAAATAGGACGATTGTAAGTACAAACGTCTTCCTGTTTGGTTTCGTGATACTCGCAATTTTAACAAGGGCATACAAATACGTGTTAACATACTTGAAATTTAAATGATTTATTAATACATAAGATCAACAAACATAACATCCGTTTAGTTTTGTTTTTGTTTGCGATAGTACAACGTATTTAAATTAAACATATACATGCATTTCTTACTGTTTTAAGAACATAAGCTTTAAGTAGTTACAAATACAGAACCAACTTTGGTGAAACTTTGCATGCATAAAAAGGCAATATGGGGATTAAGTACGGCCTTTTATTTTGAACCTAATGTGAATGATCAGGTCACGGTTGCTAAAAATAGAAACAAAAACTCACACAAAAAATAATACGATAACTAAAAAATACTAAGGGGGCTTTGATGAAATTTTGTGCACATATAAAGTTCATAATGCAGATTATGCAGTGCCAAATTTCTAACCTTAGTTGAAAGGTGAGCTCACTGTTACTTAAAAATAAATAAAGACATTCACACAATAGAACTCCTGCAATTACTGAAAAAGTACTGAAGGTACTGAAATAAAACGTTCTATTGAAATTTTCTTTCCAATCATTCGTTTAAGTACTTACATATTTTTGGAACAAATTCATCTAATACCTTTTTTAGAATTAGTGACCTTAGGCAAGCCTTCAGCATTTTAAAAAAATAAATCAATCATTGAATCCTCTCCATCCCGTTTAATAAGCATTTCCGGATGCCCGAGTTTTAGCCCTGACCCAGCAATATTTTTCAGCAGTAGGCCTTTGCATTACACCACATGAAATGAGTGTGATCAAGTTCGGATAGTTCGGGCCTTTAGCACTGTTGAAAGCCATGTTATTTGACACAACAAATGGGAAACAGCTGTAGGTCATTAGATCTTTTGACGACAAATTCACAAATTGGAACAACTTTCTAAGTGCTTCCACACATGCCATACCATCGTGTGCATTATATGTAACACCAAGCAATTGTCAACTAAATCAACTTGCTTCAAGGATTTCGTTGGATACAATTGTCCTAATATTGACAGAAAATCGATAAAAGCACAGTTATACAAAATATTAAACCTTCGACCTATTTTCCACGATTTCGTCGATGAGGACGCTGGTGTGCTATCAATATTTTGTTAAGCCCAAAATATGAATGATCATTAAGTATTTTTTTTCACTTTTTTACACCTTGTTTTTTACTCTAAACAGTCCTTTTTTGGTTACGATTCATGATTGTTTGTTTTTTATTTTGTCGCGAAAATATATTACTTTCTGTTATTTTTTACACCATTTTTTAAGAACAATATATTTTGACGTCGTTATATATTGCAATATGCATATCATATATGCACTTTATTTTAGAATGATATAAAACATGAATTTATTTAAGAATACTATTTTGTAAATAATAAACATAACACAATTTTCATCTCACGACTTCAGATACGATATTTACCGCAATTAGCCGATGTCAACCGATCTTCCAAAAAACTCATGGGAATGAATAAAGTTGTACTTCCTTAAAATTTAACGGATTATTGTTTAGGGTGATTAGGTTTTATATGTGTTTGTTTAACATATTTTGCATTATTTTAAAAAATCGGCCACTGTAGTGCGATTAAGCGAAAATTAATTCATCCAAAAATGTACAGAAACATAAAATCCCAATCCATTTGGAAACGTGAGGACCCTTATAAGTTGTGGCATCGTAGAATTCGTAAAAGCAGATCGATGTATTTTTCCAGTGTGACGAGCACATTTCCAGCCAATTAAATCGCTCATTGCATAAAACGATTGCTTTAAACATGTACAAGTTAATGCATACACAAATACATCGGCTTCTACATGTAGCTGATCTAATAGATAAATTTGCATCTTTCAAAAAGAGATGGAGCCAATGCCAATGAGGTGGAGTTATGCGTAGGAGGTGACGCCATTGCACATTTATAGATAGTTTAAAGTTACATATTTTATGTAATGGTTTCTATTTTGTTTACATGGCTTAAGTCATTTTTGAAAAAAAGACAACTTCATCACATTTAAGTCGCGTGCGTGTTTTAATAGAAAATGTAGATTTATAATCATGTCATGACGAATTTAATCGTCCGTCTTTGTAAGATAAGAACATTAAACATGTTTAATACAAAAAAGTTGACGAAAAAAGACCGAGCTATTTTCATTGTTTGGAGTTGATAGGTGGATAAACAACACTTATGAGCCTTATTAAGATTCGTTCATATTGGCCTTTTACTTAATAGTACTTTACGCATTTTGTTTAAGGGACACACATCATCGTTTCAAGGTAAAGTATTATCTTATATTTATTTCGTGAATTGTCATACTGTATGCCCAAATTGCTGTCGATTGACTAATTTGATGATGTTGAGCATTTAGTTGTTGGTTATATCGAGTATTACAAATAAGATAACTTGAGACCTTCCGTAGCTCACGCATCTATAACCATTTAGACATTTAGTTCAAGAGGCTTTCTGATAAATGACTTATTTAAATCAATTTTGATAAATTAATTTATAGTTGAGATACAAATGCAAAATAATTGGTATATATCGTAGCATATGTTTTACTCATGTTGGTGACTTCTTAATTGAATTGATATTTAAATATTAAAAAAAAAAAATTGTCTTAATTTTTAAAGAACGCCTTTATGTTCTGTACATATTTGGGCCTTTGTGCGTTGAAAACTACAGTAATATAACAAATAACATTATTTTTCAAATGTATGTCATGTGATGAATGATGATGTAATTGCGATTCGACTGTTAATTGATACATTATGCAGTGTCGAAACCTCCTATCATAAGCGCCATCTCCATAGCATTGGCTCCATCTCTTTGGTAAATTTATCTATGACCTCGGCAAGAAACACACATGTTTGTGCATGCAGCATCTAATATATGTTGTACGCAATCGTTTGATCTGTTTACCGATTATATCGGGTGGAAATGTGCTCGTCACACAGAACAAACTCATTTATATGCTTTTTAAAAACTCCACCATGCCACAACTTATAAAGGTTCTCACGTTCTTAAATGGTTTGAGAATGTATGTTTCTGTAAATTTGTTGATGAATTAATCTTTGCTTAATTGCACTAGATAAAAAGATTTCAAAAATATTGCGATATATAATGAACAAGCGTATACAACCTAATCATCCTGTACAATTATTCATGAAATCCGGGCCGTAGCGCCACCTCGGATAAACGGCCGTGATAGCGTATGCCACATCGAGCCTTTGCTACAGTTTGTCCACTGCTAATAACACCTTGAACCTATGTAACAGTCCGTCCATAGAACGTGCCACGTTGAGGTTGTGTACCTGTCCGTACATAGCGAATGCAATTTTTAGCCTGTGTAACATTCCGTCCATAGCGGATGCCACCTTGAGGCTGTGTAACAGTCCGTCCATAGCGTGTGTCACCTTGAACCTGTGTTACAGTCCATCCATTGCGTATGCCACTTTGACCTGTGAAATTGTCAGTCCATAGCGCATGCCACCTTTAGCCTGTGTAACAGTCTGTCCATAGCATATGCCATCTTTAACCTGTGTAACAGTTCGTCCATAGTGCATGCCACTTTGAGCCTGTGTTAACAGTCCGTAAATTGGTTATGCCACCCTGGGCCCGGTGACAGTCCGTTCATAGCGTATGCCACATTTAGCGTATGTAGCAGTCCGTCCAGAATATATGCAATTTTGAGCATGTGTGACAGTCCGTCCATAGCGCATGCCACATTGAGCCTGTGTAACAGTCCGTCCATAGCGTTTGCCACCCTTAGCCGGCGTAAAAGTCCGTCCATAGCGTATGCAACCGTGATCCTGTGTAACAGTTCGTCCATAGCGTATGCCATTTTGAGGGTGCATAATAGTCCGTCCATAGCTTATGACACACCGAGCATGTTGATCTTAAATAATGCCACCACAAATCTTTGTAAGAGTCCATCCACAGCGCATGCAGCCCAAAGCCTGTGTAATAGTCCATCCATGTGTTACACGTATAAGTTTTACTACCCGATATAGGATGACATCTTTATCATGTTTGACACCAGGGAAAAGGCAATTGTGTTGCAATACCACTGTGCGTTTTCATTGTTTTCTTCTCAGCCAAGTAAAAATACGAAGCCTAATAACGATACGATGTTCGAGTATTTATGAAGAGATGTCATAACAGAGCGTATGCATATGTTTCGTTTTTATTTGTGAGCGAAGCTCACAAATCATGTAGACGCAATTTTGCAAATCAGTATGGCTTAGCTACGGTAGGAGCCGTAACCCATGACTGCCTGTGTGGATAACTGCAGTAAAATTTAGCAGACGACAAATGCTTAAAGCGTTTGCTCTAACCACCTTATCTGCCTCTTCTTACTGGTACTCTACATAGTGTGTATTTAACAGCTTGTAAGACAACGTTGGCCTGTTTAGTGTTTATCATTGAAACCTGTACAGATTGGCTGCTTTCAGGGAAAACGGGGCTTAATGCATGTCAAATAAGATTAGCCTGTGCACAATGATTAGCTGTATCAATGATTTAAAAAAACAATGATGTATCAATGATTTAAAAAAAACAACACAAATCTCAACCTGTGCTTTAAGACACACTCTTTATAAATTTGAATCAGTTGTGGTCATTTCAAACTTGCGAAATAAAAAGCTATAACATAATTCTAATCTAAGATTATACAACAGCGAACAAATTCAGTGCCTTCAGCGCTTTGATTTAATAAGCATATGTTTACTGTGTAAAAAATAAACATTATCAATAAATACCTCATATAATAGTTTTAGAGGAGAATGTTGTATCTTTTTAAGTCATCGGAGGTTATTATTTATGTATGATTATTGCTTTCGTTTTGCTCTGCAGTGAAATTAATCAAGTCGTGTTCATGTATGTGAGATAGATAATAGAAATAAAAAACGAATACAAGATGAACATAAGTTTCTTATACATTTTGTGTGTTTTTTTTTTGTCAAATAAAAACTAAAGTGTGAAATCAGTAAACATAATTTATTTAGAGTGTAATAAATTGTACGTACTATCACGTTGAATTATACATTAAAAAATAAAATTTATACAAGTGTCTTGAAACGATTTGTTGTAATAATGATTATAACTTAAGACTATTTTTAATCGCACTATATACACGTATGTTGATACAGCATTGTTTAAGTGTGCTACAAGAATAACAGCAACGTATGTATTTATTACTTATATTAGATTATTATTATTATGAGTGTATTTAAGTTAATTGTTTACATATCATATTTGCTTTGTTAAAACTGTTGCATAGTCTTAATGATAATGTCTATGAATTACCTGTCTGATTTCTTCAACCAATATGGTCAGTACCCATGCCATTAACACTAATTCCTTGGTCGATACAGTTTTTGGAAGATCAAACAGCAGCACGTACGCGAACAGGATCAGAAACACCAAATACGAGACCTGTTGGTAAACAAAACAAAAACCATACATTACTCGCTTATATGTCTTCATTGTAAATACGATATATGCGAGTTGTATCGATACAACGACGCCTTATCGCATCAAGTATATGGATGTAGATATTTAAACGTTGGACAATGGGTCAATTATTCAAGCAGACAACAAGGTTCTTTAGCAATGTAGGTTTAAGCGATAACCGTAAAGATGTAAGAGAAGAGATCTTCGTCAATACGAGCTATGTAAATGAGTATATTAAAGAATCGAATGATAAAAAACTATGAACAAAGAATACGTTTTAAAATCAGCAACAAAGTTACATCAGCTACAATTTCTGGGCTAGTAAAGATGATCACCCTTTTTAAAAATTGTATATGGCAATAACATGAATCTTCGTTTCCTTAAGTTGATCAAAGTACTGGCAGTACTGGTGTGATGCTTTTGATGAGGATAGATATAAAAACATCAATTTAAGTTTATCTACATCACCACATTTGTGTATGTGGGTACACAAATTTGGGTACGAAAAAGAATTTGGTAACGAAAAAAATTGGGTACGAAAAAAAATTGGGTAGGAAAAAAAAATTGGGTACACAAACATTTGGGTACGAACAAAAAATTTGGGTACGAACACAAATTTGAGTGTAAAAAAAATTGGGTTCGAAAAAAATTGGGTACGAAACATTTTGGGTACGAAAAAAAAGTGGGGGTACGGGAAAGTAGTACCCGTGGGAAACTTGACCCATTCAGCGAAACTGAGAGGCGGGTTTAATTCTCGATCAAATCTAAAAATGACTACATTTGGGTTTTTCCAGCGTCAGAGCCTTTGAAGGCAGTTTCGGGTCTGGTTCCTGTCGATAAATTTGAAAGAGGACGGGAACCAAGCTGCTTTTACCTTTATCAATGATAATCAGTGAGGTATGTCGAATAATTTTTTTAGCTCACTCAATCGAACTGGCTCGGTCTTTTACATAGGTCGCCATTGTGAATAATTTGTTCATGGTATGATAGCTTAGACGAGCTGCTTCGCTGAAGCAGTGTCGTCAAAAATGACCGCACAGTGCGTTACAGAATATATAAAGAAACATGGTTCGGGTAAGTCTCCATAGCATTGATTTCAACAATAATTAACTAATTTAAAAGTGTTTGCATTCAGTTTTTTTGTTGCATAATACTCTTTAAATTACGCACACAAAATATCCCGTATACACACGATGATTTGCTTATCATTATAAAAGCGCTATTGCCAACAGGCATGTTTGGATTTCATTCCGGCCGTATTTAAAACACTAAATTAAATGATGCATTCGATTTAAAATTGCCGGAAAATAAGCGTGCGGTTTGTATATAACTGATACATCAATGGTCGCAAATATTGTTTATGCTAGACGGTTAATTCGTCAATTATAACGTAGTCGATTCAAGCTTGCTCGAGCAAACCTATAAGGTTTTATTATTTCATTTCAGCTTAGTGATAATTGATTTAAGTAAAACTATTGTTGGCAAAGTTTTGAAACAAAAGCCCAAAACATTACGTAAATAACCATGTCGTCCTATTACATTATCGAAAATAAGTTATACAATTCAGTAAAATTGTAACGTATCTTTGAGGATGAAGTAACTAGAGCACACATTTCCTACATCAGCGTTGTGATCAATTTGTGGTCATATAAAGTCATATTAATGATACTAATGACATCAAAATTCACTAAATGTAATTACGCTCGATCAAGATTGTATAATTTGATAAATTCATGGTACATACGCATTTAATAAAACCTCTTTTTGTTATTTTGATATTATCCACCACTCGCAAAAAAGATGTATATGACTAATCATGAAATAATGATAAGATCATGCACTGCACTAAACAACTATCCTCCATATAAATATGCATATGTATGTACTTCAAAAACAAAGGTTAATATCATGACTTAGTAATAAATTATCAAATTAATCAACCCGTTTACATATTCGATATTTTGCAATCTGTGTAAAAGCAAACGACGAAGGAAACCAAACAATATATTTCAATATTAATAAATTGACTTCTTCCAAAGAATATCAAAAGCAACAACATTTCATTTCTTTTAAAAATAAAACAGTGATGTATGATATTGAAACAATTAAATTTTCCAACCGGACGATTAATTACGATTTGAAACATTTAATTGTTAACTCATTATTAACATTGAGTTAAACGCTATAAAAAAATTATTACACAGTGCATACTTTTGATTATAATATCACTTCATGAAAGGAACAATATAGAGCAAATGACCCGAATGGATTATTTAAATAGACCACGGCAATATATATTGAATGTATTATATAGGATCCAAATCATCAACTGTGTATGTAACTGAACTGGAATGTTCTACATTACGTACATTTTGCGACTGTTAATCGAACTTGATAACACAGGTTCTCTATTTTTTGTTATTTCAAAAATGTAATTGCTTTTCTTATCGACGTTGAAATCTCTCTAATAATGCGCACAGTTTTAAGTGTTAGCAAGGGCGCTCTTCAATACATCAAAATCAGGACAACATCAATTGCATGTATCAAGCAATAAGAGGACATTTTTCAGAAAATTCAAATATTCCTTCTGTACGTTCGCACAGAGGTCTCGGTAATAGTGTATTTATTCCACCATCGCAAGCTCATTATATGACCATGAAATCCTACTTCAAAGTCACTTTACTTAGCAGTAAATTCTCAGTTTCACATGATTATTTGGTGTTTCTATTTGTGCTTGCATTTTACATGATGTGCATTATTCTCAATTCTGCGTTGAATGTAGTCGCAAAAAATTCCTATTGTAGAGTTGATGTGACTGTAACTGATTTTGGACTGCTTCGTTTGCTCAAATATGCATAGACCAGTCAATTTTGAGACGATACAGCCGCAATATCGAAATGAATCGTAACCTATAAGTCCGCTGACAGAAAATTTGCAAATTGATCGTAATCGTTAACCTTTGTGTGTACAATTAAGACGCACACGTGCAAATGCCGTCTGTCTGTTAATACACATATATACATATATAGATATATATATATATATATATATATATATGTATATATATACGCATTTTATCTCACAGGCTACACTGTGTCTATTTTTTTAACCAGATGATTCATAACATACCACATTGTAGGCGAATTTGGTTTTTGGAGCCTGCATTTTGTTCCAAAAGAATTTGATCCAGGTTAGGGCTGAATACACAATCTGAAACAGGATGAAACGAAATTTGTTCAACTTAGAAGATAGATTGCGAATAAGCAACGTAACGATTGATCAATTAAAGTTAGAGAGTGAAATAACGTTATTTTGTTTTAAAGAAAACAACCACTCAGATCACCCCTTTGTTTAAAACAAAATAATCTTCAGAGTACATGGTGAATAAAAAGGTTTTATGTGTATTTGAACGTATGCTATGTATCGGCTTTGTTGCAAGCCGCATGAATTCTGTATTCATGTCTGCATATATTGTTTGTAAATCAAATTTTGAGAAAAACGAGTAGAAGCATGTCGTTTCGATCGTGAAATTTCATACATAATCATCATTCATCTAAATTTACAGTTATAATTAATTGCATTTATTGCAATATATTTGGGTATTGTTACACAGTCCCTAATACTTATCGTTTGCCTATAGAAATAGCAAAGCAAATTTTTGGTATACATGCGTGGTATGTAAAAAATTGAATTAAGGTCTCATGCATTGCTTTGACGATTATAAAGGCGACATTTAAATATAAAGTTAACATGTAGCATGTATGCTGGCCTAAAAGGCTATGATGAGTAACCGTATTGTCATTAAACTATCCTAATTGAATTGTATATATAAATATATATACAGCTTTAACATACGCAAAGAAGTAAGATAGGTATAGCATATACGTACATAATGTACCTAAATATATTCCGTTTAACAAATCAAACACGATTAGATGATATTCAAAACGTGATACAATGAAAAATGTGTTTACATATTTTGGATTTATTTCGAATTAATGAATTAAAACATTATCTGTATGAAGTAAATTACTTTGCTTAACTTATAATCCATACCGTTGTTTTCCCATTCCAGACATCTCCAACTAGATTGCGACATGCTTGTTGGGCCAGGAACTCCATGTTCCTCGATTCAACAGCCAAATCTAGACATGATTGTGTATACCAAAAAGGCATGGTCATTTTCAGACATTCATATGTGAATTATTCACTAAACATCTGGTAGCATTCGTTAAGATAATCTATAGCCACAGTAGACCACTCGCTGTATGAAAAAGTTTATCAAATAAACAAATACGTTATGTCTAATTGATGTAAACATACATAAAATCACTATCATCAGTCCATCTTTAATGCAATCTTGGTTTTAAACATGTTGAAACAAATAATTTGCGAATACATTAATATGGTCATTGATACCTTTACAATCAAGAAGAGATTTGATATTTAGGGACATTCAACGCACATTCCGTATAATACTATGTATAAGCAAAAAGAGACAAATCACATCCGAATACTAACAGTCGTCAGGTAAAGTATTTTATTCGACATCCTTTGCACTTTTTCTTCATTAAACGCGTATGATTTCGCTAGCTGATCTTATTTTAGTTTACACTTGTTTAAGCTTAATCTGTTCGTTACTATGCATCAACGAACACAAACAAGTTTTCTTTACGGCAACACTGTCCGATCGTTGACGATATGTTCCAAATTGTTTTGTTTTATTTCGTTAACATAACAGTACATTTCAAGGACAAAGTACGTGTCAACAAACACCAGAAGTGAAGTAAACTTTATTTAAATAAGTTTATACTTTCGGTAGGTCATTTACAGATATTTACATATAAAAAACATTTGAAAAGGTATCTTGTTGCAATATATAAAAATAAAATATTATTAATAATTAGTATTTAAGATGAAATTGCTTGAAAGCATGCTGATGAGATTTATGAGCATCTTATTTCCTTATACTTTCAGCACTACTCACATCAGAAAACTACGCCAGTGAATTGCTTTTCATTTTTATCTGGCTACGAATGAAACACGTTTTTCTCTTAGTCTGTAATCGACCACTACAATCGACGCAATAAGCGACAAATCTCAAAATTATTGATTAATAAGATATAGCACGTGTATCACGCTAAGTTCGCCCATCATTTTGACTGTCTGTTAAACGTTCGTCCTGCTATTATAGAACCGTCTCATGATTATTGTAGCGAAATCATTTGTTTACAATATGACATGTACGTGACATGCTGCTTCCCACACCAAGTCATTTAAAACTCAGCGTGGAGTGTTTGGGTATGTAAGGCATTATGAACAACGATGTTCATGACAGACCAGGAGCGTCACCATTTATGACCGACTCTGTATATACTTAAGTCTCAATACATACTGAACGTTCTGACTATTGAAATCGTCACCTAGATTTAAAGTGGATTTCCTATAAAAATCTAACATAATAACTATTTGCTTTGCATTTGCTTTTATTCATTATGGATATGTGTTAAAATTATTCACTTGCGTTTTATTAATGATATTCATATGCATGCCCGGAGAACTGTTTAACTGTGGAGCAGTATAAAACCCTACCTCATAATGTTTTCCATTTCGACAATTAAAACGTTATCGTTTGTTTCCTGCTTCACCGCCTTGCATAAATTGAATGCAATGAGGGACATGAAGAGCGGATGCTGTCGATACAATAAAAGGAAATAATAAAAAACAGTGAAATATCAATGCATTACCCTATCGAGGCACATTTATTTTAAAAGTCAATGGATAGTGATATAAATGCACACATAAAAACCAAACAATTAAATAACAGACCTTGGAGCGTACTTTTTTTAACAAATTCAAATTTCTTTATATTCTAAATAACAATGCTATTTAAGTTTTTTTAATACAAATAATTGCATTTGCTGATATCTTACTCAACAAATGGAATATAAAGAGGTTGTGCATATTAACGCGGAACTTGAACGACAAGTCGAAACCGAAAAGCGACCTCAGAACACGAAATTCGCCACAATCAACATTCGTCTCAGGAATCAAGTTTGGCGTGACATAAGTTAAAAAATACATCAGTTGTACACGAAGGGCTTTTTATTTGATTGTATAAAAACCAAAACCTAACATATTGAGCTGCGATAGATCGCATGCTGGCTATAAAGTTTGTAAAGTTTCATCAATCTAGAAGCAGTAGCTGGTAAATATTTAGCTTAAGGTGCGAAACAATTAAACATATGTTTGTATACTTCTAAAAAGGACCATAATATATGCTAAAATGTCCAAAACGAACTTAAATATTGAAATGCACGCAGTTGACTAGCTACTTAATATATCTATTATTGCTATGTCAGCAATACTTTGGAATTAGCCGCAACACAAAACAACCACGGATATAGGCAAGAACCTCTTTGTAAAAGTCCTGCATAACACAGTCTAATAATTGTCTGTTAAGAATCTATATTTTAATTATTTTTTAAATGATGGTCTTTTCACGTTTTTGTTCGATAATCGATCTCGGCAATCCACTTAGATCGGTTAAACGATATTCAATCATGGCTATATATTTGAATTAGCCCGAATATCCAATGTACAGGTCACATTTAGAATCTGACTCCAATTCGCAAACATACCCAATAACTAGCTGGGTATTTGATCCCACCTTGATATTCGCTAAATTAAGAATATACAGTACACATTTTTGTATTCCTGTCTCTTAATTCACAATAGTTCGAAGGTCAAATTCCAAGCTGGGTAATAAACAGTATATACATATTTGCCAAAGTTCAAATACCCAATACAGAGCAAGGAATTCGACTTTGGCTTCGAATTCCAATCCCAATAGCTCAAAACCCATTACAATGCCAACTTAAAGGACTTGGGGTAAAACACCAAACATTGGCCACGCCATTTAATAAATCTAAATCGCCTTATAGTGTATGATTTCCGGTTAAATGCAGAATATCAAAACTAGCATCAATGAGCACTTAACAGTTGATCCGATATTTTCAGTTTAAATGTGCACATGAATATTGAATAAATACTTGCATGTACTGAATGAAGAAATGTGGTATGAATGTGGCATTTTCTTCACTCATTATAATAAACGTTTATGGTTAATCATAAGATAGGTGTGGCTGTCAGAGTGAACATTTGAAACAGAAGCGGAAGTAAAACATGTAATGACTACAATGCACGTAATATATTTACTTGTGTCAAACTTTCTGTGTCATATTGTTTTCGATTGTTTTAATGATAACACTTAGCAATAAATAAATAAAAAAATATATGCACAAACAGGTCAATGTGTATGATGAGCTCGTTCAAATTGGGCCTGTTAATGCAAAATAATAATCGTACTAAAATCTAAAGTATACATAACCACAGGAAAAATTAAACACCAGGTAAATCACAAGGCAATCCGATGCATTGGTTTATATCCTTCATTACATCACGAGGTATTGTTATTTTAAAAGTAATACTTATAATGTAATAAACCCGTTCATTTAACAATTTAAAAGGTACATTTTTTAATGTAGAGTACGTTGGTTCCTCTTTTCTAGTTCCTTATTTATTTTTCGAATAAGATTTAGGAACAGTTCCGTATTGCTTATTCAAGCTAAACATATTTGATATAGAGTTTTAAAGAAACATAATGCATACAATGTCTTGAGTAAATCACAATAAAATAACTCGAATATATGTACTTTATGTCTAACGTTACATTTTCATGTTTCGTCTTCGCGCTTGCATAGGATTTCTTGTTGAAACCGAACCGGCATTTTCTAATACGAATACTAACTTCACATTCAAAACCTAAAGAATACATTTATACCACTACTTAACATTTATGTGATATACATGTGAAATCCAGTACATTTGAACATGTTTGTTTTTATTAACAAGCCAGTTCCACTTTCGCGGCTGAATAAGGAAAAAAGAAACAGTTCCTTATTCCTTATTGAAGCAAAATAAGAAACTGGCAGTTTCTTAAAACGTCCATGACATTGATCCAAAGTGAACCATATATAAATAAGGAACTGGTCCCTTATTCCTTATTCAAATCGAATAAGGAACTGAAATAATCGTTCAATAAATTATATATCAAAATGAACCAACGAGAGAAATAAATCAACGAAAAGTATACTAAATGTAGGTCGGTTATACAGAATATGAAAGGCAGTACATTTCTACTTTGTTTAATTAATTAATAACATAGTTCCTTATTTAGTTTGAATAACGAATAAGGAACTGGTTCCTTATTCCTTATTTAAATCGAATAAGGAACTGGCATTGTCTTACTTAACGAATAAATTAATATGAACAAGAATGCCAAACTGTCACAAGATTCGCCCATTCGAAGACACCATGCTAAATGCTTGAGATGCACAAATTTGGTGAAGAGCGGATGAAAACTACTTAAATTAGAGAGCGGAGACCATGCTAAATCCTTGAAATGCACTAAGTGACCCTGGGACCTAGTTTTTGACCCGTCGTGACCCATATTCAATCTTTCACCAAGATATTGTCCAGAGACACCTTCTTACGAAGTTTGGTGAAGATCGAATTAAAGTTGTTTGAATTAGAGAAACTGCTGTGGACGCCGCCCGCCGCCCGCCAAGGGTGATATTATAATACGTCCAGTTTTGAAGAACGGCCGTATAATAAAGATACGCGTGAATCAAGAAAAACATCGTACATGCAGGTTGAAATAAAGCATGTTTTTATAGCAGTACATTTCTTCTTAGTTCTCTTTTGTAATGACAACCCACTGCCATTTTTGCGGCTGAATAAGGAAAACGTGACCAGTTGCACTATCCAAAATATGACTGATAACCACAGAGAACAGCGCCATTTTGTCGGTTCCCACGACCTTTAATCGTTCGCCAATTTTGAAGGTCGCCGGGTGTAACGTAGGCATCCTGGGGCTAGAAAACGCGTCTGAGTGTTAGTTTAAAAAAAACGCGCGAAATAAAGAGGCATTTTGATGAAACTTTATTGTGCTCTAAAGTCGCATTGACCGCTGCCCCCGATGCAGTGTTGCCTTTATGATGACGTCAGTGACGTCGCATTGGTGACAACGCTGTCCGATATATTGGCATTCGGTACACATACAGAGCGCAAATGTTACGCTAAGAACGGCGAAGGACTGTTTACAATCCTGACCATCGCCGTGTACCGACCTTAAAAGAAGCCGGATATACCGTTGGTCTGCATGAGGGAGAACACGCGTATTCGCACAAAAACAAATCTATAAAGAAAACACGCTTGTGCAACAGGTGTGCGCGCAGATTTTTCAATAATTTAAACAAAAATATTGAGACATCTCGATGATACTTTCCAGTCAACTAGAGCTACCTGGACTTCTGCCAACGGAGCAGTCTTGCTTGTATGATGACGTGTTAAAATGCATTCTTAATCATATCGCTTCGTAAGTGTTCACGTATGAGAACGGAATAAGACATCTAAAACATTTTTAGTATTTAGCTATCATATAGTAATTGCCAAAGGTAAGGGTCAGATAAGACTTCAAAAACTGTATCAGAGATATAAATAACACATCTTACATTAAACATCTCCTGAATTCCGAACACAAAGCTGTGCTATGCGATAATGATCCGAATTTGAGTATCCGAAATTATGGCCTTTAAATAAGGAATTGATAATAAGCTATTTCCTTATTTAGAAGCCTGTATTTGAAACGATCACTTTCGGATATGTTATTTTGTTTTAGATGTCGTATTTGTTATCTAAGCTTGATTATGTTCTATGGACGTATTCTGTCAAATTTCTATTTAATATTTTATTTACGGTTAACGCTGAATCAAGCATTATGCAGACGATAATAAAGATATGTTATTGTCTTACTCAAACATAAATACAAAATAATTCCTTATTCCTTATTCAACTCGAAAAAGGAACTCTATTAATAAACTACCATTTTCTTGAAAAAAAAAACACCCAAAGGCACCAATTCATTGATGAAAATGATTATAGATGTAGGTTGCGTATCAAACATATGTATTGTAATACATGTCTTTATAGTTATTTTGTGTTATGATAACAAGTTTTTTTCGCGTCCCAGTCTCTGCAAAGGATAATGATTAGCAGACTCTTCAAGAACTGTATCATAAATAAGAGTTATACATACCAAATGTTACTCTAAACATCGCCAAAAATACCGAATATAAAACTAGGCTATGTGAGAATGATCCGAATTTAAGTATACAAAATTATTGCCTCTGAATAAGAAATTGGTAATAATTTGGTTCCTTATTCAGAAGCCTTTATTTAGGACGATCACTTTCGGAAATGCTATTTTTTAGATGTTGTGTGTCTGTTTTTTAAGCTTGGTTATGTCAGATGTTTATATTCTGTCACGTTTTATGGTATATTATATTTGACGATAAAAGCTGAAAACAAGTATGATGAAGACGATAATAAAGAAATTGTATTGTCTTACAGCCAAATTAATTAAAATTAACCAAAGAATAATGCATGCAGATAAAAATGATCGTATATGTAGGTTCAAATAAAAATAATGATTACACAATATTTCTACCACGTTTAATTTTATCACAACACAGTTCCATATTCGCTTTGAATAAGGAATATGAAGTTGGTTCCTTATGCAATTCGAATAAGGGACTGGCATTTTCCTACTAAACAATACATTGATATGAACCAGAGAGACCAATATATATGTAAATCATTGTTAATGTAGGTTGTGTATCAAAATTATTAATTGCAGTACATCTCTACTTAGTTTAATCTAAGAAAATCTTATTCGGTTTGAAAAAGGAATCAGGAACTGGTTCCGTATTTTTTTTATTCAAATCGAATAAGGAATTGACTTTTTCTTACACACACAACTAAATTGCACACACAACGAAACATCCAGCGACTCTCAACATTTGTGCACGATCAAAGGTCCTGGGAACCAAAACAATTATTTTTTGTACATTATTTCTTATTCAAACCGAATAAAGTACAGGGTTACCATGAAGTTAAATTAAGTTGAAATGTATTGCAGTACATATTTTAAATATCTTACCTAAACATACAATACTGTTTATTTATATGTGGTACTTTGGATCAATTGTATTGATGTTTAGGTAAGTAATGTAAACTACTTATTCGACTTGAATAAAGAATAAGAAACTGGTTCCTTTTTATCGGTATACATCGGTTTAAACAAGATTTATGCAAGCGAGAAGGACACACGTGAATTTGTAACGTAATACATAAAGTAAAATATACGTGTTAGATAGTTTGTATTGACTTAAGTATTGTATGAATTTTTTTCTTAAAACCTCTCTATCAAATCAAATAATACAGAACAAGAGAAAAGGAACCGACGTACTATCCAAATTGTTGTATCATGTTCTTAATTAGTAAAACGAGTAAACATAAGCAATTACGATAACTGTAAATGGGATCTGACCTGTGCACCTTTTCAAAATACCCCAGAACATGTAATCGCTTATTTCGATATTAATAAATGTATTATTCGGAAAAACTTTGACATATCTGCGCTTACACTGTTTGAAAAGCAAGGGAACATTCCAAAGCAATTTATCGTTTATAAAGAAAATTGTTCAACGTTATAAACCCCATTAAGTCGGTGCTCTAAGTCACTTTGGGTTCTAAACGATGGAACTTAAACTTAATTAACTAGTAAGTGTATAGAAAGGTTCACGTGGGTGGATAGTTCAATATGCCGTTGATGTGACTGTGAACACACGAATTCAAGTGATCACCTGTAAATTATGGCCTATGGGTAATGATCAAACACACACACATAATTATATGTATTCAACAATTAATAAAATACATTTCGAAAATGCAATAATTTTCGCTTAATCTGGCGAGCAGTGCTGTCAGGTGTATTTAAGGTAGCGCACCTCTAATGGAAACATATCCAAATATAATCTAATTGATTATTTTCTTAATCAGCATCATTTCACTGAACTACATGCAAATTTGTAGGTAGGCTTTCCATGCTTTTTAAAAAAATATACCGATTTTTTCAAAACCAACCCCAAGCTCGGCTTTTGTCCAGTTTATTTTCACCCCTGGGGTATATAAAAGTTCCATAATTCATTCAAATTTCCAAATATGGGCATGCAGTTGGTGTGTACAGATGTTGTAAAGGTGTTTAAAGTTTAAACAAGATGAAATAAGTATTCTTTTACAGACATTTATTTTTTACAAATTTTTATCTATGGAAGAGCGCCATGAAATGTAAGTGATTTCAGCCAAGTAAAAATTGGGTCGGTTAAAAACAAAGTGTCTTAAAATTCAAAATAGTATCATTTGAGCCATATTTTAAATCATTAGAGGTGCGCTACCTTAACTAATATTATTCTAATGTAATGCAAGTATCATTATTTACCTTCGTTTTGGTCCAGATTATTTTCGCAATTTCGTGTTTACGCAAAAATAAACTCCAAATAAACATGTACTCCCAGTATGGCAATAACTCTTCAGTATTCAGCTGTTTTGCAGAAGAGTAGATCGGAGGTAGCAGGGCGTCTTCAATGTCTTAAATTGCAGAGAATACTGAACTGGTATTGACAAGAATACAATATGATATGATCTGAATTTATTACTATACTTATGCATGTCGTTTAAATAAGTATTGTCTGCAGTCGATGTAAAGTATGTGATATCTCAATAAAATATATTTGTTTTTGACACCATTCATTTGCTACAACATGAAACTCAATATTGTAATATAATAATATAAACTGTTTCTGATGTTGTAAATGACGATATGATGATGATGTAAGATTGTTTATAGCAAAACACACAGCTGAAAGTTGGCATTAAACACTATGTTTTTTCTGATGATAAAATGGAGTTACACGTTCTGTGTAAATACATTACGCCATAGTAACATATATGTTGCCACTGAAACATCGAAACATATATCTTACATCGTGCTATGGCTGAAACCAATCACAATCTTAAAAAATGTTTTGTCAGACGACTAACACAACTTAGTATTATATTTAAACAGTTTGTATAGTTATTCGTAATATAGTGTAAATCAATACTAACGCCGTCCCGTTATTATGCATACAGGACAATCAATCAAATCAATAAGCTAGTGTACTGCCTGTTTCGTTGTAATATGAATATCTCAATCATGTTGAATAACGATCAACAACACAATACAGTTTTTAAAACAGTTAAACGGAATATTCGTTAAATGCTGGCTGATATTGAACAAAATGGTCGTCATACGAATTCATATTCATATTTCGGAACGTTATCAGATAGAATAAACGATTAAAACGTAAGGCAGATGTTGTGATTGCGCTTGCACAAAATACAAATTGTTAAGACAAACTTATTTTCAGAGATCACATATTTAAAAAGATGGCAATTTATTTAATATTTGTTTAATTGTTGAAGTAATTGTCGTATTTATACACTAGTAATATTAAGATTATTATGACATAATTAAGAACAAAAGCCATACAATATTTTGTAATTTACTAAAAATCAAGCCACATGGTTTTTTATTTGCGTATACTTTTGAATGTATTTGTATTATTGAATACTCCGCTACGTTTACGGCATATGTGTACAAATATATGTGAACAATTTAAATCTTGACACATTATTCGACTAACAATTCTTATAGCCAATGGCTAATACATTATTAAAAGTTATTGACAAATTGTCTATATAACACTTTGAGTTACAGTACACCGTAAGTAACTGATAGTGTATGGGGTGTTACATTACTGAGGGTGTATATCCCACAATCAGTTACTGAACGTATATCTCACTGACGGTCTTTTCCTGGTTGTGTTTAATATATACAGGCAAACTTTGCACAATACCTATGTTTCATGTTCCATAATAAAAAGCAGTGCGATTTGTGGTTTCAGATATTTGTTTAAATTAGTTTTATGTACTTAAGAGTTATCTATATACATATCATCCTTTGGTTTTTACAATTTCGCAAACGAAACTCCATAAACTATCTCAAGAGATAAATTTCCGTTTCAATCCACAACCTTTATAAAATAACACGAACTATCTTCATAAAATACATTAACTTGGTTAAGCGCCTTGCAACAGTCAATGCAAAGCAATTGGGATTCAGACCGCTTTTAATTCTAGCTTAACATTAATTACATACCTAACACGCGGTTTTAATCAAACGTACATCCAAAAACCAACAATATATTAGTATAAATATAAAAATGGTCATTTTATTAAAAATATTAAATTATCAGGTCAGCAATATGTCTTTATACATTTTTCAACATATTAAGTGTACGAAATATTGTTATTATTGTTATAAAGCGCCTTTGAACGTGCACTCTTGTATGAAAAGGGCGCTATATAAATCCGGTATAATAATAATAATTACGTTTCATCTATATGTAATGTTGACCCCAGGATTTGAATAATCTTTATAGAATACCACTAGTTGGTGTTATAAACCAAATATAAGAGCACTGAACATGTCGGTTTCCGATCAGACTATAACACGTGCTATTTACTATAAGTCTATATTAATAATATGACCACCAGGGCGTGACCAGTTTGGACCAAAAGGGCATTAATTGACTTGAAATTATCAAAGCTATTCTTTTTGGTTGAAACCGGTTGAAATGCGTACTTAATTCTGAACTTAGCACTAATTGATCATAAAACAAACAAGTTATAAATTAAAAAAATTAAC
The DNA here is from genome assembly GCF_020536995.1 of Dreissena polymorpha. Taxonomy (NCBI): domain Eukaryota; kingdom Metazoa; phylum Mollusca; class Bivalvia; order Myida; family Dreissenidae; genus Dreissena; species Dreissena polymorpha. The sequence continues at coordinate 35,826,777 of NC_068369.1, forward strand.
ATGTTTCTTATATTACAACGGCTCTTCTTTAAAAAATGCAAAAGAAAATACTGAACGTTGTCATATGCATTAAAGCAACAACAATATAATCCTGGCATGAAGGGTTATGTACATGTATCTTAACATACAACATTTTATTATATTTCAGATACATCACTCTTGCTGTTTTTGTGACAAAAGCCAATGCCATTTGGTCGGCAACAAATTTCGCTTTAAATGTGCATTCTGTAAGCCAACACTTGTTCCTGTACAAATCGGGCACTCTTGAGTCTTTTTAAAAAGATTGAGTAAATATAACGCTGCAAGTAATGTATAGTAAGTATTAAAGCAAATGTTTTAAAACTATGTTTCTATGTTACACAAATCAAAATTATCCAGTATAAATTATCAGCCCTGGATTTTTTTTAACAAATATAGGGCATTCATTCATGATTTTTGCAAAATGCCTGGCCTTCCTTTACGGGGAAAAGTAATGTATAGTAAGTATTAAAGCAAATTGGCTAATTAACAAGAACAATACCTAACTATACTGGGAAAGCGTACGATACTTTATGATGTGTTTGCATTTTAAAACCTAAATGATGCCTCATAGGACTCATTAAAAGTTATTAAAAAAAACTTTACGTAGGAAACGCTATAATTTCTTTACAAATTTGTCGGATAGTTGTTGATGTCTATACATTCATTATCTAAAATGCAATAGAGAGCAAAACAACAACCTAATCTCGTCCAACTTGTATAGGACTCTTAAAATGTAATGGAAAACAATTCATTTATGTTTTGTAATTTACGGCCAAACACAATCAATGATTTTTTTGAATGAGCGTATACTCCTGAAAAATCATATGTATTGAAGTGCGATGCGCTGTACATGTTGTCTTCAACATTTCAAAAATAACTTTTGAAGAAAGCATAATTTAATAGCACATTTTAAACTAGCACATTCGAAAGCGAATAGGCATTTATCTAAGACATCCACATCGTTAGTGACGGAGTTGTAATTATAAACAAAATATCTCACAGGTTTACTATATTTAATAAATTTGATTTGCGGTTCAGCAATGCGCGAATGTAAATGAGGTATCACTTTAATTATGTTCTGATTATATTAAGTATTGAGAAAAATCAATTAAATATATAAATTCATTATACAATTTTTTAAATGTGTTGGTGTTTATTTGATTTTCCTGGTCACTCTGTCGTTCGAACCCGGGTCTTCCATTTAAAAAGACTGCCGCGGTCACACCTCAATTCTTCTGAAAGGTATTGTGAATTGTGAACTCTTCTGATTATGCAGGGTTTATTTTGTCAAATAGTTACAATATAGAGACCTCCGCATTGTTCATGAAGGTCAAAGTGAGGGATGTGTCCGATAATAATTAACATACTCGTCTGTGTATGATTGCCTGTGTATTATTGTGAATATATTTTGATTTTCAGGCTCAACATTCGGCAAACTACATGTATATACATGCATTTCACACCGAAATGATAAGTATAGAATTTCTATAAATAATTTTACAACAATTTCCTGATGCTGCTCCAAGCATTTTCGTTAATATATTTTTTATTGATTGGTCATTTAACAAGACAGGTACAATGTTTATGCTACTGACTAATTACTTAACGTTGGATTAAACTCCTTTAGCCCTTGTCCAATTCGTATTTTCGGCATTTCTATTCAGTCAGAACAAAAGAGGAAGCGAAAACTTCATACATGAATTGATAAAAAAGGGGCAGTTAAAACTTTACTAATGATTCATGAGCGTCATAGCTTGAAGTGGGCAAAGTTCTGCCTTAAAAAGTTCAAACATTGTGCTTACAGAACAATAACTTCTACTGGAACAACATGTTTTTACAGATGAAAGTTGAGTCTGGCTGTACCCTATCACGCTCAAGACCTGGGCAAAAACTATATTTGGCCTTAATACAAGGGTATCACAACTCAATATTCCACATCTGAGAAAGAATATCATTCATAGGAGCAAACCCGAACAAGCCACATACTAGAGTAATAGATGTCGCCAACAGCTCACCTCTATTCTAACGATGAATGGGTTCTAAAGCATGACAGCGTTCCTAAGCTCACCGCATAGTAAATTGAAGACAACAATGTAACAGTTCACGCATGACCTTGCAATAGTCCTGATCTAAACCTTATTGAAAACGTTTGGGGTATTATGATGGTAGACTTTACCGGAAATCCCCTCTATTATTAATGAGATTAAGAACGAGGCCATCATATGTTTGGACAATATGAACCATTATTGTATAGGACATTAAATAAGCAGCATTTCATTTCGTGTTGCAGCGTGTTTCTAATTCAAACATAACTGATTTTTATTTATCAAGATCAGGCGTTAGAAACGTGTGCACACAATTTCATTTTGGTGTATATTATTCGAAAATTACTTCTCTCAATAATTTCTAGGAATATGCAGTTTTCCTCCCGTTCATTAGAAGCAGCGTATCGATTATTTTACGTCAATTCTTAACAACCAATACCGAGTATAGAGGGGCTTCATTCATAAAGGTTTATTTCAACTCAAATTTAAACAAACATATGTGTTTTAATTGTTGAGACATAGAGAATAACAGGTTACTGTCCCATCGTTTTGTAATATATCAGGCGAGGCTAAGAATAATATAACGGCGAGGCTTGCCGAGATGTTATTTTATTCGTGCCGAGCCTGATATATTACAAAACGATGGGACAGTAACCTGTTTTTCTGTTTATCATACCACATTTTCATAAAAATATGCAAAACAATTAATTTTTTTTATATTTAAAATGTACGGATCCCCGCTTATTTTGCTAATCCGGATGTTACACGTTGACATACATGTAGCAACGGCGTTCGAAAAGACGACACGAATATTCGCTTATTTTAAACATCGTATAGAGAAAAAAAGTTGTATGCACTACGAATGGGAAGAGCACGACCGCTTTAATTATAAACGTCTTGAAATGGAGATCGGGAACGGACTGCAGCGACAAATTTAATCGAAGAACACGTTTCATCGAATAGTTTGGAGACGCCATTTTGGAGATGTGTATTAAAATTGACATTTTGATGATGGTGTCAATATTGGCATAATCGTGTTAACTCGTTTAATTAAATAGTTGTGAATAAGTATCCAGTTATCATTTTTCTTGACTTTCTGTGCAACACTTGCGAGTGCAATGACTATATCGATATTCAAGATTTATTGTCAAATTGATGACGTCATTTAACTTATGTAGTGCAGGCTGCGGTGATTTTTTTTTAAATAAACGTTTTTGTGATTTAGGACTTAAAACTAGAAAAGAATATAAACGTTTTTGGTATCAAATTGTTTGTTTTGTTGAACCTGATTCGTGTTGATAGAAATTATTGACTTTATTGCAAATCCCACGTTACTCCAAACATTGACTGATATAAGAACTTCCTGTTGACCGTGATATAATCAGGCAACGGTATATCAGGCAGATATCCATGCGGTGGTAGGATAAAAAAGTTTATGCGGTCTTTAAGTCGATAAGGAAACAAAAATGTGTCCCCATGCTAATTACATTTCTTAATCACACTTTACGTCCAAATAGTCATCACGTTATCTCGCTGAATTGAGCATTCTCACGAGTGTGACAATATTGGGTCACCAAGAATACCCACGCAAATTCAAGGATGGTGTGGACTCTTAATTGGTTGGAATTAATTATACTTTTTTTATTTTTAAAAATAATCAAAACGTGATCATGCTACTTTTACATGACTGAGCTAAGTGAGAGGCTAGACATGCTATAGACTGGCATAAACCACGAATGTCTCGAAAAGCGGTGACCCAATCTTTAATCATTTTATAGTACATGTGAAGTTGTATGTGTTGTCCTGTATTATATAGACAACTGCTTCCTTGTCGCATATGACAGCACAAGTGTGTTTTTATTTTTAATTGTCTCCTTAAATGTGACTTTATTTTTATTGTTAATATATACTGGAAAATGCGCATCAAGTTATTTGACAATAGTGTTGTAAAGACATATCCAAATAAACGATGTTATGTTATTATATATTAACAATTAAATTCGTCTACTAAACTGATAGCAGTTTGCAAAGGTGTTATTTTTGCCTGTTGAGTATAGCACCAAATCCGACCCAAAATAGATTAAATTGTATCCAGTGCAAACGCTTCGTCTAATACATTTTTTTTTAGATTTTCTCGGAAGTTTCTTTGGTCATTAAGGAGAAACTGACGTTCGCCAATATTGACAAATGAAAGCCCATGTTAAACCTCCAAACTAAAGATCCTTCAACAAAACCATACGACAATGTTCAAATGGTCTAAATTTATTTGCATGTTCCAGTGTCTGTCTGTTGTCTAAACTATTTCGTTTTCAGAAGCTACTGTATGCAAATATGCTTTTTTAAATGCATGTCAATATATATTCTTCAATTTTAATATGTTTTTGTTTGAAACATTATGTTGCTTTTAAACAGGACTTACATTGTGTAACTAACTTTATCTAACAGTGTTTTAACTAAATAACGAAGTACAGTTTATGATAAACTATGATTGATTTATGTTAGTGTAACCGAATTTGTGTTATTTAATTAATACAATCGGTTTATGATAAAGCAATATCTATAGCCACCGACAAATCGAAAATATCAATTAATCCAAACCAATACTTTTGTTCTGTTTATTGTATAATAACATTACATCTACTTGCTGTCGTTGGTGGTGGTGAGAAGGAAATTTGTCGAGGTAACCTACGCTCTATGCAGCCATAATCTCACCAAGACCCGCTGTGACGATTACGTATTGTTTAGTCATTAGTACCGAACAATAAAGAGCGTATTTCATAGTTTGTGCTTCGTTGAAAACACGATATAAATACAATTTCAAGCTAGAAACTTAATAAATGAAGAGCACTTAAAAACATTTTTTTAAAAGTGAATAAATGGTTTACATCAGTATCTCATCATACCTTGATTGTTGCCGAAAAACTAAGATCCGAACGATAAATATATAACATACCACATGATGTAATATTTTAATCAGTTAATGCATATTGTATGTAGTATTTATGCCTTTTTGAGAGTAATCTTTATTATTTATACATGTTGTTATTAACAAGACGTTTTGCAATACTATGTGAATGAAAAGTACCTTGTAAATTCTTGAAGATAAATAACATAATTTTAGATAAATCATGTCTATCCAATATATGAATCATAATTCGCCAATATGAATTTTAAAACGTGTGTGATATATGTAAACCAAGTATTCGAAAACTCTACCTTTTGAACAATTAGTATATATTAAATACAATTTTATTTAAGGTTAAAAGGCACTGTCATTTCAAACATGGTTACATTTGCACTTAAATTATATGCACCAACTTTCTTTTATAAAAATCATTCAAATAATATAATAAATGTGACTTGTTGTGCAACAGTGTGTAGCTTTAATGATCACTTAACGTTTACACTTGTCATTTTCATAAGTATACTAAGTTTTTTTATCTGATGATATATAATTTATTTGATACGTTTTTACGAAGATAAACACATATATACGTTTTGTTAAAAAATAAGTGCGGTATTAAACAAAACTATATTTGAATGTGTGATCAGGCCGATCTTGGGGCAGAACGTAGTTGTACTAATGAGAAATAAGCGGGACGTCTCCATGTGGGTTGGCAGTTGTAATATTCGCCTCACACGTCTTCACGCCCTTGAAGATGAAATAGCGTCAGTAAGTGCAATCATTTGTGCCTGGTGCCTAATGTCGGACTTTTAGTGAGGCGTTATAGTGCATTCGAAGCGTTTTGGTTTTGGGACCGCTGTTTATCCTGCAAACTTCCATAGAACATTATTGAAGGCAGCCTCTAGTCAGGTTACGTTCACAGAGCAGGCAGACCTTCCTTAGTCAAAACCTCTGTGTCTTGAAACCGAATCTGAAGAACCTTCCTTAGACTTGTGTGAAAATGGTTCTTTTTCCCATCATGGGGTTGACATACTTTTCATGTTTCAGATGCATAGATCATCATAGGGAGCATTGTTGCGCTAAATAATTTCAGCTTGGTCTGGGTGTTGGTGCCACTTTTTCTCCAATCATTCCAATATAGTCTTCTCAAGGTTAAGCTGGCTAAGAATATGCAATTGTTTACTTTTTTATCGATTGTGACATTATGTGAGAGTCTAATGCACGATACGTGAAGCGATCCTCTTTGTTTAGTATCTGACCATATACATGTCATAACCCACGCACGGTTTTTCATGCCTGTGCTTATTAAAGATTTATGTGTGCTGATGGTAAGACAAAAATACGCAGGTCCTAGAAAACATGTCAACTCATTATTGCATATCGGCTTCTGAGACAGCGTTAAGGGCACAATCATCAGTTAACAGCAGATCTATGCTGTTGTCTTGGTATTTGCCTGGAGCCTCTGATGGTTGAAAAGTTGAATAATCTATGCGGTATCTCAGATTGACATCAACATCCTGGTCTCTGAAGGAGCGTTTGTGAGCATTGCGGAAAACATGATGCTGAACAGTATCTGGGCCAGGGCGCAGCCTTGCTTGACCCCGTTTGTAACAGGAAATGTGTTAGATGAACCTTCGCTGTCCTGCACTCTGGTTTCCATTCATTGGTGGCAATTCATTTCCTTTGGCATCCGTTCTTGGCTTATATCTTCAACTGACCCTCTCTGCTTACAGTGTCAAAAAATTGTCATAGTTGGAGAACAAGTTAGTGTTTTGCTCATGCAACTTTTCTTGATGCTGCCTAGCAGCAAACTCGATGGCTCCTCGTTTCTTGCTGAAACCCAATGACTTTAAGGTAAGAGGCTATTGTTAATATGAGCAAACAGGCGATTACGCAAGATACTGGAAGGATTTCCCCTGCAACAGGGAGCAGGGCTAGGTCTATGTGGTTATCGATAACCTTTGTGTTTCATTTGCGCTTGTACACATGCATAATAGAAGTGTTTTTGAATGCCTTGGAAATCGTCTCTTTCTCCCACTTAAGAAGAAACATCTGATGGAGCCTGGCAGTAAATGCTGTCGTTCCCTCCTTGTAGGTCTTACCTGGGATAGCGTCAGTACTCGGCGCACTGCCAATGGAGAGTAGGCGTACATCTTTCTGGGTCTTAAGCATGCTGGAACGTCGGTAATGAAGGTTTGAATATCTTCGTAGAAATGTGTCTTTACTTCTTCTGAGTAAGTCATGATATGAGCTTAGGCGCTTGTAACGGTAACATTCTTCCTTTCAGCCAACAATAGGAGTTTCATAGACATACGCCTTTCCTTAACAACCTTGATAAGTCCAATAATCTTTCAAACACGCGAAGTTTTCATTGCAAAACCTACGCCTACATTACGCCGTTTCTTGATAGGTCTACAAATGCAGAAGAAGGTGTATCCAGAGCCTCTTTCAAAAAGCTCGTCTCCTGCAAGCTTAGTCTCATTTAGGGCTGCGATGCCAATTCCGTATTTGTTGAGCTCGTTCCCTAGCAGGGCTGTTGTTCTATGTGGTCTTTTGTTACTGGCCAGACGTACGTGCACAATCAATCCATGCGCCCTATTTGATAAGAATTTCCCCGTTGTATTTGTGTTCTTTTTGTTTCAACCACTTATGCCTTCCGAATAAGGGCTGCTTAGACTATTAGTGGGTTTCCGGACTCCATTTCTTCTCCACGTCGGCTAAGGGCCTTCAAATGCGATGATGAAATTGATGCTTTCGCGATGACTTAGATTTCAGTGAGGACAATTTTCGCACGTCGTAAACCTCTCTCTCTTTCTCACCCGAGACCATCTTAAACAAGCGGCGGGTGCAGTGGATTGCATCAATGTAAAGAGTGAATTGTCGTTCTCGAAGCGTTGCACAACGATTGGCTGAAGATCACTATTCTTTTAGAACCGACACCAGTTTTTGTATATTAATTGTTAATTTTCAAACGAAATATATAAAATAGAATTTCAAGTATTTATTTGCAAGAAATCGCATACTGCCTTGGCGAATATTTCGTGAAAGAGAAGTGCCCCATGCAAACAGGACATATTAATTTAATTAACTAGAGAATAACATGTTACTTCCCCATAATACGGTAATATTTCAGGTGATACTTACAACAAAATGACGGAGATTTTTTCCGAGCCGTTTTTGTATTCTTACGGAGCCTGGTATATTGCAAAACGAAATGGCGGAAATCTGCGTTACGTTTATCAAACCTCTGCGTTAACATTTTAAAAGAAATATTAAAATAGAATCGACACGACGGTTGATTTTATCAGGAATTAATATGTTCTATGACATTTGAGGTGAAAATCATGACGTCATTTGCTCGTGTGTTAAATATTTTTTAAACATTTATTTATGTTTATATTGATTTTTTCCTCAAAATAATAACATACTGAAATCGACCTGTTTGTTTTGTGAATCTGAGTTTAATTAATTTAAAGCATGACTTTATTGTTGATTCCAAACAGTTTGGCCTACTTCAAACAGTTACTGATATGGACCCCGTTGGCGTGATATAAAAATACAAACAAGAGGCAGTTTTATACCAGGCAGATATCATCGTAGTGGAATGATACAAATTAAGTTTAAGAATTTCAATTTTATATTACCTTTATTGACTTTGCCTTGTACTGGGCGCGCCTGCACTTTCTGCATTAACGACGAAACCATGGGTATGTCCTGCAAATACAATTTTATCGAGACCAATCATAGTATAGTATAACATAGAGCTTCTTACAGCTTCTTTTTCTTTTTGATATTTCAATAACGAAGAAAAACGAATAACGCATCATGATGAATACAACCTATTAATTATATTCATATCTTAATTGAAAAAGTAGCCTCTTACTGCGGTCAATCTATATTGAAGGGTTAAAGCATACCGCAGCTGACCGACCGTTACAATATCCATTAACAATAAGCAAACATGTATGTTGATTTCTCGACTTAGATCATGTCGACCAAATATGTTTTCGGGAAAAGCCGGAAACATTTATGTCGAGACTTTAACTAAATGTCTTTATGGCGAGTAAAATTAAGTGGAAGCAAGCCAAAACTATGTCGACATACCATGTTATTTCACCGTAAGCCGATATAAATTAATCCGGCATGACCATATTATTGGGGTGTACTATATACGCTTCCTAAGTTTATAGTATTGAATAGTTGAAAATGATGTGTAATATTGATAGATTCAAATAGTAAACAACAAATTGTTTAACGACAATAAGTATTGATAATGATCTGTTGTAAACTTTTTCACTATATAAATTTGTGTTACCAGCTTTAGCACTTTTTTAAAAAACAAATGGGCAGTATTTCGTAATGTTTAATGGCTTTGATTTGTTATATTGCCATCATACACACACAAACTGCACAAACGTCTCGCAAAGGAACATTGTAAGAAATGTTATTGTAACAATTAAAACCCAAGCTAATACTACTGTTTACAAATGCCAATGAAATATGTTAATATCAGATGCAGGCTTATTGCCGCGGTATACTATTCTGACATTGATTGTCTGGTAAATTTAATGGTCCTCTAGTCAATAACTTATACAGGTACATTTAGATTATGTATACCGGTAATAGTTTATAGGAATGAAGTCATATATATACGCGACGTGAATTAATGGCTTACTGCTGAATTTGCACAATTTTTTTTCTAGCATCTAGTAATGGCTACCAACCACACACGTTTTAAGTTAAATTATACAAGTATCATTCAATTGCATGGGCTGATTTTCTTATATTAAACGTAAAATATTCAATAATAAATAACAAATGAACAAATGTTAAAAGGCAATTTATTGGAAAATAGCATAGATGCACGTATATATTAGACTAAAATTTCAAAAGTAATTAAACACTAAGTGTGGTGTGTGTATGATAAGAATATTAAAAAAATTGCAATTTTCTTCATTTACAAAAACTAATAATATGTACTATATTAAATTCGCCCCTTGTTTGCGGAAGAACGTGATGACTGAGCAAATTTAACAGAACATTATCATTTCAAATGCATGAACGAGTAAAAATTACACATAGATATAATAACCTCTATCTTTGCCTTCAAACGTTTCAGCACTCCATCATTGACATCCTGAAGTATCAAAATAAAGCATAAAACGTACACAACCGTTTCAAGATTGAAAATTGTTTCACAGGCTTTTATGTAGGTTAAGACTTCTTAAATCTTTAGTTTTGTTGAATAAACATTGGAATTTTAGCAATCGCTAATATCGAAGTTGGGATTTAAAATTGGCAGCCGACAACGTTCACAATTTCATGATCGTGGAGATTCTACATCTGACGTGCACATTGATGTGGATATAAGTTTTTACGTTGGGTTAATGGAGTTGCACACCCGTAATCTTAAGTTTGAAATTTCGATATTATGTTTCCTTGTTCGTCTTCGATTTCCCAGATTCTAACAAGTGAATTAGTGTCAGACGCAATCATGAACAAAAAACGTGTTCACTTAGCGCTGGCAAATTTTAAATAATATACAATATATATTGTCTCCATTATTGTTGGATGTATGTATGGGATTAATAAACAAGACAGGCTGATACAAATTGGCTCACAACTTTGTTGGAAAATAAATAAGTATCACGAAAGCGAATATAAATTAATCAATACTCATAACTACTAGCCATCTGACTTACCTGAATTTACTTAAGTATAACTTACACATAATTCAATGTATTGCAGAGCGTCTATCCACGCTGAATTCATGTTGACATCTAGTTGAACTAACGCTTCAATAACTTCTACATCATTGCGAATCAAGAAATAATTCATGGTGAATGCGATAGCATCACTCTGTTAAACACAAAATACAAACGAGTGTTTCAGATTTGCTATCAAATACGTACACATACATTTTCCTGAGTTTTCAGTCACTCAACTCAAAGCTAAAGTAGATATCTTGTTAAACTCATCCAACTGAGTTGTTATGTTGTCAATTTACGATGAAAACTGTATTAATGTTTTAAGCAATTATACTTTTACTGTAAAATATAAATTAAGGTATGTGGTGCCTATCAAATAGCTTACTTTTTTCATTTAGCAGAATGGGTCATTGAGTACAGTATAATTTAACTGTGTCAAGGGTGAGAATCACTATGGTTCAACGGATTCGTATTCAATAGGAAGGTGTTAAGTTTGTGTTTTTAATTGTTTTTAGAAACTAATGTTACTGGGCACAAAAAACGCCTCGCAATATTTATACACATGTATATTCTGATACTGCAATATCTTCAACTTGTGTAGGTTTTTGGATATAGCCGTTTTCAACCGTATTTTAGTGATAACTTTGTGTGCACTTGTTATTTCTTCACAGGGTGTATCGATTGTTGTGTTTATTTGTTAACTTACGAGGCAAACACACTTTTGGTATGATACTGATATGTCTTGTTACGGAGTGAGTGGATATTATAACAATGACCTTCATATATATATTGACAAATATAATAATCAATATGCTTTTACAAATACATTATAATAACTATTGATATCAATACAAGGCTGTAAGCTGTGCGCACAAAAATTTCCTACACAACTGAGAAATATTTTTTCTCATTAACTCACTGCTTCTCACTCCTTTTTTTGCAATAGCAAGTGTCCAGTATACTTAACTATTCACCACCCATATATAAATAACACGTCCATATAATTGATTTAATATAACACTAAATAACCGTTATTTTTCGACGTAATAATAACTATACTGTTTAATTAGTATGTCCGCATATATGGTAGCTTTGTCTTTTTAGTTCGTTATCCAAAGTGAAATATGGGACCCGTCTGTGCTCATGTTTATTCATAGCATTACGATTTTTCTGAACATTGTCGAAATTCATACCATTATTACATTGACCTTTAATGGATGTAACTCAAATATAGTATATATACTGGTTATGTATGCATTTATGTGTATATTTATTTTTATTTTTTCATGAATATGCGCAAACGGGTATATCGACGGTATTTTCACCAAAATCCAGAATTATCTTTAATATTTGATATTTGTATATAGAAGCCATACAAAGTCACGCATGTCAATTGTCATCTCGCCAGTGTCAATCAGAATATTATCTAAATGTCGATCGACCAATCTGCGATCGATAAATCTTGCGCGCCGGTTGTTAACGACCTGTCGAACATTTTCTAGACAGGTCGAATGCCTAGTTCTCATGTATTCAACGAGTTTCGTTTATTTTGTCGAAAACGATGATAAATGAAATATGAAGAAACAATGTAAATAAAGTTTATGAAACTCGGAAAGTCGGTATCCAGATAGATAAATTAGAGGAATTTAATTCGTACAATTTCCAACGTGGAAATGTGGCCTCGACAAGTGCGAGTTGAAGCTTCAATGTGTAGAATTACCAAAAATACCCAATATCCCCTTTATAAAAATAATTTATTTCAGAAACTGAAAATGTCATATAAGCTATATTAATTATGAATTATATCACGTGTATATGTAAACTAATAGGGAATATTGGTATTTGCGTAACTTAACAAAATCAACGTTATAAATCGCTCTTCATGTAAAAACAATTAAACACTATTTTACGTTACTATTTTATTAAACACGTATCGATGGAACCGTTTTGTTGCTCTGCAGTTTCAATGACTTTATAATGATTGATAAATGTCCCATATAAAGTAATGTTTAATATTTTTAATATCACTTGTATACGTAATAACATGGGGGATTTCGGTACCTGCTCGGCGTCGGAAAGCGTTTACACTTCAGCAAAATTCCAGTTATAAAACGCTATTCGTATCAAATACATGTAGGGAAAATATTTCGTTAGTATTTCCGTTAATAACATGGTAAAGACCGGGTGTTAATGTATTACTTATACCATCATTAAACTTAGTAATAGGTTATATTTTGGTAGGCGGGCAAGCGTTTGGCAGCCTGTTTAAAGTACATAAATACCTGTTATTCAAAGCTAATGTGCATTATAAATTTAAAAAAAAATGTATTTGCATAATAAATATATGACACAAACCCAGCGTTATATGGGAGACAAAACATAACAATCATCCGGAATATTGCGTAATCTATTGGCAATTTATTGGCAAAGAAGCCTATTTGGTGTTACATAAACTAGGTTTTTTAACCGCTAAGTCACGTGACTAAGTTGGCGGAGCGATCATCGTCCATGCAAAATGTCAATTATTTAATGTTACTTCCGTTCATGTGATGCAGTGTCTATATCTTGGAAAGTGCTAGCGTAAAATAACTATTTTTTTCTATTCTGAGTTTTAAAAAAACATACTTGCGAATATTTATGGACCTAAGTGGTACCTAATTATGAATATGTTTGTGTACTTGACCAAAAAGGAAAGAAAAATAGATTTTGACGATTGTCCATGCACGCGGAAACCCGGTTTAGTGCCATTGAGGACCGAGAAAACAAACAACAAAGCAAATAGTCATCTCAGAGCATGTCAAAGCAAGGTTATATTGACAATTCACTATATGACATTTTGAATCACATGTTTGATGAACTGTGCTTCATCCAGAACGAGCATATGAATTGCAGTTTAATTGTAGTACATATGCAAAAAACAATCGTGAACATCAATGAACAGCTTACTGAAGATGCATTTACCGCGAATGTTTAGTCTGACTTAAATGACCCTTGCATATACATCAATCGATATCGAAGCAAGATCAAGACGGAACAACCTGATATTAAGGGGGTTTATTGAGGAATACGGAGAGGCCTGCAACGACATAATTATATACTTTTTAAAGAATAATGATGGTGACCAAAGTTATTTTTTCATTGCTTGTCCACTGAGACTCGGTAACAAACAATTTAAGACTTGTTGAATAACAATGAGATTGACCCTGCTTATGTTTACTTTGTTCGTGCACCGAGACTCGGTACACCCACGCCATTCCCATCAAAACAGACCAATTTTAGTGATTTTTTATAATAACGGTACTGAAGAAACAATCATGAACACTGTTTAAAGGCACAGGGACACCAAATTATTTAGCGACTTTGATTTCCCTTTTACATTAAATGGACTATATGGGATCTGAAGTCTCAATGTTACCTACTGAAAGCGCACAATCAAAGATCAAAGGTCCAAATAGTACAATCAAAGATCAAAGGTCCAAAAAGTGTATTCGGCAATTTCATTCATTACGGGAATATAGTTAATCACGTGCGCAAACTTTTTTGAGATGCATTGATCAATGAGCCAATGCTAGTTCAGAGGTGGCTCTTAGGCCGGATATTTTGAAATTTAACTGATAATTATTTAGGGTGATTAGGTTTTACATGTTTTTTTTTACAACATATTTCGCATTATTTAGAAAATTGGCCAATGTAGTGCGATTCAGCGATTATACATTCATCCAAATGTGCACAGACAAATCCAATCACAACCCATTTGGAAACGAGATGATCTTTATAAGTTGTGACAGCCAATTACATCGCTCTTTACATTAAACGTGTGCTTGAACCTGTACAACTTAATGCGTGCACAAAAACCTCGGCTTCTCGCCGATCTAATAGATACATTTGTATTTTTCAAAAAGAGAAGGAGACAATGCCAATGAGGGGGCGCTCAGAATAGGAGGTGGCGCCAACGCACATGTTTAGCTATTTTAAAGTGAAATATGTTATGTAATGCTTATTTATTATGTTTACAGGACTTATATTAGTTTGTGTAAGTTGACTTCTGCAGCACATTTGATTCGCGTGCGTTGTTAATTAGACAAAGTAGTTTTATTATTATGTCTTGATGGATTTAAACGTTCGTCTTTGTAAGATAAGAACATAAAAAATAACGAAACAAGACCGAGCTATCTTCATTTTTTGATTTGAGTTGATAGTGGGCAAAACAACATATATGAGCCTAATTTAGATTTGTTGACCTTGGCCTTTTAGTTAATTAAGCATTTGGATTAAGGAAAAAAAATCATCGTTTCAAGCAGAAGTATTATCTTATATTTATTGTGTGAGTTATCATACTGTATACAAATATTGCTGTCGATAAAATATTTTGATACTGTTGAATATTAAGTTATTTGCTTTATTGAGTATTACAAATTTTGGGTAAATATCGTACAATATGTTTTATTCATGTTTGTGACTTCTTATTGATGGTAGAATGTGTTTATGTAATGTTAACGTTTAGGCCATTGTATGTACGTTGAAAAATCACATGTAAATGTCTATGCGCAAAGACGAATGCGTTGATAATCAAAGTTGTATGCGTTGACAATCAACCAGCGCATAGATTTAATCTGTCAGGTCCAGGATTATGCCTAAGCTTGTCGCAGTAAATATGCCTTACTAAATTACGATGTGATCGAAATTTGCCAAGAGCAGACGAGTACACAGAAATTGTGTTACTATATGTATCGTATAAAAAATGACAAAGAGCCATAGTTTGTCAAACCTATTTCATCTGCGACCACCTTTGCACCAAAGTCATACAGCTTTTATTGTTTGAACAAAATTTACACAACATTTGAAACGGGCTTAAAAGCAATATTTTCTACAACTAATTTTTCTGTAATAAAAAATGGCCATACTTTTATCAACAATTGTCGCAGACGCAATGTATTCCTTCTCACTCATATACATAGTTAGGTCATTCAGCTATGAACGAAGAGTAATATACATGTACACACATTTTGGTGATTTTCGGACGTGCAAACACAAGTTCAATGCTGAATGTAACCATAAACTACGCAGTTAATTTTTAATTACTATATATCAAATGAAAACAGCTTATGAAATCTGTTTAATTTAATTACAATTCTTATTTTACTCAAACTCGATTTGCAAAATAAATAGTTTTCATGATTTATGCTGGCGGAATATTCAATCGCAGGACAAGTGAATATTACTAAAGAGAATTGTATAACTCTGGTTAACATCAATTTTATTTGACATGTTGAGGTTTCGATTGCTCTAGTTATCACAATCCAACTGTACTACACAATTTGGTTTGTGAACGCGTGTGTTATTTACCATTGATGTTGCGCAATATATCTCCACATCAATTTATTGCGTAAAGATGCGACATATAGCGTACGAAGGTTATGCGACATTAAGTGTTGCTTTTGACATTTAGCTTCAACCTTGCGACATAAAAAAAGTCGGTGCGACAGTATATGTTGCTACTCATAATGCAATTTCAGACAGTTTTTACCCCAAGTAAACGTTCAAAACACTTAGGTATTTAAAAGGTTATATGTTAAGTCCTTGTAATACTCAAACTGATTATTTACATAAAAAATCGTGTTACATAAGCTATCACTGTGAAAGTGACGTTTAGTTTACTAAACTAAAGTCAATAGAAGTCTAACCAAAAAAAAATGAAAGCTTTACAATGACAAGTCTCAATATTCTGAATTAAACCAAGTGTAACTGCGGACTAACATACTGACTGGGAGCTGATGGATATTATCTCCCCCAGTTGAAGGGGGAAATAAACATATATTATTAAGTGTCGTTTCTTGCTATTGTCAATATAATGCATTCCATTTATATAGTCACTTTGATGTTTAAATATTTTTCATCCAATATAACTTGATTTGTATTAAATGTTTTATTTTGTATGTATCATAAATGCTAAAGTACACGTGCAGGTTACAAGAACTGCATTATTAAAGTCCCTGTCTCACGAAAACAGTTAAATATATGATCAAATAACATCAGTTCTTATGAAAGAAAATCTGTCAATTTCAGTGAACACTATATGGTTGAAAAATTATGTTTATTTCAGAAAGGGTATGTTAAGAATAAATTAAGAATAAAATTAAATTGCGAATATACCTGTGAACCTAGTCGAGTTATTTCAAAGATATCACAAGCTAACGTATGTATATAAAACATTTCAATTAACGCTCGCTAAACTTCATTATCAGACACATTTTTTCATAGATGTGTTCCTCATTTGTGCACGCGGTTAATTTGCTCGTGTGTGTGTTAACGGTTTCTTTAACGCATTGTGCTAAACTTAACGCGTACAAATCCTATCTTAAACTAGTATATACTTTGCACAAGGGTACATTATACTACCATCCGTAAATGTTTTACTTACATTCATTATTATCTTTCTTATGTCATCTGTAAACACCAGTCGCTTGACAACAACAGCTCTGTCAGGATCGCAAAGAACCCAGTCCAAGAGACAACTCCCAAGTGAAACATCTATCAATAAAGAAATCACATTTTTGATCAACATTCGTTTAGTCATTTCAATCAAAATTGCGAACATTTCAAATAAAACATAACACATGCATCAGGATGTTGATTTTGTACATGCTAAATAGACATTGATTATGTTGGTAAAAATGCGATCGCTTCATTAAAGACATTAAATACTATTTTTAGAAATGCAAATGATTATTAAGTTAGGTACATGACTATGTATGTGAGGGATATTGTTGAATAATGGCATTTCACCGGGTTGTATATAAACAATACACGTTTAATGGCTTCTATGTGCACATGTACAATTATAAGCAAACGAAACAACTGGTGAGCTTAAAACTGTCTTTTCATTATATAGCATTAAATGCATGCAGTTTAACGGATAACATGTTTTGTAGGTTATAAACTGTGAGGTCATTTTGCAGCTACACATTAGTAATTCTGCATGATTATGAGTCATTTTCTTGGTGCTGGATCACTTTCGGTATTTAACTGCTAATCCCAAATCGGTGACCAATATGTGTTGTGTGCCGTGCTTAAGAAAAAATGTATTGATTAATGCGATGACAATACAAATAAGAATACATTTTGTATGATGAATGTTAACATTTAAAACACTGCTTTTACAAAAATTATTATAATAAATAATGTTTCTGTTAGTAACAGAAAAAATGGCTTATTCCAGGATTTTTTTTCCAAAGGTATTGAAAAGAAAAAGAAAGGTTTACATGATGATAAAGAATGTCTTAAGTCAGAAAATGCGAGGTTATCAAATTCTAAGTCAGATCGATATTGGAAAATGTACAAGGGAAATGTCAACAAAAGTGAAAACATGTCAATATGCAATAATTAGATTTTTAGATTAGTTTAAAGCTGTTAATGACCCAGACTCGCATTTGTATAAGCAATACGATTACAATTTGTAGTTTAATGACATATATAATATGGAAGGAAAATTAAAGTGTATGTTTGAAGAATTAAATGTGCCATTTACTTTTTAACAATTAAACAATGGATATGCAGCGGGACCTGATTATAATTTGTGTCATTTTTTTAAATATGGTATTTACTCTGATAAGTTTTCAAGTGTGAGGTATGAATTTTTTAACAATCTCATTTTGAAGGGGTTCTTCCCTGATTATTGAGCTGATGGATTATACTTTTACATAAAAAGGGAAAAAAATAATTATTATAGGGACATTGCGCTGCTTAGTTATTTTGGTATATTGTTTACAAAATTGATAAATAATAGATTAAATCTTTGGGCTGCAAACTATCATGTTTATGTTGAGGCTCGGGCTGGTTTGGGGAAAAAATGTGGATAATATTTTTATCATCCTTGGTGTAATTAACCATTTGGTTCAGAATTAAAGGAAGTAACATGTTCAAATTGTGGACTACACTTAAGCGTTGATTTGTTTTGCTAAGGGATATTATTGCGTACAAACTTATCAAACTTGGTATAAAAGGTAACATGCTTAACATAATAAAAGCAATTTGTATGAATGACAACTTAAGGGTAAAATGGAAAATGTTATATGTAAAGAAGAATTCGTTTGCTTTGTTGGGTAACGGAAGTGGGATTCACTATAACTATTCACTATAACCGTTTCTATTATTGATGTATTTAAATGATGTAGAATAATACTATATTTTGCATAGCTTTAATGGCATACATTTAGATATGCTAAACTTATATTCAATACTTTATGCGGATGATATTGGTATAATAATATAAACTTAAGATGAGTTTAAAAGGGTTTGTTATTATTAGAACAGTACACTGATAGATTGAAACTAAATGTAAATTATTCGAAGACAAAAAAATAAGATTTTAAGGAAGGTGGTAAATAAATAAAAAAATACAATTATTTTATTCAGATGAACTATCGGAGATTGTCAGTGATTGTACTTATTTGGTTATTGTTTTTACCACCGAGCGTCGATATCTTATCAGGTAAGACATCAAAGGACACGTCCTAACTAAACGCATGTATGTTGAAATACCCTACAATGTCTGTTAAATGTAAATTTTACTTATTTTATAGGCTCACATTTTCTATTTTACATTTTGCGACTGGGGTGTCGAGATTAAACAACGCTCCTGTGCTAGAAAGTGTTGTTTTTTACTTTTTCTAAAAGAGAACAGATGTAAAGATACAGTCTCAAAATAATTTTGAACATGGTAAATTAGGAATAACTTCTTTCCGTACGATAAGAGCTCTAAATGTAGTTAGATATTGGTTACAATTGTAAAGTTAGATTACTGTTACTATGCCAAATTTGTGTACAATTCTATGTGTAGAATAATGGAAATCAGACAAAATGTACAACAACTGGGTAAGCTTGTATGTTTCCTTTTGTAATTACTTTGATTTCAATTTGCGGGGCTACATAAAAGTTTTGGCGATGATAAAATATGTTTGTCTATGTTAAACTAACGATGGCATGACCTATTTGTAAACAACTTTCCAAATTAACTCTTTTTTTCTTCTCGAGCTATGTGTTTTGTAACCTTTCGTTATTTTAAAATAAATCGTATCGAACAAGTGTCAAAACAAACACGATTAGAAGTGTCTTAAGAAGACTTTTTGTATCTTCACATTGACTGAAAGCTGAGACCGTTAGATGGCAAAACATACTTCAATTCCATACGAGATACATTGCAATATGTGTCATATGCTCGAAAATTGGTATTTCTTCATAGTTGAATGTACACTATAAGCAGAAGTGGTAAAGTTAAAGATTGATAAATACTATTTGAAAAAGCCAAATATGTTTAAATTTGTTGAATTAATGAAATCCGAAAATGATCGAACCGTTAACAATCTTGCATTTTATGTGAACAAGCCTTTCGTCTACTAATTTCTTGAATCTTTACTATGATTATCCTTAAACAATAAAACACATTCGTACATAACCATTTAGTGTAGATTAATCATGATAACAAGGATTGATCTCTCGCTTATGTTTTGTTTGTATATGAAAATGTACTATATTTGTATACAATGTACTAGTCACTTGACCATTCGTTTGTTGGATACATAACATGTGTGTGCTGTATACTCATGGATATGTGAATATTGTATAAACAATACACTGTTTAAACTGTGTAATAACTAAAGGTCACTTTCTATAAATGAGGATCAATATGCTTCCGAATAGGGTTCCTTTGTGTCGTTTAACAACAATCATATCCATTATCATTTTATATCATTCATACGGGATGATGCTATGTTAATAGGGAGTACATTCTAAGGAACTGCATATACACTATTACACATCTACACGTTTTATACCATTTTATAAAACACATTTATGTTTATTTTTATCAGACATAATATTGTTAAATCAGATTTAACCGTCTATTTACGAACGAAATAATATTAATAAGTAAAGACAAATATAATATAATTATCGTATGTAGAGAAAACTCGATAAATGCTCAATACATAGCGACGTTCGAAGAAAAAGTTTACCACGAGAAATTACCCACCATCCAACAAAACATCACAGATCATCTGCGCAAGCATTTTAAACTTGTCGCAAAGGTGTAGCTTTTCCTGGTAAGTTTCTTCAAACGTTTTGATTCCGTCATTTGGAATAGTACTGTTTCGAAGCATTTTCGATTTGATTTCATTCTTGTTGTCCGAAATGGCACTGTCTTGTCTAAAAAACAACAAGCACTGTGTAATGAGATCTCATAAAGCCTGTATACCATATTTTGTGTAAATATTTAAATCGATTTCACATAATGTTTTTATTTCAAGAAGTATTACCGTTTGCGAGTATCCGAGTCAGTTGTGATTACCGAAACGGAAGGTATTCCTTTGTCCATAGCAGGTTTTACATTTTTAAACGTGTATTGGTCATTGTTCAGAACGAGATTGATGAGTGGAACTTGCAGAACTGACCGGTCTTGGTAGGTTTCCCCTGAAAGTTACACACGTGAGTGATGATATTAATCTACAAAGGTAAATTAGTTGGAATACTTTTGAAGAGTTGCTGGTGTTCTTTTGGCGTTATTACTTGCTAAATTTACCAATTATGATTTTGTAGCGGTACTATTTAAATACTATCATTTATTAGTAACGTTTTCCAGCGTTGAATAGTTAACATGACTACTCATGTGTAGGAAAAGAAACGTCCGTTTATAAATGTTTATAAAATATGGGTTTAAATATGTACACAATAATGTTTCACATGAGCGGTTAAAATTTAGTTGATGTTACTTTTGTAACCTGATACAATTGATACATCTGTTGAACGATTTGTATGTTTGTGTATATACATAATTGATGTTGTTTTGTATTTGTAAAATATAATCATTTATTGTAATGAGAAAAAAGATCGCGTATGGTCTTTAATTTGCACAGACCTTAGCTGCATCACGCCCATATCAGCTGCGGCGTGTTGCGCCAGTTTGAGTGTCCTATTTTATTATTTTATACTTTAATTATTTATCTGTAGAAACAACACAATATACCATGCAACATTAAATGAAAACATGGTAACCAGCCAAAGGCGAATCATCAAGTAGTACTAGAAGAAGAATTAGCAGTAGTAGGAGAAGTAGTAGTAAGAGTAGCCGTAGTAGCAGTAAAAGTAGAAGTAGTAGTTGTTTTTGTTGTTGTTGTTGTAGATAAAGTAGTAGTAGTAGTAGTTGATGTTGTTGTAGTAGATAAAGTAGTAGTAGTAGTAGTTGTTGTTGTTTTAGTTGTAATAGTAGTAGTAGTAGTATTAGTAGTAGTAGTAGTAGTAGTAGTAGTAGTAGTAGTAGTAGTAGTAGTAGTAGTAGTAGTAGTAGTAGTAGTAGTAGTAGTAGTAGTATTAGTAGTAGAAGTAGTAGTAGTAGTAGTAATGACTATTAATTACTAGAATTTGTAGTTTATTGTAGCAGTAAAAGTAGACGTTATGTGCTACCAACAGTAGCAGGGGATAGATAAGTAGTCGAAGTACACATGCAAATGATTATAACTAGCTAACGTCACTATCTATTCCAAATATGTTCTGTGATAGCGGAGCGATATGTTGCGCCGAATGATCAATGTTTGATTGCAGTTGAATTCGGTGGCCGAAATTGTAAAACAGTTCAGCGATGTTTCCTCGCACACACGTATCAATGGTTTATGTTTTAAAGCCGTGTATTGTTTTTTAAATAGGCTTCACTCGTTAACATTTAGTTTTCTGAACATTTCATTAAGCTGAACCTTATAATGACAATTAAAACATTAGCGAATTTGTGTAACGCAGAACTACTTGGATTGGATAGTCGTACAAATCTACAGTTTTCATGAAATAATTTCTTCGCAAGCCAACAACTCGCATAACAGAATGATTGCATTGTAGTATTTCATGTCATGTATCGGCAAGTTTTATTTACGTATTTTTCGAAGCAAAACACGCTCGTGCACTTCAGGTTCTACTTCATGGTGCACAAACAACAACAACAACATCATAAGTTAAAGCAATAGAGCTTGCAATATAGCTTCTAGACACAATAGTGAATATAACAATACTACTGACTCAGATTAATATATTTATTATTTGATAAAGGAAGAAGTCAATTATAAATCGTATTAAAGTTGATTATTTTTCGGTGTGAAAACAAACAAAAAGTGTACATTTTTATGGTATTGAATGCAACATTTTAGTACAGATATGTTTTTGACGTAAAAATAAATGCCAACCTGAAACAAATGTGTTTTTGTAATTGATAAACTGAATATAAAATATAAGAACGGATATGTTTCTGACGTTAGAAAATGCTGATGAATTTTAATCAACGATTTATACAAAGTAAAATATAGTATGGGAGTTACTATAGTAATGTACAATGCTTGCATGTAACAACATATGTACATTTTCAGTTAATAAATATATCAGACATCAATATGAAAAACAAACAACGCTTTTATATGTTATATTTACTTTGTTTTATGATTTTGTAAATGCAGGTCAAATTCTTAAATACATTTAAAGTGAAGTACGTGTAATCTAACAAATATATTAACATTACTTTACCAGGTATGTTATTATTGATACAATATCCGGAGTTTTATCATATCTAGTTATTGTGTAACAGTTCCTTGGTGTATATATAACTCCAAAAGGTATATTTTCTTCATTTTATGTGTGGTGATCTTTTTTATCGTTATTGGCTCCATTTCCAGCGTCTGTTTGTAGCATGAGATAAACATTGTTATTTTTATTGCCTGCAAATTATAAATTGTTATCCAGTATCGAAAACTAATAATTTGTCTGGTTTCATACAGTGATATTCTTTCGTTCGCCATAAAGGCTCATACGAGTTGTTGATGTTTATATGTAGAGTATATTAAACAATCCAATTTATTCGTTTAATGCCTTGATCCTTATTTTGATCCCATACTTCAGGAAAATAGTTTAAATTGGATGTCAAATAATTTAAATGTTCTTGTTGTTAAATTCATACTGATTAACGACGGAAAATGCATGTCTGAGTTATGTCCCAGCTTCCTTTTTTATAAAAAAACACCTTAATATAAAAATGATAAACCAATCTCAAGCTGCTCACCATATAGAACTAAATCGACATGTGTGTGCCTTGCACTTCCTTCATATATTCGTATTTGTGTGTTTTTGTCCGTGTTTATCTTAAATGCCCATGCGTTTCAGTATACCTCGATATCGTTAAACATGGATTGTAAAGAAATGTGTGTTGTTGAGAGTTAAACCTGATCGTCCGCGTAGAGTATCTAAAAGAATTTAAGTAAATTGGTTGGACATAATAAGTTAATATTCGAGTTTATATTGTAAAAAATATGGTTTACGACTACAATGATCGACAAGGATAATCCACAGTCTCTCTGTTTTACTCATCGATGAGAGTATATTATGTCCGATAGCTCGGTATTCTATTTTACTGCTGATTTGACAGTAGAATACATAGCTTTAATAGCGATAATCATTTGCATTTTCATAACAGTTTGCATAATTTATCAATATACTGTTTACTTTTTGTCCCCTGTAAAAAACTTTTGATATATAAGTCTGTAATAAGCAAATGTACTCAGTAGTGTCGTTGCCTTGTTGATACCTACACTGATATATTTTCTATCGTTTCACTAATTTCCATCCATATTGATAGATGATTCAGCAGAGTATGTTAATATTTTTTAGCCAGTTTATTGTTGATTGTTATTCCTCGGTAATGTTGTAAAATGTTAGGATCACCCCTTTTAAATAATTGTATATCGTAGCCCAATCCGCAGTATTCAGGGTATACAGCGTTGTGAAATATACTGTTCTATAGTGTATGTAGATGAGGTGATATGATAATCAAACGCATGTTTTATGTGTTCTGAAAATTTTCATCAGGAAATCTTACTTTATTATTATAATTGTTGTTCAAAACTATCCTTCGTATTTCATAAACCGTTATTTTGCAATCTAAATTATGGTCATGTGTTGCATAGCTTTTTAGCATTTTTTTATGAGTGTGCTCAGTTATAGTTTGAGTTTCTCCTAGAAGGGAATTGAATTCATTCATTTGTTATGGCTTTTTTAACCGATTTCACAAATTGTATAGGTTCAGATTTTGCGATATTTTTAATGTGTTATACTTCGGTTTATTTAAAATATAGTTTTTGCATATTTTCTTTGACATTTGTCCTTCATGTTTGGGGTTGGTTTAAACACTGTCTATTAAGTTATTCGAACGTACAATACAAACAAACATGCTATGTTCGTAACAATACATAGGTAGAAATTGCTGTATTACTTAACATGAAGACTGCAAAATACAACTTGACATAATTGCGAAAAAAGCTCGAGGCTTATGATATGTCTCTGTTCTGTCAGTAAGAAGTGCTGCTGATATGGTGCAAACAACATGAAACAACAATTTAAAGAATTGACTAAAATTATGAACAATATAGTACAGTAATATGTATAAATATAGAAATGTTGAATAATATGCATTATAATACAAATAATATAACAGAGTAGTGTAGATAGCAATAAAGCTAATAAGTTGAGTAGGAAAGGCAAAGAAGTGAAGGAGTATAGTTTCAAAATAAGAGAAGTTGCGGCGATCGGTTCTTGAGACTGAATATGTTTGAAAATTAATGAATCAACATCGAATGATTCGTCTTTTAACACCGAAAAGAACAGGTTATGGGTTTGTCACTGGACAGATTATCAAATAATATATACCTCATTTTTTCAGTATAGACAGGGAAATTGAAGGGTGATATGTATATCCAATCTCACCAAATTGACAATATGGACTTGGTGCATTGTTTTCCGCGTACATATGTTAATTCAAGCTGCTACCATGCATACGTAAACGTGCATAAAGACCATTAGACGTCCGCTTCCGATCGTAGTTATGCTGGGGCTTATTATTATTTATCTTTGTTTATATTTGCAGGAGCAGTTCTGACGGATTCCGGTAGATTGTTACATTATTTTGTAGTTGATGATAAAAAGAATTGTGAAACAAGTTGTGATTGACATTGAATGCTTCGAAAACTGTTAGAATTACAAAGTGGATAAGCCGATCTTCCACCCATGCTAGAGGGAATAAGTGAACACAAATATTAGGGTTATATTAAATTATACAGTTTATAAAAGTGTGTAAGTTTATGTTGTGTTCACTCATTTTTCGAGAGCCGTTGAATTATATAAATTCTCCAAAGATGCCAAACGTGTCCCCTCGCTAAATATCCTTGCTGTGTCCTGCTGGATCTTTTCAAGTCATATTTCATCTTGTGTAGTAATGCTATTTCAGAAAAAATCAGCGTATTCAAGAATTGTTGAATAAATGTTGCGTATGTCGATATTAGGGACTTTATATCGAGCGTAAACTTAAACGTTCTTATAAGATTGATTATGCGTCATGTTTTCTTCTTGATTGATTCAATATGGTCGTGTCAGGAACATGAACAAGATCAAATAAAAGCCTAGATGCTTATTAGACGAAACATCAATGATTTGGCAGTCGTTGAGAAAAAGATGGGGATGGATTGGGCGGTTGATTTCTCTTCATATTACCAATGATTCGGGTTTGTATGGATTCAAGGAAAACAACCGCTTATTAGTCCATTATTAACTTTTTGCAAAGTCATAGTTAAGATGAATAGCTGCATCAAGCGGGTTGTACAACGAGTATATATAGTGTGCAAACGGGCAAAATGGACAGTGAATATCTCGTACAATGTCATGTATGTATATTAACAAAATGAAGGGCCCTAAGATATAACATTAAGGAACACCGGCATATATTGGCAATGGGTCAGATTGGAAGCCGGAGATTTCAACACATTGGTTCCTCTCATGGTAGAAGATTTCACGAGATACCACTTAGTCGGAGCTTGTGAATAATGCCTTAGACATGTCACAAAATACGGATCTAACCTCCTAACCTTCGTCGTAGATTTATGTCACACGTATATGAAAGTAACCAACATACTATTGAAAAGTATACATGTAATTAGCAGTAAAACACGAAACAAGCAACAAAAAAAAACACTTGTCCCTTTATCCTCATGCTACGAATTATATTTAAACACAAACGCGCGATAGAAATAGTTCGTGAATGTTTGGTAAATTATTTAAATGATACCGGTATTGAATAATCATGACATACATTTGAAACCGATAACTCAAAATGCGTGTGTATCTTTACGATGTTTTATGTTGTTTTTTACACCGTGTCTTATTAAAGTTTCATATAACATGGCAAGAAACAAAAATGCGATGTGTATACTTCAATTAGTTTTATGTCATGCCAACGGTACTTCTATTCGTCAACTTTTTTCATTCTACGCATAGGTTGGTGTTTAAGCGGTATGTTTTTTGTCGTTTAATGATTGTATGAATACATTTGCCGGCTTCGACAGCTTCACTGTACAAATACAAGTGATTGTTTTTCTGGTATTTGTGACGTTACTTTGAATGTAAGGGTTTTCATAAAAGAGTTTGATGCGCATTATTGATATGATGATTTAAACCGCTGACCGACTCAGCTTTTATGACGTAGTTTCGTGTGCATATAGACTTGCATACAACTTGATTATATATCAAATCAATGCACTATTAAGCGGCCCTTAACTTATAATTCGTCGTCTTAGCTACCCATGTTAAACATTGTAATAACATCGAAATAATTATCGTCGATATAGAGGTTATAATTTGACCAGAAATATGTTATACCTGATTGATCAAAACTATTGGTTAACCTTGTGTAAACTAAAGTGTGTGGACGACGTTATTGTATATTTGCAGATACTGCAGGTTATACTATGTTTTACCCTGTACATTTACGATGTGCCAATTGCAATATTTTCCTACCGGAAGGTCAGTATTCTGCTTGAATGTTCGTTCCCAGTATTTAAGTTGGTAAGTTTTCCTTCGAAGGTTTATTTCAATATTCCCACATTTAATAGGAAGAAGGGTGTTCATCAGCGCATACATATACTCATTTTCCCGTGGACATGAACAACAAAAAAAATGTAGAAGACAATCTGATGTTGCAAACACAACATCCTTTGTGCTATATATAGACACACATCAGTGTCTCTAAATACGAATGTCATGATGTATTGCCATCGGTAGGGAACCAGAACGAATGATCACATTGTAAATGCCCTTGCGAAGAGGCCAATAACAAGAGGGAATGTATACTATTTGATGTAAAAGAAAAAGAAAAGGGACGGACCATGAATGTACATAATAGTCTATAGTTAAATATCGGGGCGGGGCTATTCCGGTATTTGTAAAAGACACTGCCAATGTTGAATTCATTGTTTCAAGCATAATATATTTCAAAATAATGACCACTCTTATAAAATGGATATCTGTTTTCAAAATAGCATATACATATTCAGCATATCATTTACTTGGAACCGGTCATAAATTGTTAGAAAGCTGTAATTGTCATCACGTTACCTGACTAAAGATATTCAAACATAATTATGTTACTTTAAAAAAAAAATAGTGTACAACTGCATACCTTTCATTCTTGGTCGGATCATTTCGGACTTAATTCGTTTTTCTAGATTAGCTCGAAACTCAATTTCCCCACCGAATTCGTCTAGCGTAGAATTTTCCACTACGACGAATAGGTTGTGATGTGGATCCAAATGACGTTCTGTATGCACCCTGTCTTGAAAATCATCGATTGCCGTGGTCAGTTGGTATTCACAGATGCGTGCAGCATCCTTCAATCACACATTGTACAATGCAAGTATACGTTTATATACTAGTCTATATTCCATATTAAACATAATCTTTTTATAACACGCCCACACGTTATTATTATTTGTATAACATAAATCAAAGAAACATAAATATATATTTGAAGTCTTTCAATAATTGTCCCAATTATTGCAACTAGTATGTGACAATGTACAAATAGAACGTACAAAGCAGTTTAAGGTTGTAGTAACATTTTGAAATTGTATGGGGTTTCTTTTGTTCTTAATGTTTTGAAAAGGTTTTATCACATGTCATCGTTTTAGTGATTTTTCACTGAGTGAATATTGTTATCAAATCAAATGTTTACATGCAGCGAAAAAATAATTGTTTCAAAGATGTAACCAATGTGAAATATTGGTTATATCAAAACTCATTGCGACTTGAATTTGTCGCATGTTTATTATATGTGTTGATAGTTTGCTCTCAAACATAACCTTACAGGCGCGTCGAAAGCTATTGGGGCTACGACATTTGAACTGACTTCAGAAATATGGTTTAGCTCATTGTTATAAATACATGTAATTAGTTACTGAGTAGAAGTATTTTTGGAGTCCGTCTAGCGATCGAGATGCTTTTGGGTCATTCAAGCTAAAATGAAAACGATTAACATTCAGGCTTATTATTTGCGACAGTCCATTAAAGATAATAGTCCTGGCAACCCCATCCCTTTTAGCGCATCGCTATGAGAAGCTATTAGACATCGTAAGAAGGGAAAAAGCTATTAGTTAGTATGCATATACCGGTAATATCGAGTCTCAACTGTAAAAAGCCTCAGATATGTTGGGCATTGAAGCAGCTCGATGCAAACATTAAACAATGTATTTTCCGTCTTACAAATGTGAACATTACTTGCCTGTTTTCTATCAACAACGACACAGTTATACAGCGGACACACACTAACCCCTTTGATGGTCCCATAAGGAGCACATCAATGGTATTTTTGGAAAATGTATGACTGACAAAAAATCACATTCCTTTTTTCAAGCAGATAATTTGTTATCAAATAATCATGTTGCATTGATCACATTATAAACAAATGTATTCAATCCCATTTTTCGATATACGCATCCGTGGGTTGCGAATTAACGTCCCTTAAAACGTCGAAACTTAAAAAAAATACACAACACTAAATTCCCTTATTGATAGTGCGCAAGTGGTAGAGCCGTTTTCATGTATTTTTCAATTAGAACGATTTCACGACAACGGTTGATTTTCCACCACCCGCTTTAAACTTTGTATTATTTTCAATGTAAATATTTATTTGAGCGATTGTTAAAACGAGAGTGGGTGTCTTTCAAATTGTAAATACAAAAAAAAACTGACACACTATTTTGAAAATTAAATACCGTACTGACCCCATTAATGTGCCTTTTACATGCAATCTTGCAAGCAGAGAATTTGAACAGAGCTGAAATTTTAAAATACAAAATCCCATTTTGTTAAAAGTTTTAAGCGAACATGACCGATTTTAGAGACGGATCGTGAACTGAATGTATAAGTGATATACTTATAGATGGGCACAAAATAAGACAAAAGTGCTCGAAGGAAATACGAAGAGAGTAACGGAAGAAAGGCACGTGGGAGGCGTAATTGCATAAAACCACTGTATGTTAAACACAAGTACGCAATTTCATACGATATATAACATTTTGATGCATTGGATACATTTAGTGGCTCTGGAGTTAAATTTGAAACAAATTGATGCGTACCAAACGTTTAAATCTCTTTATTGTGTGTTCCAAAGTTACATTTTATTTGTTACTATAAAGTGATGTTCAACAATGTTTCATGTATTGGAATAATAAGCTGTACATGGTAAATATCAGAATGCGGATACGAACATATTAAGAAAATCTTGATTTAAGAAAGCCTTTGCAAAGTTTGGCAATGGGTATTGCGACCGTTATATTCAGATGATGTCGTTCCTCTCGAAAGCAACAACTGTGATGAATTATTGTACCATCGTGACACGTTGCTCGGCAAAATCCAAGAAGACTGTGACATTTGTATTTCTTTTGGTGATTTCGAAATAATGAATGTTATAATATATAACACTTTTCATTTTGATTCAAAATCACACAATACGGACTCATTTTTAAGCATAACCAGTTTCATATATGTGTACACTCCTTTAACAGACACAGAGCCGTTACCCAATATCAATTCATGTATCTATATCATGTTTGCCTATTTAATTGTTTTAGGTTGCAACAGAGAAATAAAACGAACCAGTACTACAATATGTATAGTGTGTGTGCCTTCGATAACATATGTTTTTATGACTTCATTGCAAATTTCAGTCTTACTTTGTAAGCCTTTCGTATTATTGCGGTCACTTTCTCGAAATCGTCTTTAAATACAGCTTGTTGAAGCTCGTCTCCCTGACATGCCGGCGAGTGTGTCTGAAAGTGTTTCTTCAACAGGTTAAAGCGCCCTGAAAAAAGCTGTGCAATACATATTTTGTTTAGCATTACAATAACTATCATCAGTATCATATTCGTAACCACGTTTGACTATATGCCAATGCGGGATTTAAATGCGAAAATAAAGAGGCGGAGGCTATCGATGTTTTCAAACATTCAGTCTTCGTAAACAACCTTGTAACAAAACTGCAAACCAGATTGGTTTAAAGATCCTTACGAGTTATACATCAAGAACCTGATTTAGTTCTACTCAACAGATTTGAACGCAAACACACTGAAAGTTTTATTTCCAGTGACAGCAGCTCATCCTTATTTATTTTCAACAGAAGAAAACATACTCGTAAAACATATGCTTTGATGCAGCATTATTACTTTCTTAGTTTTTTTTCCAAGAAAAAGATACATTCGTACTAATAAATACATACGAATTGTTCTAGCAAAAGGAAAACCTTATATTTAATTATAACAAAACCCATTATAAATTAATACGATATTTAAAGTTGCAGTTAAAATGTCCCACGATTTGACAAGAGCGTTTCTTTTTTTTTGCAACTTTTAAAATGATGTTTCTTTTCGAGGAATATTCTTAATTTAAAGCCGTTATAATTTATTAAATGCTAACAAAACAAACTACTTTTCGAGACTCACCAAAAAGGCATGAACAAATAAGCAACGAGTTCCTTGGCGGTGGTTCAATACAAACCTGCACTAATATCAAATTGAATCATCAACATAGCGTTTGGCATGCACAGAGTTTGTATAATATATGAAACCGTTAATATGGAAGTTTAGTTTACGTCATTCCTAAAGACGGTTAACAATATAAAGAAGTGAAACTCCAGTAGTATTGAATTTTTTTCCTCTGAAGCCATAATATTCATATCACACACTAACTATTTTAGTCTATTCAACTCCATATTTGTATTCGCTATATTTTGAATGACGTGGAGACATCACCAGTCATATGTAGTTACGACAGAGCTCAACTCAACGCTTAATACACATCCAGGTCTTTATTCATTTTTGTGCTATGGGATGCCATTATTGTGAATTTCAGAGCTGAATCTAATGCTGAAATTTGGGGCCAATTAGGTATTGGCAGTATAAAAAAGTTGAATGCAACAGATGCCCTTTTGGGCGAATTTAGTGCAGAGTTGAATACAGATATATAGCTTCATCAATGAAAGCATTAAATAAGCTCTAAGTCTTGATCTTTCCATAGAGATTGTGTTATCGGCAATATTTCACATATATATAGACATGCTTAAAACGATGCTTTTGTTTGAGCAGGCCTTCGGTGGGATTTGATTTTTCATATACAAATATCGAACGTTTCAACAATGCTGTTCCATTAACAATAGTGCTACAAACAACCAACTATCAGCACCAGGACTCTGTCATGAAACTCCAACTCAGATACAAACAAATATCCTGCAAATAATACAACACTAACTCTCAGTGGCAGGTAACTCACGCCCAGTTTTATATAAACGTCTGGCAATTATACACAGCTGGCAATGAGTTTCAGGAGACTGATGCCGGGTTTGCAAAAATTGTCTTGCAATTAAAGATGACTGACTCTCAGTGCCAGGAAACTGACGCTCAGTTTCAACTTGCATTGATAGGCAAGTGACTATCAGTGCAAACAAACAGACGCTCAGTTACAATTATATCGCACTGATAGACAAGTGAACCTTATTGCCGGGAGAATATAGCGTTTATTTTAAAAGTCACAGTGCCAGAGGAATGACGTTCATTTTCAAACAAAAGTCTTTTTATAATACATAACTGACTCTTTTTTCTGGAGCTCACTTTCGAACAACTGTATTTCAAAGATAGATAAATGACTCTATTTGGCAGGAAACTGACGTTAAGTCTTGCAATTATAGACAACGGATTCTTAGTGCCAGCAGACTGACGCTACGTTTTAAGCAACTGTCTTGCACTCCTAAACAACTGTTCGTCAGGAAACCTAAGCTCAGTTTCATAAAACTATTTTCCAATGATATACAACTGACCCGAAGTACCAGGACACTGGCGCTTATTAACAAACACCTGTCTTTCATAGCTAGAAAATTGATCCTGAATGCCAAGAAATCTGACATCAGTTTTATAAAGCTGTCCTGCAATAAAATACAACTGACTCGCAGTGCCATCAAGCTGACGAGCAGTTTCCAAGAACTTTCTCGAAATGATAAACAACCGACTCTCATTGCCAGGAAACTGAAATTTCGTTTCAAAGAACTGTCTTAAAAGGATAACAAAAACACTTTTATTGCCAGGAAACCAACGCTCAGTTTCAACCACTTGTCTTGTATTGATTTGCATTTACGATTGAACGCGATATTGGCTTCGGACAGCGTCGAAAGCACGACGTACTTCTCATGAGCTGCCAAAAGCCAATCTCGCGTTCGATCATAAATGTTCGGATATCATCTCGGGAAATTTACAGGAAAATATTGTCTCACACAAAATAGAAAAATAACATTTAGTGTATCGTTTAATATATGTTTAATATATGCGCACCTCATCTAGCATAGAAATTTTGAATATTGCTATAGAGCAAATTCAAGTTTCGATAACATACTAACAAGGTCACGTTATTTACAAGAAACAACGGTAAAATGCAACTGTTTCTAATGAAAATTTGATATACACAGCTCTGTCTACGCTTATATTTGTTGCATTTTAACCTTTTATCCAAATGATTTACTTTTCCAACCTTATTTAATCACGTTATGGTCCACTTATTGTCCACTTTTGAAAATAAATTTACGGTGTTTGCAAACCAACCAAGCCGAAAGTGAAACTAGATTTATGACGTTTCGCGATGTAAACACTATATATTGTTCAGTTTGAGGTAGCTAATCGATCATAGACGATAGAATATGTATGCAATACAGACTAAAATTGCCGATTGTAGTGCTTGCTAAATATACCTTTGAGGACAGGTCATGTATAAAAAACAAATGAATCAAAATTATTATGTTTTGATTATACATATAACAAGAGCTCCACTGTCGGAAACAAATGCGCCCCAAAAAGGACTTTGACCTAGTGACCCCAGTTTCAATCGGGGTCATGTAGTGTCCAAGGCAAATGCAAGCCAATCGGTCAATTGGTTGACGAGCTATTGATCAGACATTATTTTCACACTCATTGTGACAATGACCTTGACCCTTTACCTAGTGACCCTCCTTTTCAAAAGGGGTCACCTACTGATCAAAGCAAATCCACATGGAAGTATTAAGCAAATCGGTCAATTCTTTGAAAAGTTATTGATTGGAAACGATGTTCACACTTATTGTGACAGTGACCTTGAACTTTGACCTAGGGACCCCAATTTAAATAGGGTTTATCTACTGTCTACGACTTATGCATATTTTAAATGTCAAGCCAATCGGTCAATTTGTTGAAGAGTTATTTATTTTAAACGAACAGGTCTACTGAAAATCCGACCGACAGACCGACCGACCGACATCCAGCAAAATAATATACTTCCTCTCCTTTGAAAGGGTGCATAATTAAATGTATGTGTCTGATATAGTTGGATGTATCTATTTGTAAATACCATGATATTGTTAAACTAAATCGTATTTTTCAAAAATTAACATTATGTGTTTTAGTATTATCATTAAGGTATTCAAGAATTTGATCATTATCATTTTTAAATATTTTAAAAATAAAAAAAACTCTAAAATGTTCATGATTATTTATTTTAAAGTAGAATTTGTAAATTGAAGTCATTACTTTTATTGTTTGTCCGCATTTGCTTAATACGTACATACTACATACATGTATTTGAAATGCTCTTGAGGCCGTTTCCTGGCCTATAACCAGTACTTGGATGTCTCTGTAAGGGCTCTAAAGAACGATTCCACATTGGGGATCGGACTCGTGACCTCCCGTTTATTAGGTGAACACCATGTCCATTACACATCAGCGACCTTTGAATATTTAATTATTTCAGCATTATACAATATAATGTTGCTACAAAGTTGTAGACAA